>NC_079372.1:24246236-24846236 GCF_021018895.1 Seriola aureovittata
CCATCAGGCTGGAAACTTTTACTCAGTGTGACAGTTGAACAGCCGACACGCTGAGTCGTCGCTCTGCTCCCAGAGAGTAAAACCGTGTAAACAGGCTGCATATGGACGAGTGTAACAAGCTGAGAGGGTGTCGGGCGGCACGCTGGTGCAGCGGTGGTCACACCGTCACCTCACAGCAACAAGGTCCTGGGTTCAAATCCACCACACCACCTTCCTGGAGCTTCTCCAGACACACATGGTGATGAGGTGTGAGTGCTGCAGCACAAAAATATAAAAACCATGCTAACAGATCCAGATCTTTGTCCACTTCAGCTATTGGATTTACTCATCTTTGAGAATTTATTATTATTATTTTACTGTTTATTTGTACAGGGATAGGTACATCCCAGATAGCAAAATAAATCTGTCCCGTACATGGGCCCCATGCTTGTTTTCTTCTGGCCCAGTATACACCTGGTTCCAGGCCGAATCTGGCCCTTACACAGCACGACTGCCAGATGCTACTTCCACATCTGGACCAATTCAAATCTTCCAGCTGTCAGTCAATACCAGAGAATAACAACTTAATAACAACAGCTCTTTTCCTCTCGTTTTGCACATGCCGCTGTGCCGCTGCAGCGAGGACTGAGCCGAGGCGGTATGCCACCGGGCGCCCCGTCTCTCCTGACTGAACTGGGTTCAAACCAAGTTTCTGAAAAATGATGATCCACAGTTTTTGGTTCCTCCACGAGAACATGAACCAGACTCAGTATTTTAACTTTAATATAAAGTTATAGAATTAAACATCAAACTGCAAAAGCTTCTTCCACAAACTGAACATCTGCTCTAAATGAATATGAGTGAAACAGTGAGAGTCTAAATCTCATGTTTCCAGTTGAGACTTCTCCTCCGGCCTCTTGGTTTCTGATTTTACTGTAAATGTTAAATACTATGTTTTGTGCTGAAGGATAAAACTGAATCAACTTGAGCTGTCAGATGTTGATGGCGCCGGTGTGTCAGCATTTAGTGTGGACTGACTTTGTCTCATTATTCTCCTCAGAGCAGAGGGATTACTGTCTGTTCTCAGTATTTCTGTTACAGAAATAGAAAAACCTTCACAAAAAGCCCGGTGAGCTTAAACAGGATTTATATGGTCTCCTGACAGCGGGAGTCCAGCCGACGCTTCCTCAGGCATCTGCTGGATGAAAAAGATTTGACTGGGAGGCAGAAGAGCGGCTGTCACCGCGGTGACGCCTCAGTTTGTCTCTGTCTGCTAACAGTCGAACAACGACTTCGACGCAGGACTTAGAGGAGGACGTTAACGTCAGTAACATTTTAAAACATCAGGTTCAATGAGAAATAACTAATGAACACACACACACACACACACACACACACACACACACACACACACACAGATATTAGAGGGGATTGTGTCGTTTTAGTCGTGTTGCTTCAGGATTTATCCTGCAGTGCAGAACAGAGCTGCTCTATTGTTCAGCTGGATTACAGTGTGGTTTAGGCTTATTGTGTGTGTGTGTGTGTGTGTGTGTGTGTGTGTGTGGGTGCAGGCCTACATGTGCTGCGATGCATTAGGGAAGGCGGTGCTGTACTGCGGAGCTGAGTCTTCAGGTCCATGTGGAGCCGCGTGGCTCAGCACCATCAGGACCGGGCGGTGAGGGTAAACCCGCTTTGAGGAGCGGAAGTACCGGATGGACTCGGCTGTGATCAGGTCAGTCAGGTAGTCCTGGCAACACACAAACACAGCTGGATATTATTATACAGTTTTATTATTACTTTTCCTCCTGGCTTCCACAGAGCAAACACACACCTCTCAGCCATGATGTGTTTCTGCTACTGACAACAACCAACAGTTTATATCTGATATACAGTATATGAGTATACATATATAAATATGTATATATTCATATATACATATTTATATGACTGAAATAAATGTATGTGTATCAAAAATATTCTGATGTCTTTATATTCTGATTATTTCTAAGAAGTTTAATGGAGAGTAAAATATGATTTGGAACTAATTATAGATAAAAGAGATTCAATTAAAACATTTCCAGTTAATTAATTCCAGCACTTTTTTTTTAGCACTTTTAATTCCAACACAGTTCAACATACAGCACATGTCATAGATGAAGGAACAAAAATTTACTTGAGTTTAAATAAACACTTTAATTCAAATGAAATGCTGACATGTAGAGACTGCAGGACACTTGGATCAAGAGATGGAAGCAAGTCAAAAACATTTTTGTTTTTTTATTTCACTATGTTCTTGTACCTGCAGTAAGAAAGATTTTTTTTAATGTTGCCTTAAATTGTCTAAAGCAGAAGTTCCCAACCTGTGGGCTGTGACGGTGTTGCAAATGGGCCGACAAATCGTTTGCAAAACAGAAAGGTTTTGTTGAAAGATGCAATTATAATAAAAATAAAAAATATAATTGTTTTTTATATATATTAATAAGAAAATGATCTGTAAAAACATTAAAAATGTATAAAAACTCGGATCACATCGTATACTTGTTTGCTAGCTCAGTCTGATTACGCCCTGATAGGTGACATCCAAGCAAAAACTGGAGAATCAAAATGGATAGAAGAATTAAAAGGAAAGAGAGTCAGGAGACAGATATTGAATCAACGAGTGATTCCCCTCTTTTAAATGAAAAAGAAAAATTGAGCTTCCTGTTTCAGTTCAGTCCTTAACCTTTGATCGTTATCATCAAAATAAATAGTGCTCTGAGCATTACTCGGCCTCTGTATCGTTACGGGGTCGGATGTGGGCCGCTAACATTTTTGAAATTTTCAAGTGGGCCATGAGTTGGAAAAGGTTGGGGACCACTGGTCTAAAATAAAAAGCAACAAATGCAGATGTTACTGTGTTACTAACTTGAACCATCACATTTTTACAATTATAACTTGTTATTTGCTATTTTTTGCAATTTTCTGTCTCCAGCCTCTTTGGTTTAATTTGTTATAATTTTGTTCATTCTATATATGTGACATATTTATGTCTTACATGTTTTCTCAGTTGTTGAAATTGTTAACAGCTGGTGGAAAGCATTACACATAAAAAACAAGTGTGTGTGTGTGTGTGTGTGTGTGTGTGTGTGTGTGTGTGTGTGTGTGTGTGTGTGTGTGTCCCTGCCTGTGGGTACTGCGCTCCATGTTTCTCTCGGACTCCGTTGCGACTCATTGTGTAGTTGTAGAAGCGACTGTTCTTCACCAGGCCGAGCCACTCCCTCCACCCAGCTGGGACGTAGGAGCCGTTATACTCGTTCAGGTACTTCCCAAAGAAGGCTGCAGAGGACACACACACACACACACACACACACACACGCACACACACAGACAAAGACACAGAAACACACACACACACACAAACACACACACACACAAACAGAGAGGTGAATCAATCAGGAGAATCACATTATTAATGAAAGCCTTTTGTGTGTGTGTGTGTGTGTGTGTGTGTGTGCGTGCGTGCGTGCACATGCTCCTCTACCTGTCCTGTATCCAGTGTTGTTGAGGTAGACCCCGAAGGTCCGTGGCTCGTGCTGCCGTTGCCACGACAACGAGGAGCAGTTTTCGTTGTTGGTGTAGGTGTTGTGGTTGTGGACGTACCTGGAAAACAGAGAGAGTTTATCTTCAGACTGGTGTCAGTGGGCGGAGGTGGTTTAAAAAACACATCATTTAAATTCAAATTAGTCTTTTTAATTACATTTTTATTTTAAGTGTAAAATTAGTATCACACTTGCCAGAGACAAAAAAAAAACTGACTGAATAAAGTATGAATAAAACATTCGTCTTCAGGGACTTACTTCCCGGTGAGCATGCTTGAACGTGATGGACAGCACATAGGCGTGGTCACGAAGGCGTTGGAGAAAGAAGTCCCGCCCTCCTCCATGATGCGGCGAGTTTTATTCATGGCCTGCATCGAACCTACAGAGAGAGAGACTGTTAGCACACACAACTGTGTACAACCTGCTCTGAATATATTATACATAAGTATTATACACTAAACCCCTTCCCTCAAATGTTGTCCAATCAACCATAACTACGGACGGCAGTTCTGTCAAGCATTAGATTCAGTGTTGCCAACTTTTATGATTCTGTTAACGATGGGCAGCAGCATGTTCAGTCGGTCAGCCAGACAGAAAGAACCAATCACTGATCCCCGTTGTTTGTCCAGGTTTATTCTAAATGATTCAATTTTATTTAAGTTTGATCTAAATCCTCAGAGACATTAGAGGCATAGCAACAGTCGCTAACGGGGGCAGGGCTCAGCAAAAGGTCAGTTATCAATAGTATCAGTGTTATTAATAGTAAAAACATTAGTAGTATCAAGTGTGAAGTAATAATAGTAATAGTAGTAACACTAATAGTAGGTCAGTAGCTGTGTTTCAGTCACCCAGCTCCAGGTCCTGGTCGTCGGTCAGGATCAGGATGATGTTCGGCCGGATGTTGCGTCGGTCTCTCTGGAGGCGGGGCTTCAGACGCTGGCCGGACTGGAAGTGAGCGCTGCCGAGCGTCACCGAGACGATCAGGAAGAGGAGGAGTCGGCCCGCCATGGCCTTCGACCCCCGACCTCCCTGAAAGATCAACCAATCAACTGCTTCCTCCCGTGGATTCTCAACGTCTGGAAAAAACAAACAGACAGAGAAGCAGATGAATATCTGCAGAAAGCGCCACTGAAATCGGAGCTGTTGAGATATTTTGGCACCAGAAATGAAGAACCAGACTATCCAGATTGTTCTGCTGCTACTGAGGAAAACATGATATTATTATTATTACTGCAGGAGAGTCTGGGTGAAATGTCACCAGGAGTCAGAGAGTGGAGCTGTGAGTTTATTTCCTGTGTGAGGGCGAGACCGAGGAAAAAATAAAAAACGCTGCAGGATTTTTGGTCCAAATGACTTCAGGAGATTGTGACAGTGTGTCTCTGCCACACACACACACAAACAAACAAACACACACACACACACACACACACACACACACACACACACACACACACACACACACACACACACACACACACACACACACACACACACCAGTTATTAGCCGCAGTCTTTTGTTTCCCTGGTAATAAAACACCTAAATCCTATCAGTCACACTGACAAAAAACACAGCAGGAATGTGTGTGTGTGTGTGTGTGTGTGTGATGTGTTCATCTGTAATGTGTGCTTGTGTCTGTCTGTGTGTGTGTGTGTGTGTGTGTGTGTGAGCCCTCAGCAGGGTGTGTCATGCAAATTATCCTGTAATCAAAACAGAGGAGGCTCAGTGCTCACACACAGTGAGGTAGCTCTCTCTCTGTGTATGTGTGTGTGTGTGTATGTGTGTGTGTGTGGTTGGTGGTGGAGCTCTCATGTTTAAGTGGTCTTGTGGCTCCAGCTGTTAATAGACTGAGATTACACACAACCTGCTGAGAGAGAGGGAGAGAGGCCCATGTCTCTCTTACTCTCTCTCTCTGTGAGTGAGTGAGTGAGTGTGTGTGTGTGTGTGTTCGTTCGTGCGTGCGAGGATGATAGTGGACATGGATCTGTTGGTGGACTCACATCAGCACCACACAATCTTAAAGGATCCATCATGTTCATTTCCTTCTTTTAGTTTTTATTCTGGGACTCAACTGAGGAGCTGACCTGTCGAGGTCTGTGCAGCTCTATACAACATAATATTATATAACATATATATATTACAACATTACACGGTATAGTTAAAGGTCAAACTTTAGTCTCTTTTTTCTTCTATATATTTTTGTACTTTATTTAGTCTTGTTTTTGCTGAGCTTCAGCTCATGTTTCGAACATTTCCTCAGTAACTTGAGCCGACCAAAGACAGTTGCTGGTGACACATGTTGTTTTTATTAATACAACACGTTTCACTTCCTGAATCTGAATGTTGAACTAAAAGAAGATTTTACACACAGTTTCCTCCTGGATTAAATACGACTAATGTTTCGTTGCAGCACATTAATAAAAACATGTTTTCACTGTCGACGTCTGACTGAAGGAGAAAATCCACTTGGGATCTAACACAATAACTCACTTTTTCAACTCTTAAATGATAAGCTAGTGCCGTTAGATTGAAAAAAAAAATCCACCTCTTTTAAGCCTCCACATTCATTCATTCTAACAGGTTCTTCAATGAGGGAGCAGTGTAAACCACAGTTAACAGAGAGCTGCAGCGATGACATATCTTTGTAGCACAACCCTGAAGTTAGAATCAACCTGGTCAAAATTTCATTACTGACACATTTTGTTCAGCAGGCTCGTCTTCACTAATGAACACCGCTTTATGATGTTTGCAGCCTAAACACAATCACCAGAAGTAAAAAGCTGATGTTAGGCTATAAACCAACTACACGGTCACATGACTTCAACATCACCACCACTAAACTTCAAGTTGTAGTTTGATTTAACTGTTTCATCTTCTACAAATGCCTTTGCTCTTACAAAGTTAGTAACAGTGATATCTTATGGCTGAATAGTGTTTTGTGAGGTCACCTTGACCTTCAACCAACAAGATCTAATCAGTTCATCCTTGAGTCCAAGTGAATGTTTGTACCAAATTTGTTCCTTCAAGGTGTTACCAGACCTCAGGATGAGGAAACAGGAAGTGCTAAAATGCAACTAATTTCAAGGTGTTAGGACTCATTCCTGCAGAACTCTATGCTGATAGTAACTAAACATTACGTTTCACTATGTGAACTGAATCCTGTTGATGTGAGTATTTAGGACGGAGGGATCTGCAGATCAGTGACAGATGAACTCTGTATAAATGACATCTTCATCTGATTCATGTGATTTCTTAAGATGCACTGTGTTGAGCTTTAGGGCCACCGTAGTTTTCTGTTCACCTGTCTGCATTTGTACAGTTAAACTATCTTATATCTGATACTGCTGCTCTGCTCACACTCTCCCTCACCTCATACATTTGCATTGTGATTTTAATGTGGTCTAATGTTAATGCAGCTTTTGCAACACAAGCTTTCATCACGGCCTCTTTTATTTTCAGAGTAAGTGAATGTAAGTGGCTGTTTGTGTTTTTATATTGTATTATAGCACTAAAATGATGTCACTATATGGATAAACACCTAAAATTGTATTTCTGAAATATTACATATGAATAAATAAGATCAGATAATTATCAGTAGTTTTATTAATCATGATTCTGATCGTGATACCATTATAAATAAACAGTGAGACTGAGAATGAAGAGATGGAGGATCTGACCCAACACTAGTTTCTGGACCAGATGATGAACCCAACATCTGGACTGGGGAAGAGCGGTCCAGCTGTTGGCTCCGTTCAGCCCGACGCTGTCAGTAATCCAGTTCACAGTCTCGTTATGAAACTGACCTAAAAACTGACCTGAGACCAGACTAAAACCCCTGACCCAAACCTGCAGGATTATGTTTCTGTCTCTGTCTGGGTCACAGTCGGTGCGAGTCCACGTCCAGCTCTGGACTCTGCAGGTCAGACACTAGAACATTAATGTCTGTGAATAAAGTATTTCATCAGCTCCATGACCTGAGTATGAAAGTTATTTACAGCAAGACATGATTAAATGTTCAGTGGACTAAAGACTCAGCTCATTTAGGAATTTATCCCCACGTCATTGTGTTTTAAACATCAGGATACAGATGTTGTCATTAACCTTTGTTCATGTGATTTTATCAGATTTTGACCATGAAATAATGATTTTAATTCTTTAGTCTGTCTCATTCCTCATCAGAGGAAGTGGGTGAGAAGTTTTGTTGTTTTCTGAAGAAGGAGAAGAAGAAGAAATTTAACTGTTCTCATGTTGTTCAGAAAAACAGTGAAAATCCATCCATCCATCCACCTTCTTCGTCGAGGTCTTTACCCTGGCAATGTTACATCATGGGAGTTTACCCATCCAGTCTACATGTGCTTTGTGGACTTAGAGGAGGCTTACGACTGGGTCCCTCTGGGGATCTACGGGATCCTACTTAGTGTGTGTCCGGTTTGGGAGCCTCAGAATTCGCTCCCTGTTATTTGCAGACGATGTGGTTCTGTTTCCCTGGTCAAACCGGGACCTTCAACATGCACTGGGGGCGGTTTGCAGGTTCGGATGGATTTTCTGCCCGAAGTAAAGGACTTTTCAAGTATCTCTGGGTCTTGTTCACAAGTGAGGGGAGAATGGAGCGGAAGATGAACAGGTGGATCGGTAAAGAGTAAAGAGGCCATAGTACTGGACGGCAAAGCTTTTGACTAACCAGTCAATCTTTGTTCTGACCCCCACCTGTGGTCATGAGCTCTCGGTAGTGACTGAAACAACGAGATTGTGGATGCAAGCACATCTGCAGGGCGTCTGGGCTCAGCCGTAGAGATAGGGTGAGCAGCTGTGACATCCGGAGGGAGCTTGGAATGGAGCTGCTGCTCATTTGCCTCGAAAGGAACCAGTTGAGTTGGTTCATGCATCTGGTCAGGATGCCTCCTGCATGCCTCCCAGTGGAGGTCACCCAGGCACGTCCAACTGGAAGGCAGCCTCCGGGGTAGACACAGAACACACTGGAGAGATTATATATCTCATCTGGTCTGGGAACGCCTCGGGATACCCCAGGAGGAGCTGGAAAACGTTGCTTGGAAGACGGAAGTCTGGATTACTTTGCTTGACCTGCTGCTACCACGACCCAACCAGTGAAAACAGTGTTCCCAAATTCAGACGATGTAATGTTGCCGAGTTGAGTTTTGTTTTTGTTTTAGACACATAGATAAAAGACAGAGCATCAGTTCATCCAGTTATAAGAATTTACTGACGATGCTATAACCTGCACATGAGAACACATCTTTTCGAGCAGGCTTCCAAAGGGGCTGCCTGAGTAATTAGTTCCTCCTATCCTGCCCTCCCTGCTACAACCCCCCCTCTCATTAATCATTCCCACTGTGGCCTCCACATTATCTACCACAGACAACCCGAGTGACTGAATTGGAAATTCACCAAGGACTAATATTAGCAAATATCCAGTGTTTGGTGAAATGTATTTGGTCATCAGGGGTGGGATAATTACGGACACAGTTATTACTCATCACTGGGAGTCAGTTGTTCCTCTACTCAGACGTCATTACAGCCTCACACTGTTTCACTTCTTTATTTCATGTTATTCCTTGTGTTATATTCCCTATGTTTCCTGGCACGCTGATAGCAGGAGGTTAAACTAAGAGGTTTTGGTTCAGTGGTCAGAGGTGAATTCAATCTGCAAAAAAATAAAGCTGCTGTTTTGAATCCTGATACTTTCCTTCATTTGATATTCATGGTTCAGTCCAGCCTGAAAATAAAGCTGCTGCTTCTTCTGCTGCTCTTGATTCCAGATATTTGGTGTTATTTGATATTCATAGAGCAGTGAAATAATATATCCTCACCTGAGTCTGAGGAGGGTGCAGTACACCAGTCAACAAACAGGAAAACTGAGGAACAGAGGAGATAAATAATATATACACCTGGTAAAAAACCCTTAAAGGTTCAAACTCAGGAGGAAGACACAAGGGATAAGAAGACAGTCTGTCCTTTACAGATGAAAGGTAGAACTGAAATATGACTTCTAAAGATGTTAATGAGTCAACACAGGCATTTTTAAGGGTTTATGGGTCATTTAAGATTAAAATTTGAGGAAAAACTGGGCGATGGTTTATTACTGGTTTTTTGAAAGTTCGCAGTAACAGCCATAGGAAAATCTTTGTTAGTTACGGCCCAAAGCTGTGGAACACATGACATGTAGATATCAGAGAGGCAGCTCACTGAGTTCTTAAAAGAAAGCGACTCTATGGCTCTCTCCTCCCTGGTATACATACAAAATGAGACTGACGGTGTTGAACACCATTGATTGGATTACCTGCAGTGGTGAAGACGAGCTGTGGTTTAAAAGTGTTTGTCCCTGCAGTTTCAATTTGTGCGTTAAAAAAAAAAAAATCCTGAGTAGAAATGCCCAAAATCCACCAGAAAACATCTTGAAATATATAGATATAATTTTTTTACGCTTTGATAAGGAGGAAAAGTTGGTGTAGTGATAGAAAGTGCAATGGAAGCAGGTTTAGTGAATAAATCACGTGACTTAAACATGCAGATGTAGAGATGAAAACATCGGATGTGTGTGGAGCGATGAGGAGACTGTGACCCTCCACACATTAATACATGACAGAAATAGAAACGTCGTATCACCACCATGTTTTCTTGACTGGATCTCCTCTGATGACATCATCTCGTAGTGTCCTCTTCTTCTACAGTGCTTTAATGTTCCCGAAAGAAAATTATTGGCACCAACTGTTTATCTTGATGAGCCAACTCCTAACATTTGCATAATGGCAGTGGATGGAAACGCCAGTTAATTTGCATTTTCTGTCGCCACTTTTTCTGACATTTGGTTAATATTTGCACGACCTGTAGATGGAAGCCTGTAGGGAAATGTCCTCGTAGACAAAAAACAGGTCCATAAGGAAATGAAAATGAAATGATGACAAGAAATTTTCCCAGTTTGGTGTGGAGGAACTTGACTTGGTCTGCCCAGAGTCAAGACCTCAGTCCCGTCCAACACCTTTGGGATGAAGTGGAGCAGAGACTGTGCACATGACCTGGTCACAAACATTACTGATGCTCCTGTGTCTGAATGGGAGGGAATCCCTGAAGCAGGTGGAGGCAGTTTGAGCAGCAGGCTAATGAACATGACTGTGAAACGATGCCTGGAATTTTAGAGTGTCCACATACTTTTGGCCACATCGTGTATTGTACTATATTATGCGCTTGGACACCGTGCAGTCACGCTCTCCTGAACTGAGAACTAGAGCTCAAACGCCCTGGGGGATCATGAATCCTGTCGCCTGTCATCCCGATGTGCTCTCTCTGGCTCTCGCCGCTCGATCACATCTATCTTCTCATTAATATTCATGAGCGGTGGGCGGGGCCTTGGCGCGGGTGCAGCTGGCCGCCGCCGAATGACTCGATGTGAAACGTGGTGAATGCCAATAAAGAGATAAAGCAGTAATGCAGACCGGCTGTTCCATATTCATCAGCATTTTCTTCATGCGCACAGAGAGCACCGGGGGGAACGGAGCGTCTCCAGTGATGAGGTAAAAGGTCATGGTGTCAGGGTGAAAGGTCAGAAGGTCAGCTCATCGTTTCCCGACAGGACTCTGAAAAGTAGCCATTTCAGTGTTCAGTGAAAATTGTACTGGTTGCTGTGGTAACAGATTAGCCACTTAGCCTTTATTGCAGAGCCAGTTGTGGTCTGGACATACAGTACATCATGTAGCCACAGATAGAAAGATCAATACATTTGCCAATACTTTTATTTTTCTTTGATCAATAAGTCAGCTGATATTTCCTGAATGTTATCAATAAACATGTCAGCAGGTATTTACTGTGTGGGATTTATTTCCAGTCACAAACTGTATATCTATCATAGATAAAACTATCACTGCAGAACTTGTGTTTTTAAATTTCCTTCAGTATCACAGCGATCCAGTGACAGTTGCGTGAACATCCATGGATTCATTGCAAACAGGAACTGCTCACAGCTAATTCAGCAACTTTTAATGAGGACAATTTGCCAAAATGTAAACAAATATGGGGTAAAAACAAACAACAGGGCTCAAGTTGTAACCCACAGCTTAATTCACTGGATCCATGGCAACATTATGCTTCCTGTTCACACTCCAAAATACCCACAAATCATGGAAGCTGTATCCAAAACTTAGACCTAGACTTAAACTGGTTGTCAAGTTTACAGTAGTACAGACAGTACTAAGGTGTCCTGGCTGTGGAGCGACACCTTCGTAGTCTAAACATGTCATGGACCTGTCTTTGTACTGGACGTGCACAGATGAAACTGATCTTAAATCTGGAGAAGACGAGAGAAACAAGAATATCTTCCAGAACCGGGGGTCTGTGGCAGTTCTCTGTTTTCTGTACAAAGAGATCTGTGGCGGACTCACAGCGAGATCACGTTACAGAATTATTTGGAGAAGAAGAAAAATGAAACCGTGTGTGTTCTTCTGTTTGCTTCTCTATTCCCTCAGTTCAGCGCTGAAGTCGAATGCTGATTCAGGACAGACAAGATGTACAGTAGCTTTAGGACATCAGTCACGTTTTTCTTCTTGTCAACAAATCCCATGTGCAGACTCAGACCACCAATGTGTTAGTGTCTCAGCTCTGAGCCCACTGGTTCCTCCTGAGGATGTAAATCTTTAAAAACACCTCACAAGTAAAGTCAAGGTAAACTACAGTGTGCGTGTTCATGGTGATGAAGGAACATGATAACGTCAATTCTGATAATTGATCAACTAAAGAGTCACTGTGTCCAGCTTGTCAATGTTCTTCTTTTCCATGTTTTATATCATAATAAAGAAAATATGTTTTGGTTTTTGTGTTGTGGAGAGTAAAGCTGCAGCAGAACTCAAGCAGTCCTCCAACCTGAACAATCATCCATCCACCCACCCACCCATCCATCCATCCATCCATAACCTGTACCGCTTATCCTTATAGGGTCACGGCAGGGGGCTGGAGCCAATCCCAGCTGACATTGGGCGAGGGCAGAGTACACACTGGACAGGTTGCCAGTCTACCACAGGATTGACATATAGAGACAAACAAACACTCACACCCACCTTTACACCTACGGGCAATTTAGAGTCACCAATTAATGTGCAAGTCTTTGGACTGCGGGAGGAAGCCGGAGTACCCAGAGAGAGCCCGCGCAGTCACAGGGAGAACATGCAGACTCCGCAGCCTCCTCCCGACATGGACTTTGTTGCACCTAATTTTACGTCACTGCACTTTTCCCTTTGCTCCTGTCATGATTACTACGACCACTAGATGTCGCCTCCCAGCAAAACGTAACTATGGGTCATAATAACCTGCTGCACAGACGACATATGGGCTTGTGGGACTCCATGCTCCATGATGTGTGTGGTCGACACGCACAGCTCCAGTGATTCCTTTAAGCCTCTAGCTGTTACTCTGAGCTTCTTTGTTACGTTATTGAGCATTCATCTCAGCCGGACGACCGCTTCTCCGGAGAGTAGCCACAGAACTGAATCATCTCTATCTATAGACAGTCTGACTGTGGACTGATGAAGATCTAAAATCTTCTTCATCCTCCGTCTCTGAGATTTTTGTTGTGAGGACTGGTTCACGTCAGCCGATGTTTCTCTGAGTGTTGTTTTTAAGTCAAAGTGTCTCCAGGACTCCAGGTAGCTTCTGTTCATGTCATTAGTCGAGGGTTTCACACACTGTTTCCAGCTTCACTGTGAATGTTTTATAGATGTGTTCAATATGGATGAGAAGAACATGATTGTATTTGTTCATTATCGTGACTTAGATAAAGATCTGATCAGATTTTTAGGACAAATGCATAAATGGCGGGGATTTCTTCTTGCCTCTGTATTTATGAGCTGTTTTTAAAGAAGTACGTCTTCAGTAAGAAGCAACGGGCTCAGAGCTGAGCGCCACAGACAAAAGAGAGAAGTCCGAAAGTAATGAGAGACGCGTTGTTAATCTGAGCCTGAAGAACAACACTCTGATCCTTTAAGTCCTCGCTCACTTTCTTTCAAAGGAATCGGCTCAAACTGAAGCAACATCTACCTGAGCTGAACACACCTACAGAATCCATGAGGTCAGGTATGAGACGGACACACTTACTGTGACTGAGCGTCTTCTCCTTCACGCGAAAGACGAGGCGAACAGACGAAGAGTGAAGCAGAAATCAGTGATATTCTACAACTCTGCAGAATAACCTGAGCAGACACTGGCACTTCTCTCTTTCTCTTCCTCTTTGGCTCGTCCTTGCTCACTTACTTCCTCGTGGACGCAGTTTCACACTCTCACATCTTCATTCTCTCTCTCAACCTCCCTCCTCCTCTTTCTCTTTTTCTCCATTCTCCTTTGTCTTTTCCCTCGTTCAGCCCGACATCGTCCCTCTCTCCAGCTCTCTTCTCCTCTCTTTCCTACCTCATCCTCGTGCTCCCTGCTGCCTTGCTTGTAGGCTCGTGTCTGCCGGCACCAAACCAACAACCTCCCCTCAGCTCAGGTTCCTGTTGGCCGTTGCCGTCGCGGCAGACACGGTAATAATCCCCGTGGCAACAGCTCTCTCCCCTCGACGACCGCACGCTCTCCCTGTTGTAACAACAGCTGAGCTGCTGCTGCTTGTCCTCCTCCCTACCTCTCTCACTCTCTCTCTTTATCACTTTCTCTCTCTCTACACCTCCTGTTCTGTTCCTCCCCGCTCTCCTCTGCTTCACTCCCTCTTTTGCTCTATCGCCTTTTCCCCATCTCTCTCTGTCTCTCTCTGGCTCGTTCTATCTCTCCCTCCCTCGCTCTCTCTCTGGCTTTGACTCTCTCTATTGTCTCTCCATCTCTTTATCACTCTGTCATCTCACTCTCTCTTCCTTTCCTCCTCTCTCCTCAGTTCACATGTGCGCAGAGACAGCTCTGAATTTTTCTCCTTCAGTTGTTGACTTTTGGAGAGAAGCTGATTAACTTCCTGTCTGCACTTGTTTAACAGAAGGGAAAAAGAACAAATTATATCAGGGGTCGAGGGTCAGTTGATTTGAAGTCAAGGTTGCAGTGAGGTGGACTTTATTGGAAATGACTAAAGGCGATTTATAGATCAGTGTTCAGGGGTTATAGGTCATGTCAAAGCTGATGTGCACTGTGTTTAAATAATGTAACCACACAGCGACAGAGATACGACCTGATCCTGCACATCCAGTCTCATTCAGATCCCACACAGCAGCATATAGTGAAAAGGTGATATCAATGGATTATCTATATTCTAATTCTTATTTTTATTGTATTTTCAATAGTGAATTATACATCAGAACCTATACTGTAGTTGTATATAGAGGGAACTGTTGACCCTGGAGTCAATCCATCGTAATAATCCCACACAGACATGTAATATATGACATACATGTCAATATGTGAAATTGTTCCAATTTCTAAAAAGTTTCATATATAATTTTTTTTTTTACATATGTGCTTTTATTTTACATGTTTTTTCTGTATGGAAATTCAAAATATGTACATATATGTCAGTTTGTTTAAGCTTGTATTTGAATGCAGATGTAAATGTTCCATCAGGATGTGAGGTCTGACAGAGCTACAGCTTATTTAGTTTTACTCATTAGGCAAAATAAATGCTGTTGCCTTAGAAAATATTATTTGCAGCCATTTGTGAATGAGATGCGTATTATTGATTATTATTTGATGTTATGAGCTCATATTTATTGTGACGTGAATATATATTATCCTCTGTTACCTGCAGTGCATTTATGAGAATTTATGTAGTCACTTAAGTTTTTATTAAAAAAAAAAGAAATTGGGGTTTTTGAACTGGTCAAAAACAAGTTACATTTTTTTTTCAACTGGGGCACTGACCCTCCCTTCTGATTGGCTGACTTTCTGAGTGATCCACTAAAAATATAGGTGATTTCAGGTAAACACTCAGAGAAACCAAATCCTGCAAGGTTGGATGGTGGGTCCCGGTGAACCCAGACCTGCTTTATAATCTAAAAAGACATGGACATCTACCTTTATACTATACTACTGTACTGGGACCGCTGAGTGAACCCATCAGGGTCAGTCAAATGCAGTGTCACCATGATTTTGTGAGTATGGATCAACTTTTTCTTTGCTTTGCAGATGAGCTGATCCACAGCCACAGAATATCCACTGTATCTCAACACACTGAGTATTTGAGGTGTGATGAAGCTGTGTGAAACACAGAAGCTCTCATGTTCTCCTGAGATGTCTGTGATACCAAACATCAGCAGGCTGGAAGTGGAGGAGAGGTACATCTACATCTACATCTGATACTCATGCTCATTTCCTCCTCATCAATAAAGCAGCGTCAAAGTGACGAGAGCCATCTTCACATGCACGCTGCGGATGAATCACTCAGATCTGGACACTGTGTGACCGTCCAGGTCAGCAGCTCAGTGTCGTCCACATCATATCATCACCTCATTTAAATCAAACCCAGTCATTTCTGCTGTGTAACGGCCACAGCTGGGAGTCGAAATGAGTTCATTGATTTAAAATGGAAACAAAAGCCAAACTCATCAATCAGAGTCAGAGTCATCAGCCTCCGTTATTCATCAAGACAGTTGGCGGTAATTTTCTAATCCTGCTTATTTCAATATTAAACAGTATCAGCTAATGAAAGTAAGGTTTGAACAGCTGCAGAGTTCAAGATGAAGGTGTTGGACTGATCGTTTAGTCTTTCTTCAGCTCCAACTATCAGTCACTTCATGTTTCCTTGCAACAATCAGCTTTAAACTATGGCAAATCTGTAAAAAAAAAAAAAAAAACATGTTTTGTTCCTGAACCCAGTCCAAGTACTTTTGTGCCTTAACTTGACCGGACCTGAATCACAGCACAGTGTCAGTCTGGAGCATCGATAAGAAAATATCCATATAGGCTGTTTTTAAATTTCTGACAGTGGAAGAAAATCTCATCATGTGACCGACGCTGAAATGACACACACATATAGAGTATACAGTCACCATAATGGCATTTATATACAGCATCTATTGTGAGCTCCATTTTTGAATTAAAGGATAATTGCAGTATTTGTCAAACTGATGTATTTCCTATAAATGTGTCCATTGTGGCTCTGTGGGTTGTACTAATCCGTTGTGGAGATACAAGGAAACCAGGACGAGCCTCCTCCAGCTTTTACATGATTCATTTCAAACACAGAGTGTAGCCGCCTGGAATGGCCATTACTGCTGACTTATATAGATCTATATGCTGCTTATATATTTGTTTTCCACCAAAATATCTGATATGAAACTGTTTTCTGGTTCTGTTCAGACTCTCGCTGCTCTTGGTTCAGGTCAGAGAAAGATCCTAGTCTGGTTCAATACAATAAAAGTTCAGACACAACCTGTTTATTTACATTGAACCTAAACCTCCATCTTTCACTGACCTGAACCAAAGAGCCTTTGTTGTCTAAACCACAGACGGGACTCTGGATGTGAACCTGGTCTCTGGTGTCACAGTCACAGTCACAGTTTTATGTCCAACATCCGGCCCGACAACCTCCTTGTGAACCTGCTGCCATTAATAAATATGCAGCTTTATTCATTCTCAAGGTCCCATATTGTATGAAGGTAGATGTCTTTATGTTCTCTGATTATAAAGCCGGTCTAGGGTTTATATTAATACTGTGAAAGTATCAAGGCGAACAGAGTATCTCTTCTGATTGGTTCACTGACCTGTTGTTACTAGAGCTCCAGAGAGAAGCCTGAAAGAGGAGATGTAAAACTACACTGAGATGGTTTCTAGTTCTTAAACCCACAAATATATCTTCTTATGGATCAACACTTCAAATAAAACTGAGGAAAATTGTAAAATATGGACCTTTAAAGAAAAAACTGATATTAAACTTCTCACTAAACATGTTTGCTGTTTAGTTGTTTGTCTGCACAAGAAGCTGGAGGAGAGGTCAAGTGGATTATCAGAATATTAGAATTCATCCTCTGGGAATTGTGAATATCAATAACAGTAGTTAGTGACTGAGATCAGAGTCCTTTGTGGGACAAAAACATTTTTCCAAACTGGTCCAGTTCCAAAATGAAAACCGGTCCAGGTAAAAGGAGCCACAGATCAAACGGTAAACAGAAATACTGTTGAAAGGCAAGTAGTGTTTGAAGAGAGTTTACTGCTGCTTTAATGAGCTGCTCTGAAAAACTGAAAACCACACGTTTCTGCCAGTTTTCAGCTAATGACTGAAAAAAAACAAAAAACAGGAAGAACAAACTGGGAATACTGGGGAATATCCCTTTAAGAGACACTCTGCCCATCTGCTGTATGCTCTCTCTCTCTCTGTCTCACACACACACACACACACACACACACACACACACACACACACACACACAAACACACACACGCTGCACTTCTAACATGAATAGAACATGAAGACAGAAGCATCATCTATATACACGACCTCATTTACACACTTTTACACACCACGTCCTCTCCCTCTCTCCCATCCATCCATCTCTTCCATATTTACCCTCCACCACAGGCTCCGCCCACTGCCTCATTTACACATCTACTCATCTTTTTAACGCTCCCTCCCTCCCTCCCTCCATACACCTCCCCATCTGTATCGTCAGCTTTCCATGCATCACCCTTCACCTCATTTACACATCACTTTACATCTTTCATGTCCCATCCATCCATCCATCCATCCATCCATCCATCCAGTGAACACTATATATATATATATATATATATATATATAAAACCACCCTCCTGGCTCCACATGGACATGAGCAGCAAAAAGAGGATAGAAACAAAAGAACGTGTCTCCATTGTCCACCTGAGAGGAAAGAAAATGAGGGTTGTGTCAAAACGTAAAATGAAAACAGATGTGCAGCAGTAAGGAAACAAAGTTCTGACTAATGCGGATATGAGGTTTAAATAAAATATTTGGCCAGTGGTAAAAATGTTCATACTGAATCTGTATCAGTAAGATGTCCACTGATCATGTATTTCATTTGTTTTCCCTCATAATTTTTGATTTAGAAATGTTATATCCACTGTGTTGCCACAATATAACTGGGAAAACAATTTTGTTATATATAGATGTCATTTCTGGGAGACAGAGTTGAGGCAGACAGTTGGACTGTTCTCCACTTTTCTCCAGAGGAAATATCTACCGTCTGATTTCCATGAAATTTGCTTTGAATATTCATCATCCCCAGAGGATGAACCCCACAGCTGCACCGTCAGGACTAAAAATCCCAATTGTGCACATTGAAAGTCGAGCAGGAGACGACCATGAAAAGCACTGAGGTCATTTCTGCTCCTCAGAGAAAGAATCAAACAGAGAGCTTACATTAGCTAACATAAGCTAACGTTAGCTTCACAACTCTGAAGCCTGAAAATCCCGATTCACAGGTTTATAGGTTTATTAACTTAAAATGTTAATGTGATGTGATTAAGAGCTGGAAAGAGACGAACACGGTTCACTCTCTGCAGCAATCAGCTGGAACATTTAAAGAATGTGTCCATCGTTTCATTGGAGGATTTTCTTTTTTTTCTGTGTGACTGATGTGCACACACCCAGGAAGATAAAACGTTCAAGAAAGTTAGCAAAGAAGCTGGTGGAAATTTTGACGAGCAACAATCACGGTCGCCTGTTGCAATCGTCATTTCTGCTCAGTGCACAACAGCAGTGTCTGATCTGGGACAACAATACCCTGTCCAAATTCTCGCACTACGTCAGTGAATAGTGACTGAAGTATCCGAGTTGAGAGACAGCGGGACAGACAGGAGACAAGGTACGGTGGCTGTGATGTGCCAATCCAGAGAGTGAATCAAATAAAGCTGCCGTATCACAGACAGAAGTCTGAGGTAAAATAAAATGTCACAGAGAGAAAAAAAAGACAGAGAGAAAGAAATGAGCAAAAAGCAAAGTGAGGTGAGAAAGAAAGAAAAGAGCATTTTGTTAAAAAAGGAGGAAGAGGAGGATAGAAGAGCAGAGAGCAGCAGATGTGAAGAGAGAGAAGTAAGGGAGACAAGTTTGAGATGAGTTATCTGACTAATGAACTCCTCTTATCTCTCAGCTGTGAGGACGACAGGCAGAGACTCACTGACAGATTGATAGACAGGCTTTTGTCCTCGAGTGAGAAGCTGCTTCCACGTCTCAGAAACTGTAACTAGTGAAATAAAACGCCAGTGAAACGACTCTCACAGCTGAGGGTCTAAACACCATGTTTCTGCTGTTTACTACTAACGACAAAAACTACACAACCAGTGACCTGCTGCTCGGAGAGAGGATCAGGAGACCTTCATCATCGCCTCATCAGCCAGAATGACCGTGTGTGTGTGTGTGTGTGTGTGTGTGTGTGTGTGTGTGTGTGTGTGTGGGCAGCCTGCCAGAATATAATTACTATCTCCATTAGAAAGCTGTGATCATGTTTAACACTCACCTATGACACACACAAACACAAACACACACACACACTATGAAGACTTTGATCATTGTGAGTTTTTCACAGGTGTGTGTGTGTGTGTGTGTGTGCGTGCTCTCAGCTGAGGAAGTAAAAGCTTCATTTTGTGTCATTAAACTGAGTCACCGTAGCACCTCCAGCCCTGACCTTTGACCCTGAAATTCCCACGAGAGACCCCTACCTCTGATCTTACAATGTTATTTTAACTGCAACTATGTTAACACTACAACTATTTTTACATTTCTTATGTATGTATGTATGTATCTTCTTTTGACATTTATTTTGAATAATTTGTCTGCATGTGTTTGTTGCTTGTTTTATTTTTGATTTGAAAGTTCAGTCTCTGCCCCGGCTCGTCCCGCCTCAGTTTCCCTGCCTGCAGGCTGGTCTCTCGTCCTGCAGACGGACTGTAACTCCACTGTCTTGGACTGCAGCTGGTGACGGTGGTTCTTCTTCTGGCCAGGTGGAGAACTGGTTCATGTGAAACTAAACCAAACTCAGCGAGGCTGCAGAGCAGAACGAGGACTTCTGATACATTTTAATCTTAACAGCATTTTAGAACTGAAATGAGCTCCATCCAGACGAGTGTCTTAGCTCTGTATCATGTTGTATTAACCACTGGTAGTCCAGGCTGATGAGACCCAATCAGGGAGTTACCCTGGGGGTCTACGTCATAGTTTCCAAAGGTCTCAGTTTCTGTCCATCCAGACTAAAACGCTACGCTGGAGTTTTCAAACTAAAACAGTGTCAGTCGTGTTTTAGGGGCTCGAAGACCCCGGGGTCGTGTAGACGGCAGAAGTAAACGTAGCAGAAGTGATGTGTTTTCAAACTAAAACACAGTAGTGTAGGTGTAGCCTAAGATGGTTTTGGGAAATGAGGCCCTGGAAAATAAGGAAGATGCACAACTTGCCTGACTCTCATTTCTCGACTGTCCCCTATTTTAGATTTTTTTTTTTTTTTTTTATAGTGTTGTTTTGTTGCAGAAGAGGTGGTGGAGACCAAAGCACAGCTAAAAGAGAGTGAGCACCACTCTGATGGGAGGATCCTGTGTCTCTGTGTCTGCTGGATAGTGAGCAGCTAACTAACTACTTCATAGTGTGATAATCTGTTATCATGTTCTCTCTGTCAGATCTAGACACTGTTTCCTGATGCGTTGTCTTGTTTTAACGAGTGCAGCCACTTTAGAAATTCATTTGTTGTGCAGTGAAGAGCAGAGAAAAAAAATCTGTTTCACTGCTCTGTATTCTCCACAGTTACTGCTGCACTGATTTGGCTGGTCGAGTCCTCGCTCTGTGTGTGTGTGTGTGTGTTTGAGTGTGTGTGTGTCTGAGCGTGTGTGTGTGTGAGCGTGTGTGTGTGCGAGAGCTCCTTTCAGACAAACAACAAAAGAGCTTTCAGATTCAAATCCAGTCCTACAACACAGATGATGGAGAGAGTTCAGAAAAAGGGACACAGGAGAGAGGGAGAAAGTCTGACTGGCTAAAAGAACATCTCCCTCTCGACTCTTTTCAAGTGACGTTGTCATGGCAACCGTGCACGATGCTGATTATTATCGACTAATGGAGGCGAAAGAGCAGCTACAGATATGCAGATGGCGACTATCCATCTATCCATCTATTTATCTATCCATCTATTTATCTATAATGACACAGTTATAAAAACAACAGAGCAAAGATTTGAATTCTATATTGATTATTCCAATGATCAGTGTTTAGGGTTCAGCTGTAGAGACAGTGGTGATTCAGTAAAGGTCAGAGAGTTCACCAAAATCAGTAGGGTTCACCCTCTGGGGAATACGACTATACATAGAAAAATTCACAAAAATCTGGAGAGTAGATTGTGAGATATGTGAGTTTTCCCAACCGCAATGTATAAAAGTTTATGTCCTGCATATATTTACCGTATTCCCTCAGGTGTGGTCTATCAGTATAAATCCATTCTCCATAAAACTTATCAGTATTTACCAGTTCACTGTCACAGTCATGTGCTGTAGTAAACTTCAGACCCTAAAAACACAATGTCAGCTCACAGTCGATACATGGTCTTCATCAGCAGATGAAACGCTGCTCTGCTATTTACTCTTTCTATTGTTCCATTATTTCACCTACGTCCACACTACTACGTTTTAGTTTTAAAACTCATCACTATTGCTACGTTTACTCCTGCCGTCCACATGACAATCAGGATAGACAATCTGCTTCCTGTTTGCACCGGCGCGCACATGCCCAGTGTACGTGAATGGTCGTGTGATATGTGTTTTCAGGTGTGATAGTATGGATGGAGATCAGTTTCGTTTTAAAACGAGGATGTAGTTGTGTGGACGAAGCCTCACTGTTGAAGGCGACATGGTAGAGACGTCATCTACACCTGAGCTCCTCCACCTGCTGATGCAGACTGTGTGATGTGATCACCAGCTCTGGGACAAGTGAGCAAATGCATCTGGACTTCAGACTTGTTTCCAAGGTCACGGCTGAGGGCAGTGTTTAGGCCTTCAGTATAAAACAACAGGAAACATCATCGATGCGTCACTCTTTGAAAGAGTTGAAAATGTTGCAGCACTTTTTGTCAGGAAGGTTTGATACACTGCACGGATCAAATGGATCGTTACTATCTCCCTGACTCTGACCGAGCATGACAGAGGAAATCGGAGCAGAAACCAGCGTGGACGAACCACAGTAAACCTCGCACTGAGGTGTTGTGTTGTCGAGGGGCTCAGGTTTGGATAAAAGAAGATAAAAATGGATCCACACAGAGCTCACAGCTGACGTGGCCCCTGGCCCTCAACTGTTCAAAACCTTTCATCTGATGAAACCCTACATGAAAAAGGTTTTCACCTGAATTCATATTCCCTTGCATCATCAGTCAGCATGAAGTTTGAGACCAGCAGTGATCTTCCTGAGGCAACGATGCTGGTGATCAGCTCCACATCACCAGACACATGATCTTATGGTTGAACGAGCAGCTGAGTTTTCACATAAACACATCGATGGTGCAGCTGTAGCTACCCCGAAGGTTTTAATATCTGAGCTACAAAACAGCAGAAACATGAAGACGACACTCAGGTTTCAACTTCTGATCATATAAAGCAGAGGAGGAGGAGGAGGAGGAGGAGGAGAGGAGGAGGAGGAGAAGGAAGAATGGGAAAGTTTCCAACTTGTGCAGTGACTGAGCCACTGAGGCGCCTCAGAAACAAGATCCACTGAGAGAGAGAGCAATGGCACGCTACAGCCTACTGGGCCTCTGGCATCATTTGGCAGTGTGTGTGTGTGTGTGTGTGTGTGTGTGTGTGTGTGTGTGCGCGTATGCGTGTGTGCCTCCTGCAGTCAGCCTCGTTGCCAGCAGCAGGCTGAACTAATCAGTTAGCAGACTAGCTGCAGCGCTGCTTGACCTTTTGACCTCTGGCTGCTCTGACCGACACATTCAAACATGAAAACAGCAGAACCTGCAGAGCAGAGATTCACAGGCACACACACACACGCACACACACCAAACTGCTGCGGCACAACAGCACACAACACAACACAAACTATCAGCTATGTAAAAGCTTTTTCACACACCAAATGTACCCAAATGTAACCATGGATACAGATGAGAAACAGACACCTCAGTGATTTGTGTGTCTGCTTGTGTGTGTGCGTGTGTGTGTGTTTTGATGATGGATGTGGTGACTAACCAGTTGTAGCGGCCCAACAAACCAAAAAATTCATCACACACACACACACACACACACACACACACACACACAGACTAATTACTAATTGGTTTTGTGTGTGTGTGTGTGTGTGTTACCTTGTGCAGATGCTCTGAAGTGTAACCGGTGTTTGACAATGTTCAGCTCAGCAGAGGCCTGAAACAAACACACACAAACACAACAGAGACAACATCAGTAAACAGCACCAACAGTGCGACAGTCCTGACAGCGCCCCCTTCAGGCTGCACTCAGTTGTCATGGGAGTGTAAATGTTCCATGTTGACCGTTTCCAAGGTCAAGAATTAACAGTCGCGCCACGTCTGAACAGCAGCAGCTTCACTGCTCTGTGTGTGTGTGTGTGTGTGTGTGTGTGTGTGTGTGTGAGACAGAGAGTGGTGGGTGCGTTCAGGTGCAGTACTAAGTGTAGTTCACCATCGTTTTGACAAATCTCAGAGACCAGTGAAAATAAAAATTAAAAAAACTTGTGTTTTGAGTGTGAACAGTGAAAGTAAAATGTGAGCAGTTACGTGGGAAGTTCTGTGAGAAGAACAATTTAAAGACACGGCTGAGACACTTCCTGTGTAGACACTTCGTCAAACTAAACTTCACCTGCTGATGAAGACCCTGTGTTACAACTGAAAGCAGATGGAGTGAGTAAAAGGACTGCTGAGATTGTTTTCTCTGATTTTTTCACCTCATGTGCAAGACTGTCCTCCCAAAAACACTTAAAACAACCAGTTTTCCTGACGAGCGCCCTCTAGAGGTTCAGAGAGTATGAAGTAAGTGAGACATACAGCCACAAAACTAAGAAGTAGTCAGAGAACGGCCCTAAAAAAGCAAAATACAGCAACTACACATTTGGTCAAATTGAGTTTAAACCTGTTCTACTGTTTTTTGTTTTACTATATAAACAAATGTGTTGCCATAGAAATGTGTAACTTCCATGAAACTGTTTTTTTTGTTATTTGCAGTTGCTAAGCAAAACACTGCTTGCTGTTTTCTTGCTCCGTTATCTGAGACCCCGCTATACTGTCATTAAGAAGACCCCTGGTTTCGCTGCCTTTGCTTGTTTACACTGAGCCAAACAAAGCCGCCATGAGTTTGATGTTAGATAGTGTGCTAGCGTTCAGGAATCAGCCGTGACGTGCCAGCTCTTCCTTTTACACAGACGTCAATCCGGCTCTGTGACAATCTCCGCAGCCGGTTTAAAGGCTCTCCTATCTCAATCTAAAACCTAAAAAGACATAAAATGAAAGTATTATAACCTCTCTCTGTTACAGTTTACTGTCCATCAGCGTTATTTTCTCCCCCTCTCTGCTCCTGTAGTTACTCCTCTCTGCCTGTGAGGGGCAAAGTAGCGCAGAGGTGTCGAGATATGGAAAAGATTTCTGCTTCTCTATAGAGCTGACGAGCATCTGTGCTGAGGAACAGGACAATGTTGTATCCTGACATGTTGATGCAGGTCATAGGTCGCCGCTCTGCGGGACCCTTTAGAGAGGTGGGTGGGACTCTGATGCACAACAGTGATCTCCTCCTAACACTCACTGTGGATTTCTTTTGACAGCAGGTCTCACTTTGTCTTCACACTCTCATTTTAGCTTCAGTCCTTTCATGTGGTTTTATGTCGTTAAAGTTTGATGGTCCGATCATGTTTCAGCTCACAGATTCAATGAATCTCTGTCGACAGGAAACACTTGTCGTGTTCGTGTTTTCTCTTGTTTGAAATCCGTGAACTGTGACCAGCCTGCAGCCCGAGGCGTGCAAATGTTTTCATGTTACACCAACCAAAATAGACTCACATTAGAGGCTCATTAGAGCTCAGCTGTGAAACCAACCTGTCTGTGATCCACAGGACGCTCAGCAGTTCCAGACCTCCTGTAAACGGTTTATGTTTTGCTGTGGAATAATCCAGTTTGCTTTCTGCAGACTTCATGAAGCCTATCTAAGGATGTCTTATATAACATAAATCATCTTGATTTATAAAGGACCTGTTAGCAGTAATTATTAGTAAGAGAGCATCGCCAACAACAATAAATAAAGTTATTAGGCAAACAATGCATGACATGCTACAAGTTAGTGTAAAGCCTCTTTTACACGGGTCAAAAACACTGAGGTACAATCAGCATTTACACCCGCATCAAATGACTCGGTAGTAGTCAGGGGTATTTATCCGCTTTGGCGATCAGCAGTGATGTAAACACAACATCCGGGTGAACACGCTAATTTTTCAGTGGAGCTGATTCTCCTGTCGCTGCTGTTAAACCACTGCAGAAGAAGATAAAGTCATTAAGAGATCCAGTCAAAGTTCAGATGATGAAAAACCCTGATGGAGAAAATGATGGAGATCTGACATTTGTTTGCTTCATGTGTTAATAACATCATCGCTCCACACTGATCGGATTTATTCACTCAGTCTGTTTCCAATTCAGTTTTATACATCAATTTTTCCACCTCAAACAAACAAACACAAACACACAGACACACACACACACACTCCCTGATGGTCGGTCAGTTGGCACGGAGATAGTGACACCATGGTAACAACTGCTAGTGCTCATCCTCCACCTGAGACTGTGTATCTGTGTTGTAATTACTCCAGTGAGGCAGTATGCCAGAGATGCAGGCCTTTGGGGAAAAACACACACACACACACACACACACACACACACACAGCTGAGACGCATGGCCACTCAAACAATATCTGACACACACACACAAAGCTAAAACACAAAATTGTGCACATTCCTACTCACTGCCTTCAAACACACACACACACACACACACACACACACACACACACACACACACACACACACACACACAGCTCCACAGGTAGAGTAATGGAACAGTAAATCAATATGGTGACAGGAAGTTGGCGAGGCTGACAGGAAATGGAGAATCTCTCCGGGCGACTCTTCTTTTCTGCTGCTTCAGTGTATCTGTGTGTCTGTGTGTGTGTGTGTGTGTGTGTGTGTGTGTGCGTGCGTGTGTGTGTGTGTTTACTCTATTAACCCTTTTACACCAAAATTAGCAGTTATATACTCTTTTTTCAATGCTAATAAAAGCCGATTGACCCTTTTCTGCTGCCGGTCGAGTTTGTCTTTCTGTTCAGATTGAGGACCCAAACAACCGCACAGAGTGATGTCATCACATGCACTTACAGAGTGCACACGCAGACACAGTGGAGAGACAGTGAGCTGCTAGCTGCTGTGCAAACTGATGAAACGGATCTGTCACATCTGAATCCCGGGTTGGTGCTCCTGTAAAAGTGTCTCGGCCTCCGTGCGAGACGCTTCGATTGGTGATAGCGTGTATTGAAAACTTATTTTGAAGCTGCGATCACTCTCTTATCCCCTAGCGCAGTGTAGCCGCAGTGTTTCTGGTTTAACAGCACCGTGCTGGACAGGTGACGGGTCTGTTTACAGTGTCTGTGCTCTGAGGCGTTACAGCAGGGAAATGGGCGAAAAATAGCGGGTTCACCCGGGTGTTGTGTTTACATCGATGCTGATCGGAGCCGATCGGAGCTGGAGCTCATAAGCTACTGCAGAGTCATTTAACCCAGGTGTGAATCCATTGCCGACAAAAGCCCAATGTTAGTGGGTCTAAGAGGGTTTTTTGACCAGTGGGGCTTATGAGAACTTTTGTTGCAAAAAAATTTTTTTATCAAATGTTCTTTCAATAGAGTGACCGTGAACGTCCTGTAAAGGTTTTTATTATCAGACCCAGTTCTTCATACAGTTTAGATACAGTCAGTGTATCTGTATTATGCAAGTGATTGTAGTTTTCATTGCTGAAGGACTCGCAACGTCCCAAGGTCTTTGCCTCAATGTCTCTCCTGTGCTCCCTGTGGCACCAACACTGCGCAACACTAGCTAATGTTAGCTTACAAATGGAGTCCGCTAACGTCAACAAACGACTCCCAGTACAACACTGACTCTATTCTAAAGAACAAAACGTTAGTCAAACTATAGTCTCACAAAGCCAGACCTAAAGCAACCTGCAACAGTGTAACTTTAAGTTCCTCATTTACCAACATGGGTCAGGTTCAGTCTCGTGTGGTCCGACTCGCCATCAGGAGAACGCTGAGTGCAGTTCCCTTAACAGCCACTAGTGTCACTCATCAGAGAGGTTTTCTGGATGTTATATATAGAAGCTTTAAAGCATCACAGAGCCCAAGGACAGAGTGTTTCCCAGGATTTATCTCCAGTCTTTCTCTGCATTGTTGTAATCTCCCTCCCTGGTGTGGAGTTTCTGAAACAGCAGCAGCAGAGAGCCAGAGGGAAGATTTAGTTTGTCCTCCGCCGAGCAGGGGACATTTGTCTTTTTTATTTATTTATCTTTTTTTTGTTACAAATAGCTGGAGGCTGAATGAAGCAGCGGTCATGAGTTACACTCAGCACCTCCTCCTCCTCCTCACCTCCCTCTGCTCTCCCACCTCCTCTTTCCTCTCACCTGTCCTCCACCTACACCTGGTAGCCTGTTGACCTACACACAGGAGAGCTGTGTGTGTTAGTGTGTGTGTGAGTGTGTGTGTGTGTGTGTGTGTGTCACTGTGAGTCCCTGAGGCGATACTCTCCACCATACAAGCAGCTGTTTCCCTCAGAGCAGGAGGAGAAGCAGCTGCTGCCTCTCTCTCAGCCGCACAGTGAATTCACTGAGCCACCGCCTCAGTCGCCCTCAGTCAGGTCACGACTCTGCTCTTAAACCTGAAGATGGGAATAATGTTTCTGCAACAATACTCAACCATGCCTGTGTTATCTATGCTGAAGAACAGGATATAGTAGGTCGCACACCTCCCAAATTTCACCAATTGGTTGTTCCACCTTCCTATAGGACGGGGAGTTTGTACCGTAACCAAAGAAAAGCACATTCAGAGATTAACATCTTTAAAGAATATTTGTGCAAGTTCACTCACAGCCCTTTTCCACTACATGATATCAGCTCGACCTGACTCGACTACATTCATTGCGTGTCAGTAATGAAAATAATACGGCAGCAAACAACACCACAATATGGAGGGAGAGGATTATACTTTTAAATGCAAGTATTGGGTTTCAGCTCAATTCAAACAGCTAATGGTACAAGTGTTAAAACCAAGGGCCTTAAAACCCCAAGTTTTTGTGAAAAAAAAAACGCATGTGTTGTCAAGGCTGCTAGGGCGACAGGAGCCGTGCAAAGCAGAAAATCACCCGCAGTTCAGTTCGGCCATCTTGGTCTACGACGGCTACAAAGGCCCAAGCCTTCATAGACTGCGTCCTCTGAAGGATGCAGCCCCTGAATTGTGACACAGCTGTGATCAGTGAACTCAGCAGCAAAGTAAATCCACACATATCTTTCACCAGACTCCAAAATGGAAGAGGTTCAACTTAACTTCCTGTCCGGTTACTGACTGACAGTTAGCAGTAAGCAAGCCAACTAGCTATGGCAGCTGATATCGTTCCCCTACGAGTCCCTGTTTCAAGAGGACGTGTGGATGAGCAGCGCCAACAACAAACTAAAGAGGAAACAGTTCTACACTGATGAAGCCGAACACACCGACAGGTTAATGATGCCGACTGAAAGCTTTGTGACGTCCCACATACCAAACAGTGAGTCAGAGAGACGAGTGGAGACAAGATGTTTGACTCTGAGAGATAAACTGATGTGTTCATTGAAAGGAAACGCTGGCTGGCATTTTGATTTTCATGTTTGAGCCTGTGAGATGAAAACAAGAATATATCAAGAAGACACCTGGACACGGGTTATTTCTCACGTCTCTCAAACTGCTCAGCTGCAGTTTACAGTGTTTCCTCTACATTGATTTAGCAGTGGCGGCCCGCCACTGCTAAATCATAGCCGCCACGCCTTCAAATTTCTTTTTTTTTAAATTTATTTATTTATTTATTTTTTTTTATTGTCGCAAATGCACCACCGCCACATCTCTCCACCTTCACAGCCTGTGTGATGATGAGCGCAACAGCGGGGGGAGGGGAGGGGAGGGAGGGAGTGGGGTGGTTGGAGGATCCTATTGGAGTTAATTACTCGCGAGAGTGCGGCCTTGAAAGTGACGTCACGTCAGGCACCAGGTCAGAGTCAGAGAAGTGAAGTCGTGAGGAATAAGGCAGCGAATTACCGGAGAAAAGGTAGATTTATTATCCAACTCAGTGACGCTAACTTGGGTAAACTAATTGATAGCATTAAGCTAATATCTACTCGTCATTATGTATTAACTGCTGACTGCATTAGAGGAAACACTGGTTTATATATAATTTATATTTATTATATTTCTGTCCATACCTTTATTTTTTAAGAACTGAACTTTAAAATCAATAACCATGAATACTAAATGTGACATTTTATATTTGCAGTTGCTGGTATTTTTCCTTTGTTTTTAAACTGAGCATCTCTCCCAGCACAATTCTTCTTCTGTGGTGTCTCCTGCATCGCTCATCTCTGTCTGTTTCAGTGTGAACACGAGCAGAAAAAAACACCACAGGCATAAAAGGGAAAGATGCATCAGTAACCTATAATCTGCTTAACACACCTGCTGCTCTCATGCTGACTTCCACACGTACACTCTCTCTGTTGTAGGTTTCTATCCACCTGTTTCATGTGCATTTTCAATTTGTGCATTTAAAACAACTTAGTGGAATTAAAACAAGAAAAGCTGTTTTACACTTGGCAGAGATGGAAAAGTTGATGTATCAAGAAAAAGAAAATGTGAGACAGAGAACTCGAGACAGATATAGAGAAGAAATGATGATGTACATGAGATGCGGTGATGGAGCTTTTAACGCCGCAGCACCCAGGTTGTGGCGCGCGCTACCTGCGCCTCTAAGGTTTGCCAGTACTGTGGAGTCATAAAAAGCACTTGAAGATTTACCTGTTTAAACAGGCTTTTGGATAAACTATGAATATTTCACTGGATGCTATACTGTCCCCCTGTGTGGTATGTTTCTGTGCAATTCTATTGACTGATTTGAATTGTTCATGGCTCTGTAAAGCACTTAAATGGCCCATTATAGTTCTTTCCTATGCGTTTTATTGTATCTCTGTGTTGTGTGTTTTCTGTGTTTTTGCACTGATCTTAATTCTTTAGTTTTTTGTTGTCTGTAAAGCACTTTGTGATTCTACAAAAAGTGATATATATGCATTTTGTTGTTTGTCTGTTTTAGGGGCTCAAAAGCTCCACAGTCGTGTGTTAAAAACTAAAACGTATTAATGTGGACGTAGCCACGGACTACAAAATTGACGCCACCAGCTGCTGCATATATCAGCAGGAAACAAAAATTTGCGTTTTCTTCTGCTGATTTATCATAAGTTACAATTTGTGCTACATTCAGATGGAAAGCAAGTTATCATGGGCAGTGATGTCCACACAAGTGTCACCTGTGAGCAGGTGTGTGTTTTCACCAACAATATTCTACAATCAAAACCTAGATCATCTTATATCCTGTTCCATGACAACACACCTGTCCAGAGGTCTTAGTCAGGAAACAGGACTTGGGTTGGTCTTATAGTGAATATGGAGGGAGAGGAATGAGTCATTCTTTCAGCTGGTGGAAGGTCATTGACAATTATTGAAGGGACACATTTCCATATTTCAAATATTGAGTCTCTCATTCAGTTTTTCTTTCATCTGTCTGTCTGAAATGAGGTTGAGTACTCCGAGATAACTGAGGATCAACAGCGGCACTTGGCTGAAACCTTTATGAACTTAATCGAGTTAAACAATGATATCTGTGTGAGCTTAAAAAAGCTATACCTCCCTGCAGTGCAGGTACTTAACACAAAAAATTAACCAAAGTGAAAAAGTAATTTCTGCTGTCATCACAGGCATGTCTGAGCCAACCACACCTCCATCCTTTACTGTGAGTGAGGAAACAGCCTGTTTTCCAGCTGTTCGTCTTCCTACTGTTAATGACAGCTTGAAAAAAGTTCTGGGGCCAGTTGCAAAAAACACTTTAAGTTTTCTACATAAGTTTGAAACTTAAGGTTTAGCTGAGGGAGTTACTTACTTTTTTTCTGCTAAACGTCTTTTGTGCAAAGTTTTAACTGACTAAGTGATTCTTTAAGTGTAAGACTAAGATAAAGAGAAAACCTTGAATAATTAATTGAACTTTTTAAAGAAATGAGAATAAAGGAGAAGAATTAAGGGTGTTTTGTGCAACTGCTTTTATGTTGGGAAACCTTAACTCAGATTTTAAGGAAAATCTTAACCAAAGATGTTTTGTGCAACTGGTCCCTGAGCCTCTCTTCTGATTGACTGACTGTTTTCTGAGTGATCCAATAAAATCTAGCAGATTTCAGATAAACACTCAGAGAAACCAAATCCCGCGAAGTTGAATGGTGGATCCAGGTGGGTGGGGCTTGGGTGAGAGAGGTGACTGCTTTGTTGTGACATCACAAATTTCCAGAAGTCCTGACGGCTCATTTTAAGGCTCAGTTTCTGAATAGAGGCTGTGTGTGTGCATTGATACAGTATTAATATAGAACTTAGACCTGCTTTATAATCAAAGAACACATGGACACCTAACTTTATATAATATGGGGCCTTCAAATTCTAATCTCTCAGACCACAGTTTGGCCCACCATCTTCTTTTGTCCTCATCCTTCTTCTCTCCTCCTCTTCCTCTTCCTTCACTCTCTCCATCCACAGCCTGTTTATTTCTTCCATTACAGTATTACCCCCCCCCCACCCCCACTCTCTGTATATCTTCTAGTAAAGTCAGCTCCAATTACTTTATTACAAGCTGTAAACAAAACAGATTCTACACAAAGAGCTTCACCGCGCGACACAGGTCGATCAAAACAAGAGAGGACGAAAATACATCACACACTCTCCTCCTCCTTCACCTCCTCCCCTATTTCCAGCACTCTCTCTCTCTCTCTCTTTCTCTCCATCTTCCTCTCTTTTCATCCCCCTCTCCATCCCTCCGGGCAGTTCATCCATCCTGCCTACTCAGAGACAGAAATAGACTGATGGAGAGCAGGAGAGCTCTGCTGGGACATGACCACTGGACACACACACACACCCACCCACTTCTACTGTACATACACACATATTCATAAACACACACACACACACACACACACACACACACACACACACACACAGACACACACACATACATACAGTACTGTATGTTCCTATAGACACACTCATAAGCAGCAGCAGCAGATTCATAACTGACAGCGGCTTCAGTATTGATTTCCTGCTGTTTATTAACAACATGAAGCTTCTAACTGATGAATGTAGGATTTATGACAGAGGATGTTGTATTAGATTTAACCAGGTAATCAGCTGAGTGTACATTAGAGTCTTACACACTGAGGTAGGCTGCAGCTAACCAATGTTTCATTTTCATTGTTAACACCTCCAGAACTAATGACATTTCCCATCAGCCTCAGCTGTGCTTTGTGTTTATGGTTACAGACTTTAATTTGTGGTTTTCACCAGCTCTTTCCAGAAAACAGTCGCTCTTGGATAACCAAGTGAACACACTTTCAGGCTTCAGATAAGTTATTCCACTTAAAGTATAGCAGTTTGTAATTTGACTGAATCAAACATCCCCTTTGGTCTCCGGGAGAGCTGTGACAGAAACTGATAATCTAACGTGAGTTTGAATACTGAGCTCGGACGACCAATCAGAGCACAGATCAGAGCTGATGACAGCAGAGAACAACATGTGAATTTTGCAAATAATCTCTCTCTCTCTCATAATAATAATATATATTAAATAATAAATCTAACTCTATAAAACCAAGGTTTAACCCTAAAACAGATCTTTGTCTAAATTGATGAATATGACAATAATAGACACACACACACACACACACACACACACACACACTGCACAGCTGTACTGGTTCAGTCCCAGTGGTCACTGCAGTCAAGAGAAAGTATTGTCAACATGGCAGGTTAACAACATGATGATACACGACTGTGTGTGTGTGTGTGTGTGTGTGTGTGTGTGTGTGTGTGTGTGTGTGTGTGTGTGTGTGTGTGTGTGTGTGTGTGTATCTACAACAATGGCTGATCAAATCCCTGATGAACCTCTGGGCTATTTCTGAAAGAATATTAAACCTTTAACTCCAAACAAAAACTGAAACATTTTTCCCATTTGTCTCATTTTGTTTTTCAATTTTCATGGGTTTTCTTTTACCTTATTTGAAATGTATTTATTTATTTGATTTGACTGGAGCAAGTGAACCAGAGTGACCAGGAAATGATCCCCGACCATATTCAAATGAAAAACTCAGGCGAAGGACGTTAATGATAAAAACATGAAACTTGATTTCTGACCTTGAAACAGCAGTTGGACATTTGTCTTTATATTGTCCAACTGATGTTCCCAAGTTATAATATATAATATCAATGATAATAATCTTAATTCAAGGACAGCCTTCAGTAGATGGACTCAGAGGAAGAATGTCGACACGTTCAGGGACCACGACACTGAGCTTTCCACATTTTAGACTGAGACTATAATTCACGAAATGAAGGCGCTCCATCTGACATCTAAATCCATCAATCCATCAACCAATCAGTTAATCAATAAGACAGTCAATCAATCATTCAGTCAGTCATTCCACTGTGTGTGACATGAAAACTGAAGAAGACGTCCGGGTGTGTCGACACGACGCCTCCTGAGCTTTCTGTCTCATCTCCTCCACCTCTCGCTCCGTCTCCGCTCAGTGATCAGAAACACATGTGGGGAAACACACACACACGCTCGCATGCACGCACACACATGGGCGCACACACACACAGACACACACACACACACACACACACACACAGGAATGTGGAGGAGTGCAGCAGGTCATCTGGAGCTGAACCAGAATCATCTGTGTTTTCTGCAGTTCAGCCTCAAACACAAACTCTTTCGCTGCCTCATCGTCTTTCACCTTCGCTCCGTTGACAACACAGATACAACTCTTTGTTACTACACACAGTTACTACACACAGTAACTACACACTAACACCTACAGCCGTGAACTACATTCTATTGTTTTTGCCTCCTACACTTGTTGTTTAATCTGAAGGTTTGGATCACTTCTCCTGATCTGTGTATTTATCACAGTCGGAAGCACCGATGTGGATTTATTATGTTTATTGGTCAGTTTGTTTGTCTGCTCACAGAATCTGAGAAGATTTCAATAGATTCTGGTGGAAAGTTCGGCTGTGGTTCAAGCAACAAACCCCACAGATCCTGATCCAACTGCCGAACATGTGGCCACTTCATGTTCAAGACTACGTCCACATTTTAGTCCACAGTACTCTGGAGTTTTTGAGCCCCTAAAACAGAGACTTTTGGAGACTCTGCTGGACCTGTTTTAGTCTGAAAGGTCCAGCGCTGTGTTCTAAGGCAAGGCGAGTTTATTCATACAGCACCATTCAGACAAAAGGAAATTCCTTTACAGAGGCATGGAAATACATAAAAAATAAAACATTAAAAATTACATTAAAATAGTGTTAAACAAAACAATAAAAACAAATTTGGATAAATAAATAAAAATATTCGTAAGTCAGGTAGGAGATTTAAGACACCATTTTAAAGAAGTGCTGCAGTGATAAAATATATTAAAACAAAGATGTTATGTAGAGCCCAACCTATTTATCGGTTTATCATTTGATCTCATGTTTTTATTTATAGTTATTTATTTCTATAGTTATTGTATTTAATTCCTAGTGTAATTTACCATTTCAGTGCACTGATGTCATATTGGACAATAAAGTTTATTGTTAAACTGTAAAATATCCTGTTGTAATTACATATCTTTTTCGCAAGTGTTTATATATCGGCAGACGTATCGATATCAGAATTTCCTTTACTCCCTGATATCAATATCGGCATTGGCGCCAAAAATCCAATATCAGTCGGGCTCTAATGTTATGTATGCGATTTACTGGTGAGCTTCAGCAAATTGTGATGTTTTAAGCACCGATTTAAATGAGCTGCCGGTTTCTAGCTAGGATTTTAAAACCTGTACTTGCCCCCCCTTGAGTCTGGACGGACAGACACTGAAACCTTTGGAAACGATGAGGTAGACACCCTCAGTCGCTCCCTGATTAACGCAATACAAGCGTTACTGACCTTGTTGTTTTTGCTAGCAGCTGTTGTTCAGTTAAATTCTGTATTTTAATGCTACACCTGTCTTTGCTGTTCCTCATTCGTAGTATTTTGTGCAACTACTGAACTGCAAAAAAGACAATCTACTTCCTGTCTACACCGGCTCGCACATGACTGGTCATGTGATATGTGTTTTCAGGTGTGTTAGTGTTTCTGATACGGAGCAAAAACAGTCGTCTTGACAGAGATCGTAAAATGAGAACGTATGAGTGTGGACGCCCCCCCCCCCCCCCCCCCCCCCCCCCCATCCCTCTATCTTAAACCAAATAAGCTGACGTTTTAATTAATACAGACTGAACTCCTGCGTTAAAGCAGTGCAGGTGGCTGCAGTGTGTTGCTGAGGGAGTGTGGAGGCCAGATTTTGCACAGATTGTTTTTTTTGTTTGTTTTTTTTTTTGGTGTAGTATTATTCTTACTATTAACTATTTTGTTTCACCTCATTCATTCAGCCTGACATCATGTTCACGTTGCGGATTCCTGTTTAGGAGCCCGGGTGTTTTGCTGTTTGGTTTCACACTGACCCAGAGACACATCTGTCCAACTGACGTCAACTTTAGTTTGAAGAACTATGTCAATTTAAGAGCTGTTATTTCTGTAAGCTGACATACGACAACCTGTACAGTTGCAGCCAAGATATTTTTCTGTTACTATTTTTCATGAAGTTGTCTACCCTACTATAATCTTACTCAGGTGACTCAGGACACTACCAGGTTCAGAACGTGTCCACAACACAGTGGAGAAGGAACTTAACATATCAGGGAAGCACTTCAAACATGTGGCTGCACAAACTGGGCGTTTGTCAAAACCACAAGATACAGAACAGACAGGGAAGAAAACAACAATACACTGAACAACACTGTCCTTCCTACTGAAAAGCTCTTTAACTAACACTGAATCCTTGTAACACTCTGAGGCAGAGGCCTGTCCATCTGAAGGACCAAACACCAGCACATAAGCAGGTCGATGCAGTGAAGAACGCACAAGGTCGTCGTAGACGAGCAGTATACGAGATCACTTATCAGCAACTTACAGCACCGTCCTGAGATCACTTCCCCAGGCTGCTTAACGCCCAAACTCACCATAAGTCAACGAGGTGACCTCACAAGAGGTTAAATACCTGAGCCGATATGAAGAAGCCTTTCAGATGAGGTGAAACCTCTTCAAGAACCTCAAGCAGGTCACGTCCAGCCATCACTCCAACACACTGGGAGACCTAGTATTGATACCACGTGCACAAATCTACCTCAATCAGTCCTTAAACATGTGAAGATGTTTCACTTCAGCAACACAACATTAGTCTGACTCATTGAAAGTTTGCACAGCTGTGGGTTGCAAACTCTGAGGTAAGGACAGATGGAAACAGGGAGGAACTACCATTGTTGAATGCCCTTGAATGCACCACCTTCATCCTTCAAGCAGCACGTTTGGATGTGATGACTTCACATGTGTGAGTGCGCTGCATGTCGATGTGCTGAAGTGGATGTACGAGTGTTTTAGGCTGCTAGCGTGTGTGTGTGTTTTCATTGTTTGGGTCCAACCTGCATCATTAATCAGGAATGTGAGAATGTGAGGCTCCTGTTACTGGGTCACAACAAGGGAATGGACTGTGTGTGTTTGTGTGTGAGTGTGTGTGTGTATGAAGGAGGGTGTGTGTTTCAATCCGTGTGTATCTGTAACAATCACACACACAAAAAAAAACACACTTATTGCCACCTCTCTCACTTGGCCTTGTCTCCTCCCATCTGTGTCCTCGTGATAAGAGAGTGTTTTTGGTTTCACAGACTTTTTTGCAAGTCTGGCCTTGGTCATTTGCGCACACGCACACACATACGCACACACACACACACACACACACGCACACACAATCCACAATCAAACCACACCTCTTCTCTGACCAAAGAAGCTCATCACAGCTTCGTGGCCTTGTTATCTTGATATAATAACATTTTTGTGATTAAAACTTAATACCCTATTTTAGTTCTTAGGACTCAGAATAATAAGTTGTGTGAAGCTGATACTAATGTCTCATTACCCTGCGATAATGAAGTCATGGTTTTACTGAGATCCGATCAGGACAAGGCAGTGTCAGAAAGATCAGATTTAATATCTTCAGATGGTCTGATGACTGGTGACAACAGGTAACATGAACACAACCCTGCTTCTTTTTCTTGTGTAATGAGATAATTCAGTTTTGAATGCTGATTAATAATTTAATATTTTGAAATAAAGTGTATTCTGTTTGCACCGCAGCTGTTCTCTCCTTGTTAACTGAAGCTGAATCACTGATGAACAGAAACAGATTTACCTGTGGAGTGTATCGAGCGTCCTGCTGTACTCAGACCTGCAGAGACAAACAGAGACAGAGGAGACAGTTAACAGAGAAGTACAGAGTCTTTGACAGCAGCTCCACACTCATAGTAACTGTGGTTTATAAGGTTCATATAGTATAATGGTAGACGTCCATGTCTTTTTTTGATTATAAAGCAGGTCTAGGTTCTATATAAATACTGTTAAAGTATCAAAGCTCTCAGTTCACAGAGAAATGCACACAGCCTGTATTTAGAAACTGAGCATTAAAATGAGCTATCAGGACTTCTGGAACTTTGTGATGTCACAAACAAAGCAGGATTTGGTTTCTCTGAGTGTTTACCTGAAATCTGCTGTATTTTCATTGGATCACTTATAAAACAGTCAGCCTACAGAGCTCCAGAGAGAAGCCTCAGAGAGGAGATGTAAAACTACATCAAGATGGTTTTTGGTTCTTAAAACCACAACTATATCAAAAATCTGGACTTTCAATGTAATATAATCTGTATATAGACTCCCATGTTAAAATGTCCAACTTTACAGCAGAAATAAATATGTTTACAGCTTGGTAAAAAAAACTGTTTTGGTCTCTATAGCTAATTTCCTCCTTCGTGACAACTGTAGGTGGTGAATTTTTATATAACTGACCTGTTTAAATTTTATTAAAGCTTAAAGTTATGTTTAATTGAGGGTGTGGCCACTTTGAGTGACAGGTGGGCAAGCGTATGCTTGCCACAAACCACCATTCGCCAGAGTCTCTGCTCCACACACGCCCCACCTCTTTGCCCATTTGTGGATTAGCTGGGAGTTAGGGGTGGAGTCCGACACTGCCAAGATGGCGACGACAAAGCAGCTCACTCTGAGCTTCAAAACCGCTCTTCAGAAAACGGTAGGTGACATCACGGAGGCTACGTCCATCTTTATTTATAGTCTATGGAAAAAGGCGTGTCCCAATTCAGGGGCCGCATCCTTTGGAGGATGTAGAAAACTGATCAGAAATGCAGTTAAGCTTATATATGGTGAAGTAAATCAAGTTTCTCTGATCCCCTAACCTGAGCCCCTCTGGTGGTCTACGGGTCAAGATACTGACTATGAATCATGTCCTCAGTTCCACTCCTCATCTCTCCCCCCGCCTTCTCTGTCACCACTCCACAATCCACACAAGGTGTAAATTAGCCCTCAAAATATAAATAGGTAAGTTATCTCACTGCAGAAAGCCGACTGAAGCCCGTTTAGTTAAGTGAACATGAAATGCACTGAATAAATCAGGAGAATAAAGGCAGCTCGTCAAGATGACGGACGGGTGTCAGGGTGGTAAGGTAACCAGGAGGAGGGCGGCACTGACAGGATTTAAACTGCAGACAAATTACCCCTTCTTCTTCTTCTTCTTCATCTTCTTCATCATCATCATCATTTTCGAGACTGAGCTGAGTTCAGATGCTTTAATGGCAGAATGTGATGAAACAACAACAGCTTCAGGTACCGGACTGTGTGCTCAGGTCTGAACTTCTTCTGACGACCTCTGTGACCCTGGCTTTAAAAAACACGACCGCTAGCCGAACTGTAATAAAAACACCATCTCACACACACACACACACACACACACACACAGTACAGTACAGCACACACTCACACACACACACAGCCTGGTCAGGGATTCTTCTCACGTCCACCTCAAATCCCTCGAGTGAGAAGGAGCGAGGAGACGATGAAGAGGAGGAGGAGGAGGAGGAGGAGGAGGAGGTGACTGAAGGCACATTTACCATCTGTAATCAAAAGAACTCCATGTTGGACTGTCGCCTCCCCCCTCCTCTCTTTCTCTCCCTCCTCTCTTTCTCTCTCTCTTCAATTTCCTTCCTTCTGTTACAAAGCATGACCGGCATACTGATGTCGGGATTACACACACACACACACACACACACACACACACACACACACAATCTAGTGAGAGAAGTAATGACTTTCTGCCTTCTCTCTCAATTCGCTCCGAGCTGCCAATTCCCACTGGGTTGTTCTGTGTGTGTGTGTGTGTGTGTGTGTGTGTGTGTGTGTTTGTGAGAGAAAGACACAGAAAGAGCAACAGACACGAGGGAGGTGATACAACATCTCCAATTAGCTGGGCTGGTGGTCTGTCCGGGGGGGTTTAGAGTGTGTTTGTGTGTGTGTGTGTGTGTGTGTGTTGGCTGGATAATAAGACCACACAGTAGAGGTCTTCAGGCAGGTCAGCGACCTGAACTTGAACCTGATCTCTAGACTTTCTGGTCCACCTACAGACTCCAGGTCTGAACCGTTCTCTGGACAGAAACACATTTTCTCTTCTCTGTGAAGCTGCAGCTGACGTGTTAAAATTACTGTTAAATAGTCAGTAATGAGGCCCATTCTGGGTCTGTATGTGTGTGTTTCGCATGTTTCTAACCCATCCTGCCTGACTTGAAGCTCAGGTGTCTGTTGTCGAGCTGCAGCCTAAACTCAGATGATCATCAGCTGAGTCACACCTTGTTTTGTCAGTCAAATCATTTCACTGTTTTTAGCTGTATCATTGTTCACTCAGCTCAACTTGTCTCTGCTGCTCTGACAAAGCACACAGAAAGACTGTTTCCTCCAACCTGCACCGAGTTGTTCGTCTTTTACAGGAAGCAGCAGAAACCTCATGACTGAGTAAACACACCAGACAAGACAATGAAGCACTGCTCAGTAACCGCTGGAGCTCTGGACCCACAACTGCACAGAGAACACCGTCACGTCAACTGTCATGTGTCGCTGGATGAAAAACAGACCTGGATGAGGACCAGCAGCTCGTGTTCATATGCAGAAACGTTTGTGCTGAAAAGAACAAAAAGCTGGGCTCATCTCTGAACCTGGCTTCAGTTCAGGCACAAATACAACTTGATTCAAGTTCGTAAAGTTTTGTGGTCATGGTTAAAAGAGGAATCATCTTCTCATTTTAGCACTTCCTCCTCATGGTTGTGTCAGTATCATTCATCGCCTTACTTCCCTGTTTGCTGCCTCAGAGACAAATGTTATAGCTGATATGAGAGAGACAGACAGACGACAGACAGACAGACAGACAGACAGACAGACAGACAGACACACACACACACACACACACACACACTTCCTGTGGTCAGTTAACACAAAGCAACATCTGTAGTATTTGGTCAAATCATCATGTTTCCCAACAGCATCTGAGAGATACGATGATCATTCGATCATTAGATACTTTGATCATTGGATCTTTGGCTCATTGGATTATGGGATGATCGGACCACTGGATCATTGCATCTTTGAATCATGGGATCTTTGCGTCACTGGATCACCAGATTATGGGACCATCGGATCACTGGATCATCATTAGATCATTGAACCGTTCGATCATCGGATCATTGGAACCATCTTTTCAACCTTCATTAACTAGAGAGATGTTTCAGAAAAGCCAAGTAACCAAAGAGCAATCACCTCACATGATCTCATATCTGGGATCTGATGGGGAAACAAAATAGAGCCTGTGGTGCAACAACTCTTCAACAAGCAAGAAAACAAATCAGAAGACTAAAGAGTCTGAATGAGATAATGTTTGAGGTCGACACAGATTTTCTAATTCTTCAGTGAGAATTGGTCAGTTTTAACATCTGTAAACATTAGTATGCTAGCGAATGGTAGCAACAAGAGCTAGAATGTTTACCATTGCTTAATCATAAATAATAATCATAAATCATATTATCAGAGTGGCTCCGATGAGTCTGTGAGCAGTTTGAGACTGGATCTGTGGACCCTGCACTTTACCAGATCATCTGGACCAAACACCAGTACAAACCGACATCCAGGACCAGATTTCTATAATTGTAAAAAAAAAAAACAAAAAAAAAAAACCCTGTAGTCTGAGCCCGATCACAGATTATTGCTGACCTCCAACAACTGGTATAAAGTTCAGATCGTCCTCAGAGGAACGACAAAAACAAGTTTAATTTTAAACTTTAGGCCTCACAGTGAGAGATTGTTGGCTGCACTAGTAATATTACATTGATCATTCATCTGATGTATCTTCTGTTTTTCCATTCACATTCACAGCTGCATTTCTTTTTCCTTCCATTCCCTGAAACAGGACATTCACACAGTTCATAAAACTCCGAACCGTCACCGCTTGATTCAAGATTGAATTTGTGCGTGACGCTGATATCTGCCTGCAGCTGGACCTTCCCACAGTCACAGGTTCACTGACATAATGTTACAGAGCCATTTGTCCGTTCGCTCACTCACCTTTTACAAAATGTTTTTAACTTCTACAGTTGATTGCTATCAAGAAACCCAGAGGTGTTGCACAGGAAGTTTCCTTCTTGTTGCAAATGAGTGATGTTGGAGAAAAAACAGCACATTCAGGACACGAGACGCTGTGATGTTGTTAGAGGCAGTAACATCAGTCTGATCTGTAGATATGAAGAGACAGAGGCAGAGAGGAGCAGAAAGCAGAGTGTCCACATCTGACAGAATCTCCAGTTTCCACATTCTGCCGCTGCTGCTCAGTATTGATGGATGCTGCACTGACGCCTCCACACACACACACACACACACACACACACACACACACACACACACACACACACACACACACACACACACACACACACACACACACACACACACACACACAGGCGCCACCAGGACAGATAGAGTGACGAGGGAGGAGGAGATATTTTGGGAGGGGGAAGGGTGAGGAGGGTAACTGATGGGGTCAGAATTTTAAGTGCTGATGAGACAGAGTGTGTCTTACTGTGTATATGTGTGTGTGTGTGTGTGTGTGTGTGTGTGTGTGTGTGTGTGTGTGTGTGTGTGTTTGTGAGTGTTTATTTTCCACCAGTAAAAATCCTCCAATTCTCATTTCATGCTTCAGTGAAAAGCTTCTCAGGCAGCCTTGTTTCTTTCTCTCATCCTCACCTCCTCCTCCTCTCGTTTCCTCCTCCTCATTTCCTTACCTCTCCTAGTTCCTTCATTTGTTTCCTCTGCTATCCTTATCTTATCTAATTTTCTCTCCTAAATCTCGCCACCTTCCCTTGTTTCCTCTTTTGTTTCCTCTCATCTCCTCTCCTCTCATCCCATCTCCCCTTCTTTATTTGTTTCTTCTCCTCTCTTTATCTCCTTTCCTTATCTTGTCTCCTCTCCTCACTTCCTCTTTCTTCCTTTCCTCTCCTCTCATCTCATCTTCTCTCCTCTCCTCTTTCGGCTCATCCTGACAGTTAAGCTATAAATCCATCACCTGCTCAGCTCTTCTGTCATTTATCCTCTCTGTGATGATGGTGTGAGTATGAGTACGAGTGTGAGGTCCGACTCTGACAAACTGTTTCCCAGATTCACCGAAAGACGAGTCCATGTGTCAATCAACGCTGAAGAGAAGTGCTGCTGTAGGACCTGTACAGGTGATCGGTGTCAGGTGTGTCCCTGCTCTGCAAGGTGAGGCAGTGAGAGTAGGAGGAGTATTTTGGGATAGTGTCAGTCTCTGTGACCGTGGTAACCGTTGTCTCGACCATCAACAGGTTTCCCCACAGGACACGAAAATCATCTGTGACCTTCATCTGAAACGCACTTCGCTTCCTGTCTTCACCCTGTTCTGTCAGTCTGAATCACTCTGCTCCATTTCTACTCGGCATGTCATAGCTAATGGAGCCCTGCGGACACACACACACACACACACACACACACACACACACACACACACACACACACACACACACACACACACACACACACACACACACACACACACACACACACACACACACACACACACACACACACAGTGACCTAATCAGTACCTCTCCTGGAGACAGTGCTGCAGAGTTTAATTCTCTTTCTCGCTCTTTGTGTGCGGTCCTATCCGATGGGGCATCATGAGATCATGTCTGACTGCTTCTGTTTTATTCAGCAGTTCTACTTCTGCACCACACAACACACTCAGTGATATCAGCCGCAGTAAAATAAAGAGATGTAGACTCAGGCCGGGAACAGATTTTTGAATTATTGAAACCCACAAGAACCGGACACTTTACACGTAACGACCGTCTCCACCAAAACACTCAGATTCCTGCGAAGTGGCAGCAACACAGGAGCCAACAGATTCTGAGGTTATACTGTATGTAGAGGACGAGTAGAGGTGCAGAAATGGACTTTGTATTACAGTCTGTGAGAGGTAGAATAAGAAGAAAGCGCTGGAGGAAATAAGAGTTTGTCAGGGTAAGGTGGACTTACTGCCCAGACGTTATAGTTCACTATGTCCTTTCTGTTTTCAGTCAGTTTTGTTTCTATTTTTCCTCTCACACACATGTGACACCAACAGTCCCAACTCTACTCATAAAAATAAAATCTGTTTATAATAATGCCAGAGAAAGTGAGTGACTTCACTAGAGAATTTAACCTTGGTGAACCTGTAAATTTTAGTGGTAGCGATCCAACACTCTGAGATGCCCCCTAAACGCCTCACATGCAGAGTATCTTTATTCTTTATGGGAGGTTTGCGGCTTTATATTTGTCATTGCAAAATGTGCCAATATGAGGGGCCATTGGGGGCCCCTTTTACCCTTGGAAGCCCCAAGCATTTGTCTGGTTAGCCTCTCCTGATGTTGCACCTCTGTATTTTAGGTATTGACAACACTGATGATCCAACAACTCCTGTGTTCTGACTTCACCCATCACGCACTTACACTTCCTCCATCCAGTTACTTTTACTATTATAAAATCCAAATGTTATAACTCAAAATTTACATGTTTTAGGAATATAATAAGAAAACTAAATATACAACCTTCTTATAGTAACAACCAGTCTAAAGGTGGTTGATTCAGAGTTGTTCTCTCGGTCAAATGTTCTCAATCTGTCCATGTCTTTTCAAATTAAAACTCAAACCCAGTTTAGTTTAGAGGCAGAATCACCAGATTTCATAAAGATATTGTGATGGACACTTCAGACTGAGACTGGGTATAAAATGTGACTCTACACAAAACGTACCAAATTAAAAACACAGATTTAGTTTGAAGTTTCTCTTTAATTAGCAGAAACTTCCTCTTCCCCTCTTTCTCTCTGATTTATAACAGCAATGATGTTGTTATGGATGTTCAACAGTAACACTACATATCACATGGTGCAGTTAGTTTAGCTCCACTGCTGCTGCAGAGACTGTCACAGTTTAAAACTGCTCTATAAAGAATTTAGATTCATTAAAACTAAAACCTCTCTCTCTTTCTCTCTCCTTCCCTCTGCCTCCCTCCCTCCATCCTTCTCTCCGAGTCTCTCTGAAGGTCAGCCGCTCCAAAGCAGTGGTCTATAACGATTACCAATTTCATCAATTCTGCTACAGCGAGGGAGGACGGGGGAGGGAGGGAGGGAAAGGCTTTATCATGGAGCAGCACGAGGAGGGTGCGCACCAATCAGAGCTGTTCAGGCATAAATAAAAAAAAAAACGCTAACTGACCTTCTGCCTGACTGAAACAAAGTGAAAAGGACAATTAAAGTGCAGGAGATTTATGAGGTGATTTACGAGGCGCGCACGTAAAATCACACGGAGAAAACACTGCAGCCGCTCGGTTTCAGAACCGCAACCAGCAGCCTGAAGGGCAGTAGGCGCCCCCTACAGGCCGCAGTGGTCATTACAGCAACTTACTGAGGATTTATTCTCAGAGTGTAAAAATGAAAAGTAAAGTTTGCCCTGAGGTGGCACTAGAGGACAGACAGTGGGGTCAGTAAATCCTCTGGAGAGCAGGAGCGTGATCATGAAATTTCCTCGAGATTTGAAATTACAATCTGTAACTTTTCTAAATCAAAATGTCTAAAAACAACTAGACCTCCTGAACCACTGACACTGAAGATATCCAGACCAGCAGAAGCTTAGGGCAGTGATGGTGAAGACAACAACTCCCATGATCCCACGCTACTTCACAACAGCAGAAAAGACATGGACACGCCCTAAATGCACTTGTGCCACGCTCTTCAGACCATGCGCTTTGGATCATTAAAATAGAGCCCCTTGAGTTAAAAGTCTGAGTGACGCAATAAAGCAAAACTATCAACTGAGATCCAACATGGAGGAAGAGCTCAGAGTGGTGGGTGACCCTTCATACTCAGGTATGATCCTGGTAACATGCTCACCTGTGGTGGAAAATAACCCTCACCCTATGACCCCTCACAAACTCTCCAGAGGAAAAGCTTATCTGCGTTTTCAGTCTGGACTCACATTCAGTAAGTTCTACCATCTCATTACACACACACACACACACACACACACACACACACACACACACACACACACACACACACACACCCTGAGTGGATGTGAACACACTGAGCTGATGTGCGCACACACACACACACACACACACACACACACACACACACACACACACCCTGCTGGTGTCTGACTGTTGAGAATCTGAGGGAAGTTTTTACTGTCAGACGAATCAGGAGTAGAAATAATAGAGCACATTAAAAAATAATGCTGAGTGGATTCTAAGCAACTCCACCAACACTGACACACACACACACACACACACACACACACACAGTCACACATACAGTGTACTGCTTCAGTAACTGCGTAAAAATGCCTTTCTATAGAACACTACAGAATCCCTGCTGTTCTATACATCTGTACATGTGACCCCGCTGACCCCGCACGCACACACGCACACACACACACACACACACAACACACACACACATACACACACACCTCCCATGCTTCAAACCATGGCTTTCTAAATGAATCAGAATTAGAAAGAAAAGAACAAAGAGAAGAAAGAAAAGAGCGAAAATGAGAAAAAGTAAAAGTGACAAAAACGAAGTGAAGCGGAGAGAGAGAGTGGGTGTGTGTGTCTGTGTGTGTGTGTGTGTGTGTGTGTGCGCGCCCTGCAGGTTCCAGTGTGGGACAAGTTCAAAGGTCACCGGGCTGCGTTTCCATGGTTTCATCCTACGGCTGAGCTGGATCAGCTGACTCTCTGTGATGATGTCATTGTGTGTGTGTTCAGGGTTGTGTGTGTATTGCTCAGCAGCACTGCAGCAGCTCCAGGACTCGATGAGATGATGAGGTCATGGAACCCAGACTGTTACAGCTAACACTTCTGTCCTGATCCACCTGCTGCAGCAGCTTCATTCAGACAAGACATACTGTATATTAATAATGTAAATCTCTATAGGGAGATTAGAAGAATCTCGACGGCTGAAAACAGGTTCGCTGTCTCCTGTGTTTTAAAACAGATTCCATTCTCTGATATTTAAGGATCTGAAGAAGATCATCACTGCCACTTGATTTCACAGTAGACCAGCAGCATCTCAGACCAAAACAAACCCCCTCGTTAGCTCCACCCCCTGTGCTCTGGTCCTTTCTATTTCTCAGTCTGAGGCCTTTTCAGCCTAAAATGTGGTTTCTTCTTCAGTGGAGGAAATTCTGGAATATCGTTTTCACCTGAACGCTGCGCACTGCACTGAGCCATCTCACCTGTGGGCGGTCTCTGTGTGTTTATAGACGCGTGGGCCACCGGTGCTTTAACAGGAGGGACTTGCATGCACTAACATGCACGCGCTACCAGACCGGCTACCAAAACAAAGAACAGAGTAACTGAGATTACAACACGCACAGAGGGCATGTGGCTTCGTTATCTGGTCAGGACGCCATTACTCCACTATATCTGCACATAGAAAACAGTTGTTTGCTGCTGTATTATTGTTTAAAATCTCATTTACAGAACCTTTCAGTAAGTGATAAATTAATTTCAGCTGTTATAATAAGGCAAACAAAGATGTGTATTTAATCTCTGTGTGTATTTAATGTTGTGCTGATGCAGTCTTTACACCAGCTCTTTCACTTCAGGCTTGAACCATGTTGAAAACGTCCATTGTGGCATTTACATGAACGTGACTATGCTCATTCACACATTAAACTGACAGATTTAATTACCATCACGTTTATGTAATGAGGTGCAGGATTGAACGGCTAAATTCTGATAAACATATTGTGAAATACACAACAGCGCATCTATACAGTCTGTGAAGATTCATACACAACGCTGTGTCATTTCACTCACGTTTGGCAACACGGTACATTTAAATGTCCATAACTCATTTGAAATGTATCTCTGTGGAGCATCTCTGTGCGTGACACGAGTCTGAGCTCACGTGGAGTCACAGTCACATGTCACACACCAGCTGAAGACACCGGTGATGAAATATGAAGAGACAGAGTGACAACACTGGAAATACAGTCAGACAAACACAGAGGGAACACAGGGTCCAGAGGTCAAAGGACAAAGAGGTCGAGAGGCAGCTTCAGGCAACAATGTCATCACACACACACACACGTTGTGTTACTTGACAACAAGCTGTCTGTGCTGAAGCTGTTCCATTTTTTTGCTCAATGTTGAACAAACTAAAGATAGACGAAGCTAAAATATCTGCAGATTCTCAAACCTCCAACAGAGCGGAGGGAAAACCCCTCGACACACACACACACACACAACACACACACACACACACACACACACACACACACACACACACACACACACAGCCTTCTCTCTCTCCCTCTCTGTCTGTCTGTTAATCCCTACCTCTCTTGCTCGACCCTGCCTGTCATGTACTGACACAACTGGCCATCATTCAGTCCACACACACACACACACACACACAACCACACACATCAATAGGAAACATCAATAAACAAAGCATCATTGTCTGATTCCTGACTGCAAAAACTTGTCAATATTATAATCCAACATGCCCCGTCCCACCCCCTCCCCCCAGCACTGACGGATCATTAGTTTGGGGGCAATTTACATGAAGCACTGCGGGCTGCTGGGTCTTACAAACATCTTGTCTCAAATGGACCACACAGGAAATAAATAGAGAAGAGAGATGGAAACAGGGGGCGGAACCTGTTTCTTCACCTTCAACTGAACTGTGACCAGGATGCACACTTCTGAGGATTTCACACTCTCTCCTTCAACTGATTGGTTTACGAATTATCTGAAAATTTCCTGCAGATTGGGTTTCCGTCTATGTATTGTTTCAGCTCTAAAACACACAGACTCTTACACAGTGGCTGTGTGGCTCGCTAGTTAGCTGTGAGCTAACGTTTGTACAGTTGACCCCCTGGCTGTTTGGGGCAAAGAAAAAAAAAAACATCGTATTTACAAGACGGAGATTCAGTTTCTGTTGTTAAGCTAAACGATCAAACAGTCTGACACTAGAGATCACTGTTGATACTGTTCACGCATCATTTCAGTTCCTTACTAACTTTGCTATTTTTATGTTTTCTTGTGAAACATGTTGGAAAACATCTGGACAATCTGCTTTTAAAATACCTTGTAGTTTTACTGTGATGATTTAAATTCTAATAAGTATTTATTATATGAAATTTAAAGAATTAAGAGTTATATATATGTGTGTGTGTGAGAGTTGGGGTCAGTGAGTGTTTACATTCCAGCGATGGCAAAGTTACCATCAACCTCATTTACCCTTACTGTGTGTGTGTGTGTGTGTGTGTGTGTGTGTGTGTGTGTGTGTGTGTGTGTGTTAGATGGTGGGAACCCTGTGGCCAAATCGTAATAGTTTCTGTCAATAGAGTTACCGCCAACACCGACCACTGCAGCTAAACCCTCACACACACACACACACAGACACACACACAGACACACACACACACACACACACACACACACACACACACACTACTGTAACAGAGTAGAAGTCAGAAGTTTGAATTCTTCACTCTGAGTCATGGACCCGTTTCTCCAGTGTAGTTCTGTTATACAGGTGTCTACAGGTGTGAACAGGTGTGATCAGACTGAATATGACAACTCCACTCAGACTTCCACATGTTCACTGAAACCTAACTGAACATGTGTTGAGTTAATCAGCGTGTGATCATGGTAATAATGACAGTGTTAACATGCTGATGTTTAGCAGGTATAACGTTGACAATGTTTATCATCTTAGTTTAGCATGTTAGCATGCTAACATTGGCTAATTAGCAAAAAAAAAAAAAAGTACGGCAGAGGCTGATGGGAATGTCGTCAATACAGGAGAAATTAAAATTTTGACAGGAAGTCACCAAGTCAGGTCAATCTTCTGGGAACCATCAAAATCTGCATCAAACTTCATGGAAATCCATCTGATCTGAGTGAGGAAGCACTTTCTTGACTTTTAAATAAACTTAAAAAATAAAAATAATTTAACAATTCACATTTCATCCTTCCCGAATAGAACAAGCAATTCTCACTGACACATCCAGGACCTCTGTCATGTTCAGGATTGTTGCACACAGTTCTTGCTGGTGCATTACGAAGTGACAGGTAAGGAGGTTATGAAACGCGTCCTCCTCCTCTCAGTGGTGATTGACACAAACTTAGACATTGGCAGCTGGGTTTTTTTTTTTTTTTTTGAAAACATCCTCAGCCTGAGTCTGTTCTTTCATTCTTAAGATTGTTGAAAGATCCTCTTTTGTTGTCACATCTTAAGACACTGTCCTTATGAAAATACACAGTTATCTCTTATGACTGTGGACTTGCCTCGCTGCAGTGAGAAATGCTCACAGTCTGAAATGTTGTTCCAAAGCTGCTGCTTCAAATCATCGGCCATCACTATTTTGTAGACAAATCTAGACTAATCTTTAGTTGCAGTCCTAATGACATGAATCCAGCTAGTAGTGACCAAAAGTGTCACCTTGACAATTCATCCTGCGTCTGAACCAAATGTCATGTCCATCCATCCGAAAGCTGTCAAGATAAATCCCTGAGGACCACAGTGTCGTCCAACCGGCTCAAAACCCCACAAGTGGTTTTTCAAGTGGAAACCCACAAACACAAATGAGTAAAAACTCCTGCCACACACATGTGTATGAACGCTTTCATGACAACATGACACAGGTTATCAAACACCTTTGCTGTGACATCACCTCAGCGTCTACCCACCTACAGTTTCCTGTATCAGTCTTCAGCTTCACGGCCTCAGTCCTTTTCTTTTTCTCCCTGTTTCATGTCCGCTTTTATTCTTTCTGTTTGTCTCACTTCTTTTTATTGCCTGGTTTGTGTGTTTATATTCCCTCTGAAGCCCTTTGTTACTTAGGAAAAGTAGAACATAAAAAAATCATTATTATAATAAAAACAGATTTGGGTGGAACAGCTTTCCTTCCTTCCCTCCTTTTTTTCCTTTCCCTCTGTCCCTCCATTCATCCCCCCTTTCTTCTCTCTTTCCTCCCTCTCTCTCCTGACTGACCTCAGTGTTGCGCAGCTAAAACACACTCCCACGTGTTCTGCAAGCAGGAAGCAATAAACACACACACACACACACACACACACACACACACACACACATACAGTTAAAGCAGTTAAAACACACACTGCTGCAGACAAGTGTGACAAGTGTAAGTACAACATGGCCTCAAAACTAATGTAAGGAGCACAACAGTAAAGTGGAGCAAAACACACACACACACAAACTCTTGTGTGTGTGTGTGTGTGTGTGTGTGTAACAAAGCTGCTCTGACTAACAGCTCTGACCACAGAAAGTGACACACAGTGAAGTAGAGCAGAACTGAAGAGCCTCTCTCTCTTTCTCTCTCTCTCACACACACTTTTCAAATCAGCCCATTAACGACGACCTGAGCAGCAGCAGCTCAGTCGCTCCTGCATAAACATTAAACTAAAGTAGAACAGAGAAGTAGCAGCTCTGTACCTGCTGCTGCTGCTGCTGCTGCGTCTCCTCCCTCAGGACCTCCTCACTGTCAGCAGGTGTTCTCCTCTCGGACCCCGGGGCAGCAGGAGGAGGAGGAGGAGGAGGATGAAGGCTCGGATCAAACAGTCATCTCCTGTACAGAAGTGTCGCTGCTGCTCCTTTTAGCAAATCCACCAAACTTCTGCTCACGCTGACATTTCTTCCTGCGCGTCTGCAGAGGAAGACGGCGAGTTTGTGGGCGAGAAGTGTCACTCCGTCCGTTTTTTCCTCGCCCTGCTCCAGAGCCGTGACTTTCTAACAACCCCTCCCTCCCTTTCTCTGCCGCTGCCTGCGTCTAACGGCGTCCCAGAGTTCCTCGGTGCAGCCGCCGCCGAGCCGCTGCTGGTAAAGCCATCTGTTGCAACACGTCTGCCTGCCTGCCTCTCCACTTTCACTCTCTCTCTCCCTCCCTCCCTCCCTCTCTCTCCCTCTCTCTCTCTCTCTCTCTCCCTCCCTCCCTCTCTTGGCCTGAGAGGGGGGGGGGAGAGAAAGGGGGCGGAGTCTAAGCATCACTGCTGGCCAATGGGGAGGCTCAGGAATCCCTCTCTCTGACTGGAAGGGGAGGAGCCAGAAGCAGAGGACAAAATGAAATAAATACAAGAGGGAGAGAGAAATACAACACACACACACGCACGCACACACACAGGGGAGGTGGCTAAAGTAGGAAAAAGACAGACACGGAGTGAGACACAGACATTATGTGGCCAGAAGTATGTGGACAGATACTGTAGTGTTCCTTCAGCTGTGTGATTCTGTTTATCAGGGGTGGAAGTTCACAGACCTACATTTGTAAAACCAACCAGTTAGTCCTCATCCTGAAGTCTCTTCTCTTCTAAATCTGAAAAATACTTCTTGGAAACACTTTGGTTTCAAGTGTGTAATGGGCTCATTTTCACCAAACCACCAGACCTGCAGACCTCCAGCCTCAGGGGGCAGTAATGAGCCCATTACAGCTTAGTGCACCACAATGAGGAGAGGACAAGTGACACAAAGGTGGAATTTTGGAAAGCAACCCATTTGTTTTGCTTCTATTTCTATCACCTCGTCTTGTACTGAAGTCAGAGACAGTTGAGAAAGGAGACGGCGCAATTACAATCATTTCCTGTAACTGTGTCTAGTGGGTTTTGCCACCTCCGCCCCCTTTAGGAGACAATCAAAACATTCAACTTCCAAACATTCTGACACTAAAATAGTATTTTTCAGATTGACCTATCAGGAGAAAATTTACTTTATTCGAGACCTGTTTTTGTCTCAGCAACAAACTCTCATGAAATTTCGCAACACAAATCTGGTCTCTCTGTCGGTTGTGGTCTGGTTTCACTGCTGCAGTGCTGCTGGCATCGTTGTCATTGTGAAAAAACTCTTTTAAGGTCAGTGAAAGATGGTGGTTTTAGTTAATTTAGTCCTGAATTAATCCAGACCAGGGTCTTTCCCCAACCTGAACCAGGATCTGTGAGAGTCTGAACAGAACCAGAAAACCTTTTAATGAAGCTGGAGTCCCTACAGGTGGACATTGTTCTGCAACATCAGATATTCTGGTGGAAAACAAAGACATTGTCTGTGAACATTTTACTGAGACATTCAGTATCAATAATGTGTGTGTGTGTAGGACTCTTGTGAGTCCTCAGACTTTATGTAAATACTAACTGCTGAAGCAGCCCTGTACGCTTGGTGCTTGGTGATGATTCATGATTTTCATAGATTTTCTTTCCTGTAATTCATAAAAAGACAAAAACTCACTAAGACCGAGAAAACTGATCACATCCCCCCCAGTTCTCACATCTTTACACAGGCCACCTATTTGTTAACTCTGACTTTAAAATTCTACAGTTTGTTTATAAAGCACTGAAGGATTTAGGGCCAAAACATATTTCTGGACTGCTGCTTGGTTGTGAAGCGTCCAGACCTCTCAGATGGTCTGGACCAGGTCTGCTTTCTGTCCCCAGAGTCAAAACTAAACCTGGAAGGGCAGCGTTCACTTTTTAATGGATCTGAACAAATTCCCAGCTCTCACTTCATTTAATCAGGAGGATTTATTCATATTTTGCACAATTTTTAATCTCCTGATTTATGTTTTATTCTAATTGAGTTTCTATCTTATTTCACTGTTTTAATCCTGTTTCAATATGTCTTTTTGTATTGTCTTATTATTAGTTTCTCTTCTTTGTGTTTCATGTTTTAACTGTCTTGCTGCTTTACATATAAACCCGCCTTTCCTATAACCTGATTTAAACTACCTATTTTCAAAGCACCACACGTAAAAAAACGACACCACCTCAATGGCTGTCGCTGTGAATATTTAAATCATATAATGCTTATGGACAGTTATCGACTGTCAGTAGCAGATGGCGATGATGAAGCACAGTGCAGCCACTTTAATAATTGGTTTCAGCGAAGGGCAGGGCTGAATTTCTGCACTCTCCAGTTCATGTGCTCGTACTGTTTGTGTGTCCTGACATTAGCCTAACATCTGTAGACAGCTGGCTAGCTAACGTTCCAGATTTGTTGAATGATTGTATAACTATGTTCCATCAGCATAACAACGGTATTTGACATTGTGATGACTGATGATGACTGTGATGCGTGTTACGAGAAACTCCATCATATTCCCAGAGAAGAAGAAAAAACTACGTAAACTAGTGAAGTAGGAACAAATAGAAAAGATAAACAGGAGCCAGGTTTCATCACATGGAGCAGATTCCTGCAGCAGGTTCAACATCTGCTGGACAGATGTGAATCCAGAGGTTGTTTTAGCAGCACATTAAAGGTGTTGCACTGTCACGTATGGAGGGAACGTTCGGTTGTCTACAAACTTTTGGCCATGATGTGTAAGGCTGATTGAGATTTGGAGTGAGAGAAGAAGAAGAAGAGCGGGATGAATCGGGGGGAAGAAGAGATGGAGACAGAAAACAGAAAGGGAGGGAGGGGTGAGGAGGAGGTGCAGTGCAGATTGTAATGGAGCTGTTGGCAGAGCTCCTGGCTGTTCATGGGTATTCATGTAGCTGGTGGCTTCAGTTAAATGGAGCGAACAGAGGGAGAGCGGGGGGTGGAGGAGTGGGGGGTGGTGCTGAGTTTCAGCTGAACAAGAAGTCTGCTTATGAGCCTCTCCAATGAACGCCATGAAAACACACAGCAGTTAAACGCTGAATCGGAATACATTAAATTCAATTAAATTTCCAAATGTCACAGGCTCCATGTGTTCAGCAGGTAAAAGTTTCAGGTTACAGAGTGAAGACCTGCAGCCCAGCACAGTCCAACAGCATGAGAGCTGAGTGCACGTGAAAAAAAGACTCACACTCACACATTTTAAAGTTCCTCTCTAGACATGTTTTAAACTCTGCTATGATTCATTTTTTGTTCAACATGGTTAAACTGTCGCTGAAGCTCATCTACTCTTACTTCCTGATGAAATCTGGATCAGGCCTTGTGCCACACCCATCCACTGCTTGCTCCAGGTGGACAGGTGAAAGAGCAGAGAGTATCAAGTTAGTCAGACGAGGAAACATCAGAGAGACTCAGCCACATGTTTGAGCCTCAGTCAGACCCAGACTCAGATGAGGAGTCTGTTGAGACCAGAATCAGAGACTAGCAGACGTATCAGAACAGTTAGCATAGTTAGCATCTTTTATTTGTTTGCCTTGTGTGTTAGCTTGTAACTGGAAGTGGCTGACACAACATTGGTGGTTGTGGTAAAGCTAACTTTGGCTCTCTGTACTAACAAGGTTTCAGGTTTATTTAGCCCCGCCCCAACAAGCTGACAGGATTGGTTCCTTAGGTTTGTAACGTATGAAACCCTGGCTGTCTGAATCTGTTTTTATGGGACTGTCATTGGTTCACTGCAGTTCCAGGGTGGAAATACTCAGTCATGGTGTTGACTGAGTATTTCACTCATGATATGTCTTATATTATAAACACCATATGGATGTTAACAAGGTTAAACACTTGATCTTCATCAGAGGGGGTCTTTAAGGACCGTCTTCATTCAGATTGACCTTGTTGTTATGGATGAATTTGATAATGTATTTCTAATAACTCTGTTTGGGCCAGTGTCTCTGTAGATAATCCACACATGGCTTTAGTACCCAGGACGAGTTACAGCCAGTTGGAAGCAGCATTAGCTTCTAATGCTAAGGGTTTGTTCTGACTGCTTCGCTCAGTAACTTTTACTTTCACAGCACGTCACCTCCTTAAATGAATAATGAGATTCAAGGAACCTCTGACATAGCTCGCATTGTAGTTAGCATTGTAGCTAAGGTTGCCACCTTTTATGTGTGGAAAACAAGGACAGTAGGGGGTTGTTGATTGTAGGAATCACCTGATTTTGTTGTGACTTCCTCCTTGTCCATCTCTAAATCGTCATCAAAATAATAATACGTTTTTTATAAAACTAACACCGTTAGTAGCACCAGCCTCAATCCTCTCTGCCATGGATGCGCATGGCAGTTGCTAAGTAATAAAGTAAACTTTCAAAAAGATTAATTTGAAGTTGTATCAATCCCTTGGATATTTCATTCAGAATCTGGTCAGGTTTGAGGTTTTGCGTCACTGCGACTTAATTTCTGACTGTGAATCTTAACTTTTCCCAACGTTGCAATGTGCTGCTCTGATTTATTACTGCTTAAATCAATCAATCGCCTGCTGAGCTGAACCACACAGACTGACAGAGAATCTCCACATGCACAAGCTGCCACATGTTCACAGCTGTCTAGCATGTTAGACATTAGCTCGCCAGCTACAGTAGTTCACTAACCAGCCCTGCAAGTACAAGTCTACATCACCAAGTTTGTTGTTTCATTGTGCAAAAACACCTGGACAAACGTTATGTTTTAAGGTTTAGGTCAGGGTTAGTGGAATGTGCTACTTGTGAGAGATGTCCTCACAAGTATACAAGTTCAAACCTGTGTGTGTGTGTGGTGTGTGTGCATAGCTCAGACCAACAGGACAGTAGAGGAATGGCACCATCTGGAAATATGCCCAAGTGACTTAACACACACACACACACACACACACACACACACACACACACACACACACACACACACACACACAGCCCTCCTGGGTCTTTGAGCAGTAAAGCATCCTGGGAAAAGTGGTTGTCCAGCTGCTGCAGCCTCGAGGCATTTACAGAAAAAACCTGCACATTAAATCACAGACAGACTTACAGTTATTTACTCAGCAGTTTCTCCACAGCTCAGCTCTTCCCTGACTGAACCACACTGACTCTCCATTGTAACACAGGAACACAGTCTGGAGCAGCAGACATACTAACACTGAACACCAGGACCGGCCATCGATCCATTTAACACTTTGGGTTGGTGCTGGATATTCAGACAAGTACTGAACAGACTGTTCTCCATTCACTGCGGACGTTCTTCCCCTCATTTACCCATTAACAAAATAAACCCAGTGCCCACTTTATGAGGTACACCTGTACAGTCTGATGCAATCCAGTACAACAGCTCTGCCATAACTTTACTCTTTACAAAGTTCATGATATTCAGTTTTTGGTCACATTGTCAGTGATGTGTAGATTCAGTTTTATTGTAATTTTGGTCCACAATATTTACACACAAGCTCAATGTTAATAATTGTATGACAGTGGCAACATGACTGAACAATAATTAAAGAAGTCAACATTGACATTTGCATTAGACTGTACAAGTGTACCTAATAAAGTGGATACTGAGTGTATATTTACGGTTTATACGAGAAATATGTTTGACCAGATTAAGTTAAAGGTCCATATTTTCCTCTTCTCTTCTGTTTTATTTGAAGTGTTGATCCATAGGAAGATATTCTTACTATTATTCTCTCAAGTCTGTGAGCCAATCAGAAGAGACGTTCTGAGCATGTCCTCTGATTGGCTGACTGTTTTCTAAGTGATCCAATAAATACATAGCAGATTTCAGGTAAACACTAAGAGAAACCAAATCCAGCAAGGTTGGATGGGGGGTGCAGGTGGGCGGGGCTTGGGGCGTGGCTGAGGGCAGTGACTGCTTTGTTGTGACATCACAAAGTTACAGAAGTCCCAATGGCTCGTTTTAAGGCTCAGAAATTTGTTTTTCCTCTTATGTTTGACAATTACACAAACAGTTCCAGTCTCTACAGAGAGTTTTGCATTATGCGTTGTTTGTAGCTTTGCTGTTGCTAGTGACTTTTTTCAGTCTTTTTATAGAGAGTTTCTGAGTTGGAGTTTCCGAAGGCTGCGGTAACATGTTCTGTTGCCATGAAGGAGATAAATTCATGACAAATGAAAATCAGTTCACAGTTGCTTTACGGCAGAAATGAACCAGGGAGAAAATCCGTCAAACGGCCAAGAATCACAGCTGTGACAGATGATGAGCTCAGAAAGACTGAAGTCTGAGAAACTGACGCTTCAACAGTCTGACAGGAGAGAGAGAGAGTCTGAGACTGAGAGATAAGACACTAATTTAGGTTTGCATGTTACTGTGTTTTATGTTTCACCTCTATAAGAGCAGAGGACTATTTTCCTCTTGGATTAATAGTGTCTCAGGGAATCTTGCCCAACAGGATGAGTGGTAAAGTGTTTCCTGTATATTTCTCCTAAACAAATGTCAGATGTGAATAATGGCTTCCTCATATACCCTGCATTCCTTCTGAGCTCTGCTGGTGTATGAAGTAAATTAATGTTATGCATCTGCAAGATGTGATCAGTCACAAGAAAGTTGGGCTCAGTGTGTCAGGATGTGAAGTACGGTCAGCAAACTCACAACAAAAATGGAGGAAAGATTGATGGTAGATCCGACACATTTTTTCCAGAGGAATAACACAATAACTAAATGAGACAATATGTCACTTTTCAGTGACTCTGAAAACAAACCGTAGCGTTTTATAGCCAGAATGGCTCTTAGGATGGTAATTTGGGTCAGTCAATCGTTGGTGCACCATTTAGGTCCAGACTGAAATATTTCAAAAACTATTCAATGGATTGACATGAAATTTTGTCCAGACATTCATGGTCCAAAGAGGACGACTCCCACCAATTGACGTCCTACGTCCGTCCCATTCTCGTGGACAGGATATCTCAGTTATGGAACTTTTCAAATTTGGTATAAATGTTCACTTGGACTCAAGGACTTTTTAAAACTTTTTAGCCATTACTCAATACTTCCCACAGCAATTATGACAAAATTTCACACAACTGGTTAATATTTTATATGTAACTCTGGATAAACAGGGATCTGAAACTAGTCTGAGTGGTGGAGGAACACAACCACAAATCAGTTACTCTAGATTTTACTTATTGTTTCTGTTCTGTTTTTAACTCATTGTCTTTTGGTCTTAGTGTTGTATTTAAGTGCCCTGTGTCTGTATGTTTTTATGTTCTAAATGCATATATCTCACTCACGCATAACCAATTGCCCCACTGGGGACAAATAAAGTGATTGATTGATTGATTGATTGACTGATTGATTGAACCTGGAGATATCTGCATATTTATTTGCATTCCCTCGACATATGTTTAGTTTGGTGCTTTTTGGAATTTGATTAGGATCAGACTGACTTTAAAAATAAAATACAAAAACTACATCAACAGTGGCCACTCAGCGACACAGATTTCCTGCAGGACGGCAACAAATGGGATTATGGAGCCTCAGAGCCGCCACCCAACTGGAACAAAACAAATCACAGAACAGGTCCCAGTCCGATACTTGAGCTTTTCAGTTTAGTTATAAAACACAATTTGGACATAAATCCTGTTTACTGTGGAGTGTTGATTTTCTCTTCAGGCTCCCAGTGGGTCCCAGAGCTGTCAATACCATCGACAAGGAGACAAATGGCCCTGCGCTCCGGACTCTAACAGCACTGCAGAGTCTGTTAAAATCACCACTGTCAGCTTCAGTCCACAGAGCTCCTGAATCAGGTTTAGCAGCATAACTGTGTTTATACTGGTGCAGCAGTTAAAGCGCTCACACTGGAGACTGCAGGGACGTACTGACAGAGTGTATGAACATGAGCAATGACTGTAAATGAAGACCAATGGATCTGCTGAGTGACGGGTTTACATAATGATAATTACCAGAGCAGTGATTAGCTGACAGATAGTGATGCTGGTTTAAAAAAGGAAGTTGTTAGAACAATTGAGTCATCACAGTTATCATAACAGTTTATTATTACATGACTTTTCACATTAACTTGAACCTTAACTTCATCCTGTAGCTGGACGATCAAAGAAGGAGCTTATTAGCTGATTGGTTCTCAATTAATTGTGCAGCTTCCATGTTAGTTTTAAGGGAAACTCAATGTTTCTTTATAATATCTTCTTATATTATTATTATTACTACATTAAATACATATTTTGTCTAACAACTTTGTATAACTCAGTAGACCACACGCACCTAAAACCATGTGCAGTAATTAACACACACAAACCGTGCAATATTTCTTATCTGCTGCTATTTCTTGACACTTTAACATATTTTTAATATCTATTTGTACATATTATATTGCTATGCTACATTATTTATCTATTATAATCTTTTGTAAATTCTTAGTATTTGATATTTTCATTTTGCAGTTCTTTTTTGTACTGCCCACTTTGCTGCTGTAAAATTTCCCCACTGCAGGACTAATGAAGGATCTTATCTGATCTTATTAGTTTTGTTTTCAGGATGTAGACTTGCTCTAAAATTAGATCTGGGTGACATCACCTGAAATTAAAATTCCCCTGTTTGTACCGCAGCCCCGACCCCTCTAATATCAAGGGGTGTAGAAGGTCAATAAGTGGGACTGTTGTGTGTCATATTGGGGTTTTATATGATTTTTGCAGCAGCGAGATGAAGTATCTTTATCCGTCAGGTGTTTGATTTACTGGATCAGCAAAACCATCCTTCATTTATTGGTTATTTTACCTTGTTTCTAAAATTTCTAAAAAGTTTATTCAGAAGACTTAATGAACGACTTCCACGAAGATCAACCTCTAACAAAAGCAACAACATGAAGCTGTCTGACTAGATTTTTTATGCTGGGACTCTGGAATGACTAGTCGACTTCTCTCCTAAGGCTGTTATGGACACAGTGATGCACCTTTGACCTTTTGAGTTTCGTGACAGTCTGCTGCTGGCCAGAAGTTCCAGTCCCAATTTGTAGAAATGTAACATGAAGCCAAAAATGAGCATACACAGACAGTAAATCTATAATATTCAGTATAAAAGTTTTTTCACGTGTTCCCTGTAGATATGGATGAGCAGCACAGAGAATAAGATACATGCCCAACGTGTTTCATGGCCACAAATCCATAAAAGTGAAGGTCCAGTTTGAGGAAGATGATTCATCCAGAATGTTTTATGGTCTCAGCTCAGGATGAAAAGTGTTGGTGAGCAGCCGCCTCACTGCAGAGCGGCTGCTGCTGCCGCAACACAATGACGGGAAAGCACTGCAGATACACATCTAAACAGTGTGTGTGTGTGTGTATGTGTGTGTGTGAGTGTGTGTGTGTGTGGGGTTGTGCATGTATGTGTGTGTGAGAGTGAGTAGGAGAGAGATGGTGATGAATGAGTGTGCTACCCGCCCTGCAGGGTAATTCATTTCTCAACCTGAACAACACTTACTGTCAGACTGAACAGGATTAATAGAGGACCACAGCCTACACACACACACACACACACACACACACACACACACACACTGCAGCCACACCATGCCATTTGAGACCAAAAGTTCCTGTAGTTTTGGAGGATATGATGTCATCAGCCGTCACACAGTAAGCCCTGACATCACCCCTGGAGGACCAGTGAGGTCATGAGCTGACCCTCAGGCACTGACAGACCTTATAATACTGGAAAATGTAAAAACAAATTTTTAATTTGATGACTAGACTCAGTCATGAAATGAAAAACTCACTACAGATATGACTGGCTTCTTCTCCACAGAAATGGCAGCTGAGGCTCGTGGGTATTCCCTGCAGCTCTCTATAGCTGTGTCCCAATTCAGGGGCCACATCCTTTGGAGGCTGCATTTGAAGACCGATTGCGTCACAGCAGCGTGACTAAGCCGTCCCATTTCGAAGGCTCCTTTAAATGCTTCCTTCTTTTCCTGGACAACGATGGATCCACCTATCCCAAGATTCATTGCCAGCCAGTAATGAAAATAATATGTCAGAAATGAACACCAACAGAGAGCCTGAGGATTACACTATTAAATGTAAGTATTGGGCTGGAGCTCATTTCAACAGCTAACGGTAAACTGTTAAAACCAAGGGCCAAGTTTTTGTGAAAAAAAGTTACGTGTTGTCGAGGTTGCCAAGCGACAGGAGCCACGCTTTACAACGCAATGGTAAGGGGTGGGCAGAGCTGGTGACGCAAAGTGGGAATCCTCCGGAGACCAGACCCGTCTCATTTCGGTTCGGACTTCGTGGCCACACCTGCGTAGACAGCGTCCTCTGAAGGACACAGCCCATGAATAATGGGTAGTAATGTTATGTAGAGGCTGATTATATCTGTGAGAGCTGTGTGGAGGTGTGTATGAGGTTTGTAGAAGGACTCTTCATGTCTCTTTAAATTATATTCTCTAGCGTGTGACCTGTGAACACGCAGTGAGCAGAGTGTGATGAAAACGTTCAGGACACACCGAGGTCTTTTCTATAATATCTTGGCATTTTAATGTGAATCTGCAGAAAATGTTGATACAGACACAAAGTCTCTCTGCTTCAGCATCAGTGTGGAAATAATAAGTATCCAGACATCTGCTGTCACATATTAACTATTCCTGCTGCTGTCACACACCACACACACACACACACACACACACACACACACACACACACACACACACAGAGTCTCCCTCTGCAACAGAGCCTCTCTCTCTCTCTCTCACACACACACCAACACGCTTGCCGACCCCCCAACCCGTCCGTCAGAGGAAGCTTGTTTCTATTCAATGAGCTGCAAATTAGACTGACCCCTTCCTACAACCCCCAACCCACACTAACACACACACATACACACACACAATCCTAGCATGCTCTGTGCCCTTGCTCTCTATCCGTCTTGGCACTTCTTTGCTCTCTCTTTTCACTTTGCCTTCCCTCTTTAGAGACCCTGTCATGCCCTGACACACAGAATGGCCATCAGTCAGACCACACACACACACACACACACACACACACACACACACACACACACACACACACACACACACACAGAGAGAGAGAGCAGACAGACATGGGAAATGAGGGGGAGAGGGTCATTAACTCTACAAAAGAGGCAGAAAAGGCATCAGGACAGTTAAACTAGCAGCTGATGGATGGAGAGACGGACAGATGGAGGAAGATGGTGGGAGTGAAGGGATAGAGGGACGGACAGAGGATATGCTGACTGGATCGATGCAGGAGCTAATGGATAGACAGATAGATGTAGAAGGGATGCATAATGTGTTGATATCTGTAAACATGCAATCATAGAATCATAGATAAGAAGTCCAGTATTCATTTCATCAAAAGATATTTACATTTTTATTTAAGTAAAATTTGACAAAAAAAGTGTCAATTAATGCATCAGTTTAGATGCTGTGACGACTGCTGCACCTGTTACATCATCATCATCTTTATGCAAGATTGGTTGCATTTTATCTACAGGATTTTCTTATCAAATCAGTCTCTGTCACAGACAACAAGCAACAATTGAGAAGCAGTTCAGCAGGTAGCTGTCATGCACAGGTGAGATCAGAGGTGTGGCTCTAGTTTTAGCTGCTTTGCCTGTGCTAGCTTCTTGAAACTGGACATGTTCAGTGAGCTGATGGCGTTTTAGTGACTGATTAAGTTTGTTGTCCCAAATGTTTTCGTGGTTGTTTCTCCACGACTTACAGGTGGTGACTGTGAACTTTGTGTCTTCTTCACTCATGCCGCATGATGTGTTGTGCACGGAACATGAAAACGTGTGAATGTGAGCAGCACAGAATATCTGAGCCTGATCAGTCAGTCGCCAATCATAGCCGATCACACTGAAAACTGGCCTTTTCCCGATTGCCAGCCGATCGATCTGTGCATCTCGAATCGATTGTACTTTGCAGTAATTGAGCTGAGAAAATATGAGCTATTCAAAGCCATATCTGCGACAGGTAACACACCCGAATCATGACAGCACCGCGTGGTATTTAAGGTACCGGTCTGATGTGAAACACGATGGAGCAACAGATTCATGTGTTTAAAGGATTTTCAGATGAAACACTGGAGAGTGGTTTGTAATCATCAGACAGGATCACACGGCACGACCTGTTTTATCTTTCATCACAATGACCTTGAGGTAAACAGATACACACACATTCACATTATAAAACAATCCACCAGGAATATACACCTGCATGTGTGTAACTGTGTTTGAATCATTATTCTTCAAGGGTTTTGTTTGTGCTCGTACTTTCTGCAGCAACAGTGATACAACAAGTTTTCTGCACAGCCCCAGCGTGTGTGTGTGTGTGTGTGTGTGTCTTTGTCTTTTCCAACTTTGCTCTCCAAAGTTGCCTGCAGCAGCCTTAACTTTAAAAACAACAAGGAGCAACACTGCCGACATCAGCTGGCTCCAAATCAGCTGTTACTAAGCAACTGCCGACAGGCTCTGGACTGTACAGCTACTGTAGCTATAACAGGATACTGTGTGTGCGTGTCTGTGTGTGTGGTCAGAGACGTCCGTCCTCTGGGGGCTGACAGCAGTGGAGTGAAAGAGACAGACAGCGGGGATGTATGTTGGTAACCATGGCAACAATGTTTAAATAAATTCATAGTTAGAGGTTAATTAGCCCACCAGCAGGACTTTCACACTGTTAAACACTGATACACACACACACACACACACACACACACACAGATGAATGAAGCAGTGACAGTTGGTGAGTGAAGTGCAGAGTCTAATGGTTTATCAATACCTCTGAAGGGAAACTCTCTTCCCCCTCTCCTCTTGTCTTGCCCCTCTCTTATCCTCCACTGTCCCGCCATCTCTCATCTGCTTTCTCCTTATTTCTTCATGTTTCTTCCGTTCACTCCTCTTCCCTATCATACATCCTCCTCTCTGCCTCTTTCCTTCAACGCTATCGCCTCCCAAGTACGCACATAAATGTTGGACGATTCTGCTAACACAGGACTACGTTTAGCGACAACATGCTAATGTTTTTAAAATTCTTGCTAGCTACTGTTTTCACATGGAAACCATGATATGGTGAAAGTAACAGTTTGAGTTAGACTTAGTTTGAGTTAGCTTAGCTTAGCACAAAGACTGTAAGTAAGGGAAAGCAGCTAGCCTGGCTCTGTGTAGAGGTAATAAAATCTACCAGCATTTCTCAAGTTCACTAATTAAGAGGAAGTATGCTAATTGTATCTGTTTACAGATGTTGGGGAGCACCACTCTGTGAAAGATGTTGTGTTACACTGTTTACTGCGCAGTGAAAGCAGCACATTAGCGGAGCAGCATTAGCATGATTTCCACCAGGTGGGCAGCTGAAACACCTGCTGCGTAGACACAGCGGCTGAGGCTGAAGACTGCGAGCCTGGAAAGTGAAAAAACCTGGTGGTGTAGAGTTAGAACCAAGTGAGCTCACACTGCGTTCATGTCATGTAGGAGGAAAGGCAAGAAAGCTTCCCAGGTTCATGACTCGAGAGCTGTCAGTGTTGTTGTGATACTGCTTCTTTACGGAGATCACAGCTGTATTAAAAAACCCAGAGACACAAACACTAACTGCATTTCTTCGAAGCATGTGACACTTCCAAGCAAGAAGACTGTTTGCTATAAAACTCGATGGCTACAATACAGGAGAGTGTTTTGAAAAAAGTGTAGTAACACAGAGTGACGGTTGTTTTACTGCAGACTTGGACATGTGAGGGTTAAAAATACCTTCAATCAATTACCTTTAACAATGAACTTTGCTGACACTTCTGTACTTTATAGGTTGGATCAGAGCTTTGAGCAAATTGAGACTTTCACAGACGTGACTACAACTTATTAATACTTATCAATTAATGTTAGTGAGAAACAGTAAATATGGCAGCTCTGACGGGCCATGAATCCAGACCACTGCTTGAGGCTCCAGGCTACATTAGCTGCGATTAGCATAACATCAAAACTGAACTGGCAGAGGTTGAATTGTATGATGGGTAATGTAGGCGTCATGTTTTCAGAGGGTGGAATGTGTGGATTAAAAAAGACCATATCTCTTTTCTACTACTCCTACTCTGTTCCCTCTTCTCCAATCTTATCTTCTTCTCTTTCTTCTCTCCTGTCCCATCATCTTCTCACCTTATCTCCTCTTTTCTCTGCTCTTATCTACTCCTCTCTACTTCTCTCCCACCCCCCCTTATGTCCTCATTCCCTTCTATCTCCCCTTCTTCTTCTCATCTCCTCATTGTCCTTATATTCTCTTATCTCATTGTCTCCTCCCCCCTTCTCCTCCTTTCTTTTCCCTTCTTCTCTCCCTTTTCTACCTTCTTCCATCTCCTCCTTCTTCTCACGTCCTTCCTCTCCCATATCAGATTTTCTCATCCTCTCTTGCTTTCTCGTCCCCTCATATTTCCTCCTCTCCTTTCTCCCCTCTTCTCTTCCCTCTCTCGTCTCCCCTCCTCCCCTCTCCTCTCATCACCAGAAGGTCACTGCGGTTGACAGGAAGCATCCATCACCCCGCGACCGTATTTGGTCGTCTATTCTCTTCACTACCTCTGATGGCAGGGTGTGTTGTCATGGTGACATTGTTGAGTGACAGGTGGTATCTGACGCTGATGAACACACCGACTGCTATCACAGCTCCAAACACACACACACACACATTTATCTCACCTCGTCATTGTTCAGTTCAGATTCTAAACTTAAGTTATCAATAAGCTTGCGGCTAGCGGCTATGGCTAATAATAAAACGACTAATGTTAATGTGGGAGCTAGGCAGCAAGCGTTATCAGTCCTGCCCGTCTGTAACGATAATAGACAGTTTTAATTGAACAGGATAACACAATTATTTGTGTCTGAAAAGTGTTTTATTTTTCTCTTAAAGTCCCAGATTGAAGCTGAAAGAAGTCGACCAGCAACTAGACAGAAAGAGCGGCACCAACTCTATTTGATCAGCAACGAAAATAAGTCAAGTCAAGTCACCAGAAGCAAAGAAAATAAACAGGGCTGTAGCTGAATATATTTGCATGTCATATATATACACCTTATAGTAAGGTTATTGTTTGCTTTTTGTGCACTACCTCAGACAACTTAAAAATAGTGTTGTAATTGATGTTTGATCATTTGTATTGTTCTAAACTTTGGGTTGAGTATCGAGTATTTACCTGGGTATCGGTATCAAGTTTGAAACACATGCGCGTGCAAACACAAACACACACACACACACACACACAGACACACAGACACAGAAACACACACACACACACACACACAGATAAGAGTGACAAGAGATAAATGTAGCTGCTCCCGTGTCAACACTCACTTAATTTTTCACAGCTGTTACAACAGGCTCAGACACTGAGTCTCTGCAGGTTCTGCATGACAACACACAACAAGAATCCAAAGTGACTGAACACTTAACACAAAAACACTTACTGACTTTAAACATTGTAGAGTCACATCCTCATTAGTGCTAAATATAACGAGCTCCTGTCTGTTTTCAATCATTTCTGCCCGCTAGACGGTCGATTACTGGAAAACTAATCTAATTCAGTCTGGATCATTTCAGTAATAATGATTAAATAGTAACATAGGAAAAATTCTCCACCTGTAGCTCCATCATCTACTTATCCTCCAGCGATCACTTGTTAATGTGAATCATCATGTTTTCATTGAATAATTCAAATAAGACAGAGCAGAGTTTTTTCAAACTCAAGAACTTAAGGTGCAGAAGAACCAGGTTTGATGAGTTCATACAGAACATTGGGACCAGAATCAGATCAGAGCTTGACATGGTGGGGCTCATTTATGAAAATGTGAAAGATTAAAGTAAAAATCCTTAACTTTTACTTTTAAGAATTACAAATATTTATCAAATTTGTTTGAGAGTCTGAAGAGCAGATCCTCCATGACTGCAATGCAGGACCTCGTACGCACGTGATGCCTGGCTACGACTCTGGATGTGAACTCTGGTCCCTGGTGTGACGGTTGGGTGCTTTGTGAGATGCCATCCAGCCCAGCCTCCTCCTTGTGATTCTGCTGCTGTTAATACATTTTGTTCATTAAAAACTCTGACATGATGATTCAGCATCAACATGATTCAGAGATTAAAGGTTCCGTATAGTATAAAGGTAGATCTCCATGTGTTCTTTGATCATAAAGCAGGTCTAGGTTCTATATTATTACTGTGAAAGTGAGATGGTTTTAGGTTCTTAAAACCACAAATATATCTTCTTATGGATGAACACTTCAAATAAAACACCAGGAGAAGAGTCAAATATGGACCTTTAAGTTTCCCACAAAATGTATTTGCTGTTACAGTTTAGTTGTAAAGAAACATAGTTTGTAGGAGACAGGGTTGGTTATTGTCTTCTTATCCTTTCCCCATGGTATATCTGATGTGGCACAAACACAAACAGCAGAGCATCATGGGAACCTTAAGATGCTGATTTGGTTCCTGAATTTAGTTTTAGTTCTCCAGGACTAAAAGTTCCTTTTGTACATTTGTATTTATATTTATACCATATCTGCAAAACCATGAGGTTGAAGACAAAGATGAAGAAGTCACTTCATGTTCTTGTGCAGATCGGACAGCTGTCTGATCTCAGAAAAGTGTAAATGCAGCCAAGTAGAAGTCATGATGGACTGAAATCTTTAGACACATCTGTCCAGATGTTGAAAAGGTGTCAACATCTGTGTCTTTCCTGAGTGTAACTACAACAGTAACGCAGCTCTAGTGATTTCAAACTATACAATCATACAGAGAGCAAACCAAGCTGGTGTAGTGTTCATCTGATCCAAGGTCAGTTCAACCACTTACTGATCTGAAAGATCATAAAACTTTTGTCTCACTCATAGTTCATGATTCAGTCATGTGTTTCTGTCAGATTGTTGACAGTCGTTGTTTAGCTACCTTTAAGTGTTGTAGTTCTTCTTCCTCTGATGTTTGTGTCAGTCACCAAACAGCTTCAGGTGCAGCACCACCTTCTGGACCGAAGGTGGACCAACCCTCATTTACAGGTAGATGGGAAAACATAATGGACTGTAAGCAGATGAGAGATCTGACTAATGAAGATACTTGAATATGTATCCGAATTTAAATGGAAAGTGTCTCCAGTCTCATAGAGATTTCATCTGGATAAGGGACATGACATCAGAAGTGGAATCGGGGCCAAAGTTAAACAGTGTAAGTGAAATTTGAAAAGAGGTTTAAAAAGAGATGAGCAGATGTGAAAAAGGGCAAACCAGCTGAAAGAGAGATCTGTGGATTATCAGAGTCACTATAGAGGGACTCAGCCTTCAAACAAAGCTTCCTCAAAACCTGTAAACTCAGTGAACTAGAAATAAAGAGAAACTGTTGTGTAGAAATACAACTGAGGTGAAGCTGTAATGCGGTGATGGTTCAGTTTTCTACTGATGTGAAAAAGAACAAGCTGAACACACAGGCACAAACAAAGACTTATACTGTGTCTCTATAAACATGTGACAAATGTATTCTCCCTAATTCAAATCAATTTTATTATTCTATTTACTTTTTATTCTTACAACATTATTCCAGTCCATCCATTCATTGGTTATAACGCCTATAATTTGAGGGTTACGTGGGGCTGGAGCCAATCCCAGCTGACACTGGCCAAGAGGCGGGCTACACCCTGGACAGGTCAATGTGCATGTGTAGAAAGATTTGTAAAGAATGCATGTAGATTCATAAGCAACTACTGACTGAATGAGTTTTTAAACATTTTCTGTCTAAGCTCTTAGCTTCCCATTTCTCCTGCTAGTTTGGATTCATGGACATCTATGCAAACAGATAAACACTAATTTTCCAATTAACTTTTCGACAGCACACCGGTCACTGGTGTGTCACACATCCTGGTTTACTATTTATTTTAAATGTGAAACATTTCCTGCTGAAGCTTCGCTGGTACAGTTGAAACATGTGAACATCACATGACTTCATCATGGCTGAAACACTCATCCTCAGGAGTAAGAAACACAGCAGAGGACTGAGTCAGTTCAGCTGGAAAACACTGCAGGATTCAGTGCTCCTGCTGTGTGTGTGAGTGTGTGTGTGTGTGTGTGTGTGAGTGTGTGTGTGCAGACAGTCTCCTATCAGATCTCTATCAGGTTATTGATGACCAGGACGCTGTGATCGATACTCAGAGAGGTCACCTCTCTCCTCCGTCACCTCCAGCTCTACTTTCTCACTCTCTCCTCTCTCATTCGCTGATATCGTCTCCATCTCTCCGTCTGTATTCACTGTATCTGCTTCCTGTTTCATCCAATCGTTCTTCATCGTCTGTCACTTCTTCCTCCTCTGTGACTTTCTAACCCCTCCTATTTTCTCTGCACTGTCTGGAATTTTATTATTTTATTTATTTCGGTCATGTGCCTTTTATTAACTGTAACTCTCTAACTCTATTAGTTCTCACACTCTAACTCTATTAGTTCTCACACACACACACACACACACGCGCGCGCGCGCGCGCACACACACACACACACACACACACACACACACACACACACACACACACACACACACACACACACACACACACACACACACACACAATGTCAGTGGTCAGTGGAGACAGTGCTTCAGTGTTTGTCTCCCATTAAACAGATTCCTGTCTGATTACAGACTGGAGGACAGACAATAAAACTCTTCACTGCCTCATCTCTTCTTCTTCTATCCTGTTTTTCATCCCGACAGCAGCAAGGCTGACGTCATTCTGTCGCTAACACTTTGGTCCAAAGTCAAATATTTTTTTCATAGTCCCGAGACAACAAAGTCGTCTGGACTTTGGTGATCCTCTGACCTTCATCTAGTGCCAATATAAAGGCTGATCAAAGGAAGAAGATCCAGAAGACAAGATAGAGGAGGTTACTGTTCAAGAGTGGAATTCCAGATGTGTAACTGCATCACCACAACAAAACCAAATTTAGAGAAGCAGCAGGAGCATTGGTACAGAAGCCGAGTGATAAGCAGTTGTGGAGCTGTTTTATTTTCAATATATTCACCTCTTTATGAGCTCTTTCCTTTGAAACAACATTTATTTGACCATTGAATTACCGCGTTCCTACGCAAAACCGCACCCATGCTTACCTCTGACTGAGTCAAACAGCTTATCTGAGAAGTAATACAGTACATGCCATAGTTGCAGTAGCTCAACCCATAGACTGCAAAAATAAAGATTGATGTAGCCTTCATGACGTCAACCACAGATTTTTCTGAAGAGCAGTTTTGAAGCTCAGAGTGAGCTGCTCCACTGTCATCATCTTGGCAGTGTCTGACTCCGCCCCTAACTTCCGGCTTATCCAAAAATAAGCAAAGAGACAAGGTGCATGTGGAGCCAAAACTATGGCACATACCGGTTTGTAGCAAGCATACGCTCGCCCGCATGTCACTTACTGAACTATCACTTTAACACTGAACTTCAGCGCACCAAGAAAATCACACACATTTACAGACACTCATCTTGTATTGATGAGTGACTGGAGTTTATGGGGATAAAGTTTCGCCCATTTGACCTATCATGACCCCAAATGAAGCACACACTCAGTTCAGTTATATAAGGGAGCAGGACAATCAAACACTAGAAAACTGGAAGAATAAAAGTCCACTACTACAATTTATACTATTTATACTGGTTTGCAGTGAGGGAGGACATGTTGTATAAGATCAGTGTTTTCCCTGAAGCTTCAGTGTCATAAAAATGGACTCATTCTTTTCTGAGGCGCTCACTCCGTTTCTCAGCCTGAGGACAAGCCACGCTACAAAACGACGTGAGTCAGAGCGAATCGGCCAAAACACATGAAAAGAAGAAAACACCAGGATGCTCCTTTAAGTGTCATTCTTCGCTGTGAAAGAGAGCAGACAGCCTCCTCCTCCTCCAGCCTCTGTTCTTCCTCTCTGACACACAATCGAATCCTTCACAACATCCTCCTCCTCCTCCACATCTTCCTCTCCTCCACTCTTTTGTTACTCTGACAGAAAAAGGGTCACTGTCTTCCAGTGTCTCTCTCATGACAGAAACCAGACGCAGTCTCTCACACACACACACACACACACACACACACACACACACACACACACACACACACACACACACACACACACACACACACACACACACACACACACACACACACACACACTTCTCGTGGACAGAGTCTGTGCTGAACTGAACTGTGGATTAACCTGAATCTGTTTGAGGTTTTTGTTATAAATGGTATCTGATGTTCCAGACATAATCGTACTGTTTTTAATCCCAGGTCACTCTTTTACCCGGAAGCACAACAGCAGCTGATACAAAACATCTGGAGCTCAGTGAATGGATCTATATTTTACTGCTCATCAGAGCAGATGCTGTGGATCAGTCTCCAACCGTCTGTCCACCCATCTGGAGGCGATCAGCGCTTGTCTAATTATCTGTACATTTACACAGGTTCCCAGAAAACTGTAGCGTGATGTTAATCTCACCTGCAGTTTAAAACCTTTGACTTTGATGACCCAACAAACACACCAGCACAGGACTTCAGCTTCTGACTGTTGTGGAGTTGTAGAGATGAGAATTAGCATATCATATCCTCCTCTGGCCAGAAAACGGTGGTTCGCTCACTTCAGGCTGGGAAGGGCTTGACGCCTTCACTGTATCTCAAGGTCTTCTCACAAGTGAGAATAAGTGTCTGTGCTGACCACAATATGTTTACCATAGTTTTCATAAATCTGTGACAAAAACTCTCGAGTCGTCATGAAATCCGCACTCATGCTTGTCAAAATAAATCCTGCTGGTTCAAGCGGTGTCAAGGTCATGATGGGTCCTCGAGCTGCCATCATGAACTTTCCCAAAGACTACGTCAGTTTTCATATGTGTTTAATTTCATTTTAGCCAAAAACAAGATGCAGCTGTACCTTGCAGCTGGGAACCTTGGAGATGAGCCTGAAATATGAAGAGAATAGTATCCAGTCAGTACAGCTTACCTCTGTCCCTCACTGAGCTCCATCATTGATGAACTGGATGTCATTTTCATGAACTATTGTGATCACTCGCTCCTGTCGCAGACCTCTGCAACTACAGTATTCTTATAATCGATAGAAGTCTGAGATCAGCTGTGCAGTTTGTGCAGCTTCATGTCGACATAGCAACAGGAGCAAAACATGTCTGTGCAGCACAGTCTTGTAGTCTGTACTTTCCCTATGATGGACTGTGAGATCAGGCGGCACAGCATCAGCAGTTATGTGGACATTGTGGTGATGATGAGCTGAGCCTGAAAATGAAGATGTCAAATTTACCAGCTTTGGGTTATGACACACAGAAGGGACACTGCCAAAATATGTTTCCTAAGGTGGCTGGACAGACCTTTAGAGAATGTGAATTCAGATATTCAGAAGGTTGTTTTAAGTCAATTTCCTGGAACAAACATTTTTAAATCAATATATTTCTTTGAATGTTCGTAGCAACCACAGCTTCTGTGTACGTCGATGGGACGGATGCATCACTTGTTACTGATAAAAAAACACAGAAATACAGTTCTACCCCAAACAAAAATGGTCTAACATAACACAAAATCAAGCTGAATGAATGAAGCTGAATGAAAACAGCAAATCAGACCAGAACCAATGCTATTTTGTGCTGGACTTGGACGCCTCCCTTTGGACGTATGTCAGGCATGTCCAACTAGGAGGAGACCAGGGGGAAGAAACAGAACACACTCACGGAATAACATATCCCATGTAACCAGGGGACGCCTCGGGACTCCCCAGAAAATAGCTTAACACAGATCTTCATATTCTTTGAACACCAGTTCTCTGATCCCATCTAACCGGGGGAACAGAAACAACCTGTAGGTCATCTTTTGAATGTCGTGTTTGATACACAACATGAAGACAAACACTGTTTTCTAATAAGAGAAACCATGAATTCAACAAGCCTGGGACAGGTTGGACTCAGCAGCTCTGTTTCATAAGAGACCAGCTCAGAGGACGGGAAGAGGTGATGGAGAGATGAGTGTTATGTGGGTGGGTGATAATGTGATGGGGGGCTGTTACACAGTGGCAATAACACCACCTGTCATTTTAAGCGTTGTTAAGTGTTGCTGTCAACGACGTGTTGTAGAGTTGTGTAACAGAGAAGCAGCCTGTTGACTCCTGACCCTGGAAACGGGACCTGGGTCATCCAGCAGAAGGATTTAAACCCACCATCAGCTCCATACATACAGGATTAGGGATTATCCATCTGTCAGAGATGCTGCAGGGATGTTCCTCAACAGCCAACAACAAGGTCAACTCAACGACCCCAACAGAGACGATGACAAACAAACGCCAAGCATAGAATAGGAAACTGGACCAAATTAAGACTTTCTTGTCTTTTTATTCTGCCTGTCAGGATGTAAATTTGAGACACAAGTATTCTTTACAGACCTTAAACTGAGACCCAAACCTGGATAGTAACCAAGCCAAGAAGACAAAGAACCAGACAGGCTCCAGTTGTACCTCACCTGAGACCTGGAGGTGCAATTCATCCATTACTGGTTGCTGGAAAGCACTGACAAAACCTTGAGTCCCTCCTTCTTCCCAGTGTGAACTGCGTATCTACAGGAAACACATGACAAATGGATGCAGTGGACTGGCACAATCAAAGAGAAACCTGAATAAGACAGGAGCCCAAAGTTTTACTCCAGAACCTGACCCAAAGCCCATCTCTAGTTGGAGGGAGAGGTAGGGTCTTGACTCTGAATACTGGTGGACATGAAAGAAAAACTTTAAGGTGCTCATGAACTTTTTGAGGAAAACTGGTTTGGAGGATTGTGGGGGACTTGACCTTCTCTGTAGCACCAAATCCCGAAGACTCTGGATGTAGTTGAGCTGTCTTGTGAAACATTTACATAATGTTTATCTGAGCTACATCACACAGGTGACACATCAGTAGCAGCAGCTTCAGTCCATGTTCAGACACAGTACTGCTGCTCACAGCTCACAATACCTAATACTTACATTTAACAGTGTACCCCTCAGGCTCTCTGACAGCGTCGTTTGCTGCCATACTGGCAACACAATGAATCTTGGGATAGGTTGGGCCACGAAGAATCAACCCATTGGAGTCTTCGTGGCACAGGAAAAGAAGGACGCATTTCTTGGCTGCCACTGTGACACAATCGGTCTTAAAATGCAGCCTCCCAAGGAAGCAGTCCCTGAATTGGGACACAGCTAAGGTGTAATGTTTATTATGCTCACTTTCTTAGTTTTCCATGTTAGCATGCTAACACTCTTTAATCACCACCAAACACAAAGCACAGCTGAGGCTGATGGGAATGTCATTAGCTTTGCAGGTATTTGTTAACAACTCAAAGTACTGCAGTGATGCTGACGATGTAATCACTTTCAATTCGAATTGTATTCCACCTACCCTCCCCTCATTTCCTGTCACCTCTAGACTGTCGCTATCAGATAAAGTTAAAAATTAATAACTCACTAATTAGCAGTGTTGGATAAAGTGAAAGTTGCCCTGAAAAGTCGGAGGATGACCAAACTCTTATCATGAGAACATGAACGTCTGAACGAAATTTCACCGAAATCCATCAAATACTCTGAGATATTTTTGGCTGGATTGACTGATCAACTCTGCTGTCCCTACAGAGACAATGCAAATGTACCTAATGTACAATTATATCATTTTTAAGAAGGTAAAAGTACGCAAGCAGTGAAGCAGAGAGATCACTCAGTGCGTGATAAGGTAAGTGACGTTACTGGCTAAACTCTGAGTCACTGCCACTGTCACTGAGTATAATCTGGTGACCGAATGTGTCCACACAGACCGAACTCATTAGAGAGAACCAAACTGGTTCTTCACCTGCTCAGCTCTTTTCCCCAAACAGCTGGGAGACCTCCTGACTCCTGAACAGGGAGTTTAACAAGACGCAGCAGCTCAGAGTCAGACGGGAGGGGGGGAGTGAGTCGACACCTGGAGGGGGAATGGTTTAAAGAGTGGGTTTAGTGCGTCTGTGCTGTGATCCGATGTATAACCTGACGCAACCTGTGTGTGTGTGTGTGTGTGTGTGTGTGTGGCAGCTAACTGACCGTGTGTCAGTCAGTAGATCAGTGGTTTGATCTCCTCCAGCAGTTGAGTCTGAGTGTAATAACGCTCCATCAAACTGTCCAATATCTGACCTTTTTATCGGAGCATCAGTCTCAGTGTGTGTGTGTGTGTGTGTGTGTGTGTGTGTGCGTGTGTGTGTGTGTGTGTGTGTGTGTGTGTGTAATGAGGCTTTGGGAAACTGTTGACTGTGTGACTCAGCCTGAACATTAGACTGGCGCTAATGGACCAGTTTAGACACGCATGAAGGAATAACATCCCTCTCTCTGACTCCGTCTGACTTCTCCTTCACACTCTCTGTCTCTCCCAGCTGCACCGAGTCTTTAACGTGTTCATGGAGTTCACTGTGTTGACCTCACAAATTCAAAATATCTCATTTCCGTCATGGCCAAGGAACATAATGCTTTTAACAGGTTCACAGTGGCTGTTGAAGCACATGAGCAGCAACATCCGAAGTCGATGAATTCACAATCTTTTGATCATAAGAATTGAAATCACTTTCAGCACTGAAAGAGTCTGGAAGTTTCTCCAACAATTTCAAACCACCAAGCTAAAAAACACTTTCTAACACTGTCAGAGAAAATGATTCTGAGAGAAATCAACTCGCTGAGAGAGGGTTTGATAAACAGCCAAACGCTGTTATACTGTCAAATGTGTAAGGGGAGATGAGAAAATCACAGTTCAAGCCATTCACTCGGAGCCTTGTTTTACCAATGTTTGTTTGTACGGTGCACAGTGCAGAAATGTGAAAGAGTTGAGGTCTTAACACGTTATCATGAGCATGATTGTTTTACTTTTCTAATGTCTGAGTTTACTGAGAAAAACAACAACCTGTGTTATTTTTTGATTATTGTCATGATAATGATCCAAAATAAGGTGAATATTCATGGGTTATAGTGACAGCATAAAGGTTTTCGGGGGGCAAGAACCCAACCCACCTGCCCAACCACAAAATTAACTTTTCCCTCATTCTTTTCTAAAGTAAAATGAATTCCTGCAAACCTTCAGCCTGCTGTCAATGCTAGAATCCCACTGGACGCACAGTGTGGACATTGGCGTATTTGAGTTTCAGGTTAGTTGATGAATGCTGCTTTAACTGGAGCAGCTGCTCTCCCTATTGTAAATAATCACTCTATTCAATGCTAAACCTGTGCTTTTGGTATTTACTGTAAGTCTGTTACACTATCCGTAACCCAAAGCGGGGGTCGCAAGATGATTTCCAGAAACCAAATAAGATCTAAAAAGGATAGAAGGAAAAGGAATAGCTTATTTTAACTATAATTATTAGAAAAGATAAAAAATAAAAGTTAAACTTGAAATGCAAATAAAATCAGCCTTCAGATTTTCTTTGTCCCCATGTGACCCCTGAGGTGATGACGCCAAGTTAGCGTCAGCATCAGTCACTTTATAGCACCACAGGCAACATAGTGACATTTTTTGCAAATTAGCTCAAATTTTCTCAAAAATGTTATCAAAATGAAACACTGAATGGAAGACAAAGTGCAGAGGGTTGTGGAGGAGAGTGGAAAAACACCACTGTCAGAAAGGCCATCGACCTCTGGCACAGGGGGAGACGGCGGAGTGTGTGAGGAGGACATCCATCAGCTGTCAGACCTGCCTCCCTCCAAAGGAAGTGCTACTAGCCTATAATAAACTACTATAAAATAATATTATTATAGTTGTTAGGCTGTTGTGTTCTCTTGTGTTTTCATTTTGTATTTGTACACTTCAACCACCTCTGGGAATAGTGGAAGCTGTGAGTCTCTGACACCATTATTTTGGAGAACCCCTGTGTTACACTACGACCACAGAAAATACTCCTGACTGACTGGTTGGCAAATACATGGACACCTCTAACATAGTTCCTATCAACCGTTAAACTAAATCTGTTCTCAGGGCACATTAAACAGTTGGTAACCATAGCAACAGGACTGATGCCTCAGGTAAAACTGACATATACAGGTTATACTGACTGCAACCACACTGTAAAACTTCTTAACTGAATGTAAACACAGCCAGGCACCACATAAAATCCATATGTACAATATGTAAATGTATAATGTATATTGAGGCAGCACCAACAGTTTTTCAGTCTTCAATGAAAACGTTGAATAAACAGTTTAAAAAACAAATTAGGGTTAACAATTAACAATTACCAATAAATATCAGATAATGAAATCTGTGGTTTTGTTGCAGCCTGTTAGAAACCAGACTGAGATCAAATCTGTAATCAGTGTTTGAGATCCTCATGCATCAAGTATCTGGATCTAACTGTCTGCAACAGGTCTCCACAGGCAACAGGGTGTGTGTGTGTGTGTGTGTGTGTGTGTGTGTGTGTATGTGTGTGTGTGTGTGTGTGTGTGTGTGCGTGTGTGTGTGGGTGGTTAAGTCCAAGTTCGCTGACACTCCCTGAAATCAGCCTCTGCTGACTCACCCGAAGACCTCACACACACACCCTGCTACACTCTGTGTGTGTGTGTGTGTGTGTGTGTGTGTGTGTGTGTGTGTGTGTGTGTGTGTGGTGCATAAAAGCTATGTGTCCCTGTGGGAGCCAAAGCGCACCTGTCAGGACCTGACGCTAGAATAGCTTTGCCCCCACCACGTGCATGAACACGGACACACGGACACACACACACACACACACACACACACAGTGCTCTAAGCTTCACATGCTGGGCACAGAGTGAGAGCCGAGGGTTGGTGGGGTAGTCAGGTGCTGGGTCCATGTCTTTGACATTCAACAGCTGAGTGTGTTTGATTTTCCAGAGGCTGCCAGGTTTGGTGCCAGAGACCAAAACCAAAACCTGGGCTCACCAGCCAAATCTGGCAACCTGCTGCAGCTGAAGACGCCACGCAGAAGAAATGGAAGTGTTCATCAAGAAATAGTTCCAGCATGTTAACTCTTTGTAAACATCCTCTTACCCAGTGAGCTTCGGAGGTGCTGGTAGATGTGTTTGAACTTTGGACAGACTGTACTGGGATTAATATTTTGTTTAACATGGTCTTCCCACATAAAAAGCACATCTACTCTTACTTCCTCACTGGGAAATCTAGATCAGGCTTTGAAAAGTTCGCCCCACATGTCTTAAAGGTTAAAAACTGTACACGTGTTTAAAAGCTAAAATCCTTTCCTTTCTGAACAGGTGAGATGCCACTGCAGTGTTGGTGGCTTGTTTACTCCACTAAATAAATCTAAAACCCTGACTGGAGCATATGAAACTGAAAACCTCACACTGCCTCTTTTATAACAATAACAATAATAATCTTTATTTATGAAGCACTTTTCTACACCCGGGTCACAAAGTGCTTCACACACGACTGATTGTGAAGATTACTGCACCCTCTTATTAAAATTGAATGAACTAATGGCAGCATTTGGAGCACAACACAAATCAACAATGCTTCCTGCAGCATTACACGCATTACCACAATCCACTGCAGTAAGAGCAAAGCTTTAATCATGTCATCAGTAAACACAGCCCCTGAAGCACAAACTGTGATACCGAGAGCAGAAGCAACATCACAACAAATACTGCTAAATGAGATTTTTCTTTTACACGGTGCTGCCCGCCACTCTGTCTATCCGTCTGTCATTCAGTCGACCAGTCTGTCTGTCAGCCTACCTGCCTGTCTACCTGTGTGCTCACCTCTCTGACTGAGAGGCAGGCTATGAGGCAGTTTGCTCCAGTCACTCAATAATGGATGAAGGTCTTTTCTTCTAAAGCCAGAACCTGAAGAGGCTGGAATGGACCAACACGGCAGGAGGGAGGATCACACACACACACACACACACACACACACACTCCTCAGAGTCAGCAGTAATGGCTCCCGCAGGGAACAGCCTTATCAATATCCCAGTGGATGGAGGAGAGGAGGAGAAAGAGGATCAAAGGTTGAACAATTAAAGTTACGAACTGAACATCAGACAGAAACAAAAGAAGCGTAGAATAATGAAACACACTCCGCTGGTCTGTGTCTGCAGGAGCACAGACTGTTCTGACTGCATACAAAGTGAACTGAGCTCAGATCAACTAAAAAACAGGACTCTGTGTTTGGTATGATTCACTACCTTTTCATTTGGAGGTAAAACTTTATCTGAAAGTGTGAAACTCTGCCTGATGTCCCCTTTTTTTTGTGCTGTTTATCAAGTCAAAACTTTAGATTTTCAGTCATTGACCAGTTTACATCCAAATGTAGCAAAACTTTTACCTGAATCTCCAGAAATTGCAAATTAATGCAACTTTCCATCAACTACTGTCATCTGAATATCTGAAGTTGGAGCTTGTTTTCCTGTGCAGTGGTGGAAAATTGTCATTCATTGGGTGCGTTCGAGATCGACTCTGCCTGACTTGATGGTCAACGTGAGCTAGTATCAACTGACCACAGTCAAGTCGGACACAGTTTACTTCCTTCCCAGGATGTTCACACAATTCATTGCAGAAAAACTACAGAGCTGTTCTGTGTGTTTATTTAAAATGTATGTGTTGCCCTCAATATGTGACAAAAATGACTGTTTTGCAAAACCTATTCACACAAACATGTTGTTCTAAAACATTTTCAGGCCACACACAAGATTACATCAATCTGTTGACACTTGAAATCAAATCTAGGTAATGTTTTATGAAAACATGGAAAAGCACGGCTGTGATTCGGTCAATCTACTCGCTTCATCTGAACACATGTAATTTTGTGAATATGTGATTGTCTTGTTCTTGAATGTAATAAAACTAGACTTTTTCAAATCTAATGTCTTGTATTCTGAACAGTACATTCGTTCATTCACAGTCTGACATGGCTCAAAACTCTTTCATTCTCGCTGTCACTGAGTCTGAGGTTTAATTAGATTCATCCCACACAGTGACAAGAAACCTGCAAGATCTCTGTTATTGCACAGAAAGAGTATTTCAGACTGCCTCAGGTCCGGGTCGAAGGCTGGCAACACGTTAACGCGAATGTGTGGCGGCTGTGGAAGGTTTTGGTTTTCATTTCCGTGCCCATGACACGCGCATCTCACACCTTGCGGCTGCGTCACATGCTCTAGAGATTCGGCATCGCGCCTATTTTTCACATATGATGCACGAGTCTAGCGACAAAAATAGACAGAGAAAATACCTGTCTATGTCATATTGACAACATCAGCAACATTACATTAAACCAACACATTTCACTATAGTTTCAATATCTGAAATGATATATTTTTTAACCATTTCAGCAGCTGAATGCAGATACATGGCATTGAAACAATTAAATCAGAAATTAATTTATTATGAAAAGAAATCCAACATTCAAGTAGCCGGCAAACTGTATGTAGAGAGATCATAGACAGTAAATAAGATTTCTGAAGAGCGATTTTGAAGCTCAGAGTAAGCCATCCCAGTACCTGACTCCGCCCCTAACTCCTGGCTAACTCACAAATGAGCTAAGAGGTGGGGCGTGTGTGGAGCCGAGACAGTGAGCCGAGACTGTTTGTATTTACCACTCAGATAAACTTATATTAGAATATACTGGAGTGAAAATTTCAGAGCAAATTTCAGTGTTTTCAGTGTCTCTGGCCCTGACTGAGCTTTAACTACGTGTCAGAGCACTTCAAACCGTTCAGCTTCAAAGGCCTCCATTAGAAGTCAGCTTCAAATATTAATAACTGCAGCCAGCCAGCTCGCTCTTTAATCAATACCTCTGACACACACACACACATACACACACACAACGACGCAGAGCAACATACCAACAACAGCTACACTGTCACGTACCAGCACAACTACACAGCTGTTGTCTCACAGTGTGTGGCAGCAAACATCGACACAAACACCTCAAACTGGCTCTAAATCAGCATTTTTATGCTATTTATACGTCAGTGAAGGGAAAACATCAACACACAGTTTCTCCTCCGTCCTTACAGAATCTGTCCTGACAGAACAAAGTGCCTGTAGACGCTGTATGGGGGCTGGGTGTGATGCGGTACAGTGCAAGTTCATGATTCAGCATTTGTTCTGTGCTCGTTTGTTGCTGTTGAAGACTTCGAACAACATGTTTGCAGACAGAGGACGTTCTGTATTTATAGACCAGTGAAGTTGGAAAAGTTCGTTTTTCCTCACCGTTTGTTTGAAAAAAGCTCGGCTCAGAAACTGATGAGTTTAATAACCTGGTTTTACATGACCTCCACTTTGTCGTATTTCAAGAGTTGTAGCTGTAATCTCTGCTCTTCTTGTCTTTTTTCATAGTTCACCCTACGGCTGTGCGATATGACTTCAAATCAATATTATTTCAAACTTTTACCTCAATTACGATTAATGAACGATTACTTTGACGATTATAGGACTATTTTTTTAGCCATGCAGTTTTCATATTCAACCGTGTGATTGTGTTTCAAGTGATTAAAGAAATTAGTGGTGTTGCTTTTGGTCGCATTCACCACTGTCTGGTAGTCGTGAGTGATAAGACCCAATCAGAAGGCAAGACGAGTGTCTGCGTCATAATTTCCAAAAAAACAAAATTTCTGTCCATCCAGACGAAAACCCAACCCTAGTTTTCGAACTAAAGCAGGTCCACCAGTGTTTCCAAAAGTCTCTGCTTTAGGGGCTCAGAAAACTCATATGTATTAGTGTGGACATAACCTGCAGCTCAGTAGCTGTGTTTCCACGTGCTGTGCGCAAAATAGAAGCAATTGTTTAGTAAAGTCGAATGTTGTGAATGTTCTTTGTTTCCACTGAGTGATGTTATGTGACTAAACCTGGGTTTTCTCCTCTCGCGATATTATTCCAATTAAACCTGACGACAATTTCCAGCATCTGCCTCCTGCTTAGTACCGACTCCCTGGGGCCTGATACGGCAGGCACCACCACTTGAATATGAAAAAAGTGTTTCCATTTCAATTTTGTGAAATGCTGCTTTGTCAAATAATAAAACACCTCATGAGAGCGTATAATTTTAGAGATAATAATAATTAAGAGAGGTGACGTCATCTTCCTGAGCTAAAAAACCGAAACAAGTATGGATGAGATAACACATAGGCAGTGTCCTGGCAGTGCCACACCTGAGCAAAAAGCAGCCGTTATTAATCACAGCTAAGAAGTCAAAATGTCAGCAGTGAGAAGTCTGTGTGAACTGAACAGGAGGTGACTGGCTGTACCCGCCCTCCTCTCTGCACTGCTGTTCTCAGGTCCAGCAGTAAATTCCTCTGCAGACTTTCTGCCAAATTAAACTGACTTTGGGAATTAGAATAAAGGCTGGTGCAGGTCAATGAGGAAACACAGTGATAAAATAAATGTGTTGCTTGTTTAGAGAAGGATTCAGAACTAGAACTGAGTCTGTGATACGTCTTCACACACACTCCAACCTGAAACTCTTGTTTCTGACTGTGTGTGTGCTCAGGCTCTGTGCCATTAAAAAATAATAAGTTAGCTCCCAGACAGGGATGTCTGATGTAGGACTTTGAACTCCAGATGAACTCAGGGTTTTTACATGAACCTTAAATTAACTGATTATTTTCTTCAAAAAAAAGGTTGAGTTAAGGCCGCAGTCTGCTGATGGATCATCTAACAGCATCTGGAATAGCCGACGGTGGAGTCAGCAGTTGTGTCCCAATTCAGGGGCCGTATCCTTCAGAGGACACGGTCTACAAAGGTGTGGCCCTTCATAGCTGTCGTACACCAAAATGAGACAGTCTGGCCTACAGAAGATTTTCGCTTTCCATCACCAGCTGAGCCTTAGCAACATGTGTGTTTTTTCACGAAACTTGAGGCTTTAAGACCCTTGGTTTTAGCGGTTGTACCAATAGTTATTTTTTGGGCGATTTTTATGTTTTTTACATTTGAAAGGGAAAGCCAAGAAAAGACAGGAAATAAAGGACAGAGAATGGGAAAGAGACATCAGTATGCCCACATGGTAAGCCGTTAACCACTCTGCCATCCTGATGCCCAAGAAAGACGCATTTCTCTGCCGCGTTTGAAGGAGCCTTTGGATTGGGTCGCACCACTGCGACACAATCAGTCTTAAAATGCAGCCTCTGAAGGATGTGACTCCTGACTTGGGACACAGCTCAAGTGTAACAAAGCAGTTTAGGATTTTATCTGAATGCAAGACCTGAAATGACAAGTGTAAAAGGGAACAAGACTACCATGAACAGCCCAGGCCTCACACCTTTGCCTCTTGTGCAGGTGGTTAGAATCTACTACACCTTAGTTGAAGACTAAGCTGCAGGTTTGATTTCGTCCTGGTTTATATTCTGTCACAGAGGATGTATTAATTACTGAGGTGCCTGCTGCAGTCCTCACCTGTAGACCTATCAGAGGTGAATGTAGCCCAACTACTACTTTATTGAATGGTCTGATATTTGGTTACACATGGATTACGGCTTCTCTCTGTGCCCATAAGGTTCAGTCATGTAACCCCTAATGACACAAAACTGAAAACTAATATAATCCAACATCTACCACTCAGCACATATCACAACCACATAGCAGTGAGGTCACAGACAGGACTGAAGTTATTAAAGTCCAGAGTACAGGGCTGCTGTGCAAGTAACAGCGCATGAAGTGTAGTCAGTGACTGTAGGTACTCACCATCCCGAGGACGGTGTCTCTCCCCTGAGCCGAGGCTTCTCTCCGAGAGGCTGCGGTCGGAGAGGAGGTGGATGTCAGAGGGAACGTGCGTGGGAGCAGAGGGACAGTGCTTTCATGAATGTTTATGGGCTTTCAATTCTGCCTCCCTCAGTACTGGTGGAGTTGGATCTGCATAAAGTGAGCAGCTCTGTGGGCGTTATCAGATTCAGGTTGTCTGATCAAAAGCAGGGAGCAGCTGTTCCTGGTTTATAATGTGAACAGGGAGGACTTCAGGGAGATACAACGTGCTACACTAAACTCTCTGGAGCTCAGAGAAAAGTGAGATACTGGTTCCTGTTAGGCTGACTGCTGTGTTAATTTTTGGTTTCTTGGGGTGGAGGCGGTTCTGTTGGGGAGTATAAACTGAATTTATACTTTTGGGTTTATGTTATTAATCTTTTGAGGAGGTAAAATGAAATGAATCAAACGTATTTGAAGGGATCGTGCAGGGAGTTTTGATCCGGTGAGCGGCAGAGCTCTGGATGGTGTCAGTCTGTCAGCCATGTTGTTTCCACACATTTATCCACATCTACAGGGGCAATAATTGTGCTGTTTATTTGAGTTGGAATAGTCATTATTGCATTTTCACTGAAATAAGTATAAATATATGATTTGTAGCCCGGGGTGCTGGGACACATTTGACCTTTATCAAACAAAAAAAAATTGCAGCTCCTACAATTTGGATATTGCACTTTGCCATTTTGCAATTTCAATAATAGTCAAATTGTTCAGCCCTACTATAAGATTAGTCTGTGCACTGTTAAATTTAAAAAAAAATTATTCAATATTCAAAGAGTGAAACAATGTTACTAAAACTGAAAAAATAATACTGGCTGTGTATTCTATAATAATTGCTGAAAAAAAATCTTTTCAAAAATTAAAAATTGGTTAAATACAGCTAGTGTAGCATATTATCATCCAGTAGCTGCTGAAAGGCAAAACATATAGTGAAATGAATGATCAGTATGTTCCAACATACGTCAACTCACCAAACAGACACAGGTACCATGCTGTTCACACAGCCACTCTAAAATAGATTTAATAATAAGTTAAACCGTAGGCCAATTAGTTGTACTACTTTATAGGGCATAGATAAAAAATAATATGTAATATTTTCTCTTAACTCACTGTGAGAGTAGTTTTGGTTTAGGTTGCTTTCCTTTTGGTTTCTTTGCGCTTCTTCTCCAAATCCCAAAGATATGGTTAAAGAAAACAGTTTTTCTGTTTTACATATTTCTGTAAATTTTTCCAAAACTATCGAAACTGTCAGCTTCTATTTAACGTCCACAATAGCATGAGCCTCCTGCGTGTGCCGCTTTACCAATAAGAATGAGATTAATACAAAGGAAACTGTTAACAACTTAATCTCTCACATACACACACACATACACACACACACACACACTATCACAAATCACCAATTATGTCTCTATTGAATGTAACAGGAGGTTTTTTTACGCACGAGAAACTCTGTGGAGAAAAATCAATACTTATACAAATCCATCTGTTGTGTTTTGTACAAAAACTGCCGTGTTGACCCTGAACGCATCACATTGTTGATACACAGCACTGCAGATGGACAAAATCAATGTGGATAACACAACGGGCTTCGAGGAACAAATGTTTAAAAACAGACCTTTTTCTGGTGCTGGTCGTGTGTTCAGTCGTCTCCGTTCTCTCAGGATTCTGCTTTTTTAATTTTTTTATTTATCATCTGAAACAATCATTAAAGTCCCAAAACAAGTCCCATGGTGAAGTCTTTAAACTGCTTTTTTTTAGGTGAATAAACAAGCCTGAATCCAAACATGATCAAATTTCAATTATATAAAACAGAGAAACAGGAAATCTGTTCATCTGAGAAGCTAGTACTTATGTTTATCTACTATTTCTATCTTCAATCAAACTAGTTTTTAACCAACATCCAGGCTGACTACAGCTGCCGTTGTCCATGAGGGAGCAAGAGACAAACTTTAAAAAGCCAAGACTATGGGGGAACCTGTTTCATAGTTTGGATGTAAAGAAACCTCGGCTAGATTTGTTGGCCATTAGTATTTTTTTTAACATAAACACACGACATGAAACAAACTTGATAGAAATTCCTTAGATATTTTATTTAAATTGTAAATTTAAGTAACTGTGACCAAAACATAGACTGAGTGGGACATTTTACAGCACATCTAACCTAGTTTACCATTTCTGTCCTGACATTTCTTGTTACTCATGAGACGACACATAAAGCAGTACTGATCCGTGCGATCCATTTGTTCACCCGTGTTCTGTCCTTCCACTGACCCTTAATCTCCAACAGATCACACACTGGCAAATGTAGGATGCAACAGATTGACCTAATCCTAGGATCCAGTAGCCATTGGATCAGATTTTATTGATGGTAAAACTGTTGCCCTGGTGTTTAACTCTTTCGTTGAACTGTGTAATCATCGGTTTTGTTGGAGGAGGATGCTCTCTAGGGCTGAACAGCATAGTCCTCCTCCACCGTGAGCACAGCATCTTTGTCTAAAAAGACATCAAGATGATATTCTATACTGTAGCTTGTTGATACTTGGTAGCAGATTCTCTTTGCTTCGTGTCTTTATTTCATCCTGATTTATGTGTCTTTGGTCTTTGATGATCACAAGCTCTGCGTTTAAACGTTCTCTTACAGGACAGTGCATTTGATGCATCTTCCAGGAGACGTGCTACATTGCTGACAGCCTGAGACCAGAGAGAGAATTTCACTAGGGCTGGAAGAGTCACAACCATCTTAAGGCAGTAAGTTAGTTTGGTTTATTTTCCTTTTGTGTCTGTGTCAACTGTCAGATAAATACAACCACAACAGAAAAATACATTATAAATCAAGACAGACATTTTACAACAAAGTGCTCCACACCAACAATCAGGAATAAGTTCCAACAAATACAAGTGACGCACCCTTCGTACCTTCAAGATTTGGTTAACAGACGTATGTTCTTTTCATTGGTGGAGACATAAAGCCTTTGCTGACGTGTTGTGCTACTGCATATCGTATGCACCCTGATTGCAATGTAAGTGTGAAAACCCTGGCTTGTCTGGGACGACCTTAGAGTTTGTCCAAAAGAAATCTTTACCATTGCTGTGAACAAGCTCTTTTCTGAACATGTTACACACTGTGACTGAGACTGCTATTATTATTATTATTAGAAAAACAGCTATTTTCCATAGTGCATGACATGAAACTGATAGGAGATATTTTCTGCAGAATAAATTGGAGTTAATGGCCATGAGAACTTGTTGAATAGTGTGTAAACTGCCTGCAGAGAACAGATTAGCACTTTCTTGTCCTGGTCACAAGTCAAAAGGGTTGAGAACAAAACAAAACAAAAAATACAATACCACCAACACACACCCCCTCCCCCAAATATACATCATCCCCCACTCTGACAACCTGTTGCCACGAGATACCATCACATCCCATCAATCACTGCGGAGGAAACAATGCTGTGATTGGTAGGCTGACAGAGGGGGTCACCATGACAACACAAAGACCCGCTGATGACTCAATGGAGAGCGAGACAGAGCGGGAGAGCGTGGTTTGGTCTCATGCAGGCTGCCACCGAGCCCCTCGCTGCCTTTATGTGTTGGAAGTTTAGTTTTAGGAGGATTATCAGCTCCTTTCAGCAGCTGCTAATGAGACTAATTGGACCAAAGAGAGAGAGAGATGAGAGAAAGACAGAAGATATTTTACATAATATTAGTTATTTATTATGTGTATACTGTATGTTGTTCTCTGTTGTAAGTGAAGACACACAGTTGTCAAGGTCATGGTGTCTCTAAGAGCTTTTGAAGGCAACTGGACTTGCTTGAGGTTCTTGAAGAAGTTTGGTGTCTGAGAAATGTCCTCAAAAACCTAAAGTAAGTCCAGTTTCCTCGTTGTAAGGCTGGGAAGTTTTTCTTTGTTACACTACAGATGCAGACTGAGACATGAAAGATTTTCCTCTACTTGGCAAAAAAGGGAGAGGGACAGAGGTAGAGGGGAAGACAAGTTGTATTTGATGGATTAATACTGAAGAGAGTCTACAGCCATGTTAGGAACCAAGTTCTACAGCAGCACAAAGGCATGCATCGTACCTTCAGTTTAATGTTTTGCAACCTGAGTTGAAAGTTCAATAATAAAATTACTTATTTTTGAATTGTGAGTATTGAGTGGGTTATTTTATTAAGTGCATTGCATGATGGTGATCTTAATTGTGCAGGTCTACTGCCTTGTGTCGATCTTCACAGCTGCGTTTGAGTATCTCTAACCATGGCTGGACAACTTCAGTCTACTTGTGTTTCATCAGCAGCAACACAGCCGCTACACCTGCCGACACCGAGGCGGATCATGGAGACAACAGTAACGTTACCAGCAGCAAAGTCTTTATATACTCCAGCCAAAGTTAGCCTTGCCGTCCCAAGTTTAGCACCTCCTACCACCAGCTCACTCCCGCCACCTCACTCTATCACTCCCTATCCCTTGGCCCACAACTTCAACAATTGCCAGATGACCGCGGTAAAGAAGAACCAGAGCAGGTGTGTTCCAGCACAATCTGTTCATCGGGGACTACACCGGGACCTGTAAAACACTATTTTTCTATTCTGTTGCTGGTGTTATTTTATATATAACCATCTACAACACCTACCTATCTTTGGGTTTTGGGTTTGGGTCCATCGATTAAGCAAGAAAAGACATGTACACATAACAAATTAATTGATAATGAAAATAACCGTTACCTGAAGCCCTAGACGGATTTACCTGCCAGGAGACTAGCGGAGCAAAAGTTAGCAGCTGGATTCCTGTGAACCCCCCTTCCTCTGACTGTCAAACGTACAGATTTTCTATTCTATAATACGACCTGGCCTCAGGTCAGCGGTGTGGTAATTGTATTATTCACATCAGACTCATAACAAATAGATGAGAAAATTACCATTTCCTCCTGATTAGGTCTAGCTAAGAACTGTACGCCTTGATTACTTAATGGCTTACTTTAAAATGAGAGTAAATTACAACCTGTTGAATTAACAACGCCTCAGGAGAAATAACTTTACGCTGAGAAATACTGCAGTTAGTCAATGACCCCTGCTGGTGTTTGAAGGCTTCTTCTGTTAAAGTGAACATCTACAAAGCATTAATAATCAAAACATGGTAATCATCAGCTGGAGACCATGAATATTCAAACCATCATCTCCGCCTGGAGATATCCTGATTGACAGACTGATCTTCAGTGATTAAAAGACATGAGATCTGGAGCTTTTTGTTGGTTTACTCTCTGTGGTCCTCCCCCAACAACCTGCTTCCCCACGTATTATTATTTTAGATAACAGGAAGCCCATAATTTATCCCACAGTTTTCAGCTTTAAATGTGCTCCAGACTGCTTCTCCACGTTAATCTGTCCACAGTCTGGGTTTTCTTTCCATAACTTCCCCAGTCAAACAATATATTTCAGTCCACAGGCTGGTTCAAACCTTTTGAACTTTTGCATCTAGACATCTGCTTTTCCACACATCTGTCCACATCTACATCTCAATGGATAGCATCACTTTGTTCAAACACATCAATGCTTCTTCTCTGGCCTTTAATCTTTCAACTGCAGGTCTTTCAGCTGGATCCATGCCTTCCTCCAGCTCTCCCTCTAAAGAATGAACACGCCTGAAAACACTTTTACAAACAAGACTGTGATGAGTTGCACTTTACACAAAATAGAGAAATGCAGTTTCTGTTTCATATCAACTACCAGTTTCAATTTGGATCCAGTTCCCAGTCAACAAACGACCTGCATTCATTAAGTTCTGACACAAATTAATCTCTTATGAAACCTTTTCTCTCTCTTGGTCATCTTTTTCTGGTTATCTTGTAGAAGGTGTCATCAAAGATATGACCATAGAGAACTTCTAGAATCAGGCGGTGGCGGTTTCGTCACCTGCTGGCCATTTTCAGAGCACTCTATGGGCACAAATGATAGTTGTTTTTTTCTCCCAGCTTAATACTCAGATTCTGTCACTTTAAATGTCCTTTCAGGGCCAGGCTTTTTCTGTGAAGTCCATCAATTTGTCCAGTGAGACATTTCACCTGCGCCTCCAAATCCGCAACAACGCCTGTTGCTTGTGTCGGTTTCTGTTTTCAAAGCAGTGATTTCAGCTCTCAGAGTGACTGTAATGTCCTTATTTGGAGAAAAGAGCCATCACCAGACATGTTCTGATCATAAACTTTGTGAGGTTCAATAATGGATTTGACAGGATTCACATTTCATTAAATGCTGTAGAACCCCAGAGCTGATGACACACAGTCTCTTCTCATGTAGCTCATGAAATGAAAGTGTTTTACCCGGTTAACATCAGTGTTTCCTCTACATTCATTTAGCAGTGGCGGCCCGCCACTGCTAAATCATAGACGCCACGCCTTCAAATTTCTTTTATTTTTTTTATTTTTTTTTTTTATTGTCGCAAATGCACCACCGCCACATCTCTCCACCTTCACAGCACAGCCTGTGTGATGATGAGCGCAACAGCGGGGGGAGGGGAGGGGAGGGAGGGAGGGAGGGAGTGGGGTGGTTGGAGGATCCTATTGGAGTTAATTTCTCGCGAGAGCGCGGCCTTGAAAGTGACGTCACGTCAGGCACCAGGTCAGAGTCAGAGAAGTGTAGTCGTTAGGAATAAGGCAGCGAATTACCGGAGAAAAGGTAGACTTATTAGCCAACTCAGTGACGCTAACTTGGGTAAACTAATTGATAGCATTAAGCTAATATCTACACGTCATTATGTATTAACTGCTGACTGCATTTTCAGATGAGCTTGTTCAGATACTTCTCTAAGAAGAGAAAGACAACAGATGAAGAAGACGCTAGTCAGGTAGCCTATCATAAGCCTTTTACTGACTCGTAAATGATGGTGGTTAGGTAAAAAATAGTATTTTAATGTTCACACTTGTAATCAGATGTGATGTGAGTGTAAATTATATAACGCTGTTAGTGTTACGTTGCTCACACTTTTAATGTAATCTTATTAGACAAGTAACATTAGACAGGGAGGAGTTGTTAAACAAAGTGGAGGAGAGCAGAGCACAGCAGCGGGAGAGCTGGGTGAAGGTGCAGGGGAGAGAGATGAGCCTGGGTGCAAACTTTGCCACTGACTCTACCCCCCCCCCCCCCGCCACTGACTCTACCCCCCCCCCCCCCCCCCCTTTGCCCCCCCCCCCCCCGGATAGCATGCCCCCACTGCTGAAAACAATCCTAGAGGAAACACTGAACATCCATATTATGTTTTTTTATACAATACAAGAAATATCATGAGTGAAATAATCCATCAGCACCATGACGGAATATTTCCACCTTGAACTGCAGTGAACCAATGACAACAAAAAAAAAACAGATTCAGACAGCCAGGGTTTCATGCATCATAAACCTAAGGAACCAATCCTGTCAGCTTGTGGGGACAGGGGGCGGGGCTAGAAAAAACATGAAACCTTGTCAGTACAGAGAGCCAAAGTTAGCATTAGCACAACCTCTAACACTTTGTCAGCCACTTCCGGTTACAATAACAAATAACACAAACAAATGAAACACACTAACTGTTCTGACCCGTCTGCTAGTCTCTGATTCTGGTCTCAACAGACTCCTCATCTGAAACTGGGTCTGACTGAGGCTCAAACATGTGGCTGAGTCTCTCTGTTGTTTCCTCCTCTAACCATCTTGATACTCTCTGCTCTTTCACCTGTCCACCTGGAGCAAGCATGTGATGGTAGGCGTGGCACAAGGCCTGATCCAGATTTCTCAATCAGGAAGTAAGAGTAGATGTGCTTTAGCAACAGTTTTCCTTTTTTTTTTTTTTTAATTTTTATTTGGGAAAAACATGTTAAACAAAATATTAACCATAGCAGAGGATTTTTACAGAGTTTAAAACATGTCTGGAGAGGAACTTTCACAAGCATTTAGTTGACAGTATTTCAGTGTGAGGCACGATTATACGTGCTGTGTTCATAGTCATTCAAATGCTGTTGAAACAATCATTATAAGTAAACAACCACATATAACCCTGATGTTGTTGCCAAGTGGACATCTGGACACCAAAATAAAGACTTTTCATACCAGTCCTTCAAAATAAAATATTGGATCATCCTTTTGAAACCAACAATCCAGACAGTGTCAGCACAGGTGAAACTCAAACACTCACTTCTGATTTAAAGCAACAGGTTTATGTCCAGTGTCTGTTAGCACTCATTAAACTTGTTTATCTTTAATCTCATTTATATCATAACTTTATTTCATATGGACTACTGGTCTGAAATAAAGTGCAGTGAATTGGATCAGTCGAGGCGGGGCTGGTGGAAAGACGTCTCATCAGGAAACTCAATTACAACACAAACTAATCAGAGTTCAGGAAATCCAATTTACTGTGAAGTGACTCAGTCTGTGCTGAACAGAGAGACCGAACTGAGGCAGAGGAGGAAACTTCACAGGAGAACAAAGAGACAGGAAGTGTCTCATAAACACGCATCGAGCTCCCCGTGTGACCTTTTCAATGATCAATATGTTAAAAAGCAGCGAGATTTATCTGTTTTTCCGAAAAGGTTTGACAATTACACAACCAATAAACAACCGGTGAGGAGGAGGAGGAGAGAGAGGAAGGTTAGCCGAGAGAGGGAGAGGCTCGTTTTGAATAATGAATGAGTTGTTTGTCTGGAGTCCACACACACACACACACACACACACACACACACACCACACACACACACACCACACACACACTAAACACACCTTCCCTTTTTGCTCAAAATAGTGATGCAAAGCTACAATCTGCCTGAAAAACAACCATAGAAATCATGACACCAAGCTCACACACACACCAACATACACACACATACAAACCATCTTGTGTGTTTGCTCTGACACCAATAGTCATTGATGCGGTTCAGGATTATACAAAGACTTGTAGAGTTTGTCTCGTCTACCAGCTGAAGAGACAAAAAGGAGGAGGCCCCCAGTGTGTGTGTGTGTGTGTGTGTGTGTGTGTGTGTGTGTGTGTGTGTGTGCATGGAGATTTTATTAGTCTTGTCCCAATTAGTCTCACAGAGGCAAACACACATTTCCAAGCATCAAATCTCAGTGAGCTGTGACTGGCGTTGACCAGAGGGCCTGTGAGGTTCTTCCTCTGGTTTTATTCATGTAAATGATTCCTGCTCTTTTTTGAGGACAAAACTCTAGTAATGAAAAACAAAACATAATCCATTAAAGGATGCAACAGTCTTCTGGTTTTCTTCTCACTGTGTTTTTGTCTGGGATAATGGGCTGCTCTTCGTTTCTGGGGAGAATATATCAGATATTTGGTCTGACTCAGTCGATTACAGACCTCGTCCTGGTCCTGAACAGGGTACCAGCTATTCACCCTTGCAGGATTACTGGAGGGATTTTCCCATCCAGACTATATGTGTTTAGTGGACTTGGCTTCCAACCGTGTCCCCTGTTGAGTCTTGTGGGGGTCACTGCAGGACTATGGGTAACCAAAACTGCTCCATTCTGTCTTTAACTGGAGTGAGAGCTGTGTCCACAATCTCAGCAGGAAGTGAAGCACATGCTCAGTGGGTCTCTGATTGCGATCTTCATGGACAGGGTCTCAAGGCGCGGCGAGGTGGGGGTGGGGGTTGGGGGGTTCTGGTTTGGGGACCTTACAATTGCTTCCCTGCTCTTTGCAGACGATGTGGTTCTGTTGGCTCAAGCAGACCGTGACTTTATACAAGCACTGAAGTGGTTTGCAGCCGAGTGTTACAGCAGTGGTAAATGAGAGTCACCCAAGTCTGAGGTCGTGATCCTCTGCTGGGAAATGTGGGATTTCTTTATCCGGATTGTGTGAGAATTGCTGCCTTAAGAGTAGGAGTTTAGGTACTGCATCTCCTGCAACAAAAATGAGGCAAAAACGGAGGATAAGGTGGACAGGCGCACTGGTGCAGGGAGCTCATCCTAAAGACAAAATCTATGTTTCAACCGTTATCAATGGTCATGGTGGGAAGTTAATGAAAGAAGGAGACTGTGGATACAAGTGGCTGAATTGAGTTTCCTCTGTAGCATGGCTGGACCTCAGGACCCTTCAGGAGGAGCTTGGAGACGTTGCTGAGCAGAGGGATGTCCGGACTACCATTCTCTGAATGCTGCCACTATAACCCTTTGCTGGATAAGCAGCAGAGATTATGTTCCTGAACAGTTAGTGCTACTTCACTGAGTCAATAAAAAACAAGGAAGGAAATCTGTTTCAAAATGTTCACAGCTGCCTCACACATATAAAAACTCTTAAATCAACATATTTCTTCCATCAACATCACAATTGTTAGCAACTCCTAACGATCGTTATCATAGCGTCTCTGTCGACTGAAACTGAAGTCAGTGTGACAGATACATCGGTTTAAAACATCATCCATCATGAACACAGCGTCTGAGTTACAGATGCAGATCCTGAAGACCAGTGCCGAGGCTGATCCAGGCATACTTACATAAAGGATATGTATCAGCTAAAAATAAATCCATACAGTATTGTAGCACTGCCGTCAAAAGCCTACAGAGCGAGCAAATCGTTCAATGCTGGACTGACAAAATAACTAAAATAACACAGATTCACCAAACTCCCAACTCCAACGCTCTCTTTCTTATTAATAAAACAGTAAACAAAACCCTTCAAGTAGCAGCTTCTCATGCCGGCGCTGACCTTCACTTTCACTGCTTAAAATAATAAATGATGCCTGCACAGACTGAAATGAAACTTCAACAGAGAGAGGCGTCTTCCTGCTACAGCATCACATGACATTAGTTTCAGGAATCACATTCTCCAAGTTAAACTTTCATTTATGTCATATCAGTAATTCAAGTCATTGGACTTCACAATTTTGAATCAGGACTTCAGGACTCCTGAAAAATAACGTGTGTCAATATTAAGTCGTCATATACTGTACATACAGAATTTGTTGACCGAGTGTGTTTCTGATGACTCAGTACCAATAACAATGTAAGTCTTCAGTATTAAAGGACTCAGACCAGGAATGGACCAAAACCACAGATTAGATGATGAATAGATGTTAAATTGTGATTCAGTGTGATTATCAGAAAATGAAGATTTATCTCTTTTATATTCCCGAGTCGACTCAGAAGCAGACAGGGTGGTTTTTTTTTCATGACTGCCTTAAAGAAATATATTTAAAGAGTCCATACTGGAGTACCTGCTGTTCTCTGAAAGCTTGGCACTGATATGAAGTGTCGATGTACAGGCTGCAGCCATAATGTGAGGGGGAGGTATGAGGCTACCGAACAACAGACAGACAGAGGGGGACTTCAGCTACATCTGATTTTTTTTTTTTTTTTATCTAATCCAGTCAAAACTACGGTGGCCCTGAGAGCTCAATGCACTGCAACTTAAAAAAAACACACAAATAGACGAAACAAATTCAGAAAACTTCTTCATCAATTTGACAACACATGTGCTGCTACTGTTCACAACACAATGGAAGTGTTTCCAGGTGACACAAATAAGTGATGAACCTGGCTGGGATGCATTTGCATGGACGTATTATGATACATCTATCATAATACATTCATGTGCATTTATTGTTCAAGGCTTTTAGCTTCAAAAATCACAAGCATCACAGCATTGAACAAGTGCATCCCAGCCTGGTTCTTCGCTTTTTTGTGTCGCTTGGACCAGGAACTGCTGCGCTCTGATACTCAGCAATGAACTGACACTGACTCTAAATGATCAGAGACAACTGAAGTTCATGATGATGAAAACTCTTCTGTCTGTCAGAAATAAACTGATCCCAAGCTCAGAGTCAAACTAGAGCAGATTGAAATCTCAACCTCTAAAGCTGTTCTGCTCATTAGCATCTCAGCTTACACACATACAGACACACAGCATGTATACACGCATACACACCATCAGCTGTTTGACTCATCACTGTGTTAACTACCAGCCAGTGAACGAACACACACACACACAGATTGTCTTTGTAATCATCGCACGCTACACACCAGGAGGCCTCGAACCCCTAGTGAGTGTTTGCGCGTGTGTGTGTGTGTGTGTGTGTGTGTGTGTGTGTGTGTGTGTGTGTGTTTGAGTGAGTGAGTGAGTGAGTGAGTGAGAGAGAGAGAGAGAGAGAGCCTGAGGTTTGATTAAAAAGCTCTTTTGTGGTTTTGAGATGCTAATCTTTCTATTATCAGCAGGATAAAAGGGAGTTTAGCTGCTTAAAGACAAACAAATGACTTCTGGCAGACACACACCATACATGGCTAATGAGCGCTTTGTGTAAGAGCTTGTGTGTGTGTGTGTGTGTGTGTGTCTGTCTGTCTGTGAGTGAGTGCGTGCGTGCGTGCGCAGGTGTGTGTGTGTGTGTGTGTGGTGACAAAACTGACAAACATCTAAATCTGTCTCAGGCTTCACAGCTACACGAACACAACACCTGAAGAAGAAATCCCATCATGTCTGCGACAGGAGGCATTCATGACATCACTCCTCATGTCAGCTTAGACACGGAGGCCAACTGTGATGTCATCTCACAGGCTGAAAGGCTGGTCCAGTCCGTGGATTGAAGTCCAAGCTCCTCACAGAGGTGAACTAGATCCAAAAAGCTTTCAGGACCCTGGATCCAGTTTCTGAGCAGTGAGCGACGACTAAGCAACACAGCCTCTGACTGGTTTTCACACTGACGGGTGACCGTGAGGTTGAAAAATTGTTACTGGACATAGAAAGTCTCTTAAAAAATATATAAAATAAAATAAGAACACATGCTTCCAGAAGCAGCAGACAGACACAGGCTGCATCCACACTAATACATTTTAAAACTAAAATCTAATCTAATTTGGACGTAGCCACAGCCACAGAGCAGCTGGTGAACATAGTGGAGCATTTAGCAGCTAAAGAATCAGATATTTCCCTCAGGAGCTGGTGGAGACAAAACACAGAGCTAACTGGACTGAGATTCATCAGGTGACACTAACGCCACTGCAATAAGATTATGTTGTTGTTCTGCTGGATGTGGAAGTACATGTTCACCACAACAACTATAGCACAAGATTTGTAAATGTAATTTCAGCGTGTTACACTGCCTCAAAGAATCAGTTAATTCAGCTTTGAGATGCTAAACCGTGCAACTACTGTAATTTAAATTAGCTTGTTTAATTTAGCGATTATTAACTGGTCCTGCTCAATTGGCAACTTCTGGGGCTGAAAAATTAAGCCAACACTGAGGTGACAAAAACTGCAGTTCCTCAAATGACCACTTGAGTCTGGATCCAAAAGTGAGTCAAACCCCATAGACTCCCACCTGCTAATTTCCTCCATGACAAGTGTTAACATTTTATTAAGGCCCAAAGTTATGTATAATTAAGAGTGTGGCCACTTTGAGTGAAAGGTGGGTGAGTTGATGCTTGCCACAAACCAGCATGCACAAAAGTTTCAGCTCCACACGCGCCCCACCTCTTTGCCCATTTGTGGATTAGCTGGGAGTTAGGGGCGGAGTCAGACACTGCCAAGATAGCGACGGTGGGCAGCTCACTTTGAGCTTCAAAACCGCTCTTCAGAAATCTGTGGATGTTAAAACCAGGTTGGTTAACCTCCTTCACTTTACTCAGCAGTTGGTGAGTGAGAGACAGGAACTTGTCTCGTGTCTTGAGGATTAACTGACAAATTTAAACTATAGCTTCGCTGATACATTCACAGATTTACTGCCAACTTCTCATTCTCTCTCTCTCTCTCTCTCTCTCTCTCTCGTATTAACTGGATTTCCCACCTCTTAGTTGTTTGCCTAACAACATCACACCTGACATCATGATTTACAAATTGAGACTGGGTAGTTAAATGCAGATAGATATTTAAAACATAGGTGTTGTGTACTTGATCCCCTGAAGATGAGAGCAGAGAAGAAATGATGTGAAGAGAGGATGAAGAGGATGGAATCAAAATGAGAAAAGACGATGAAGGCAGATTAAATGAGGCGAGAAGAGGAAAATAAGATTTATTTCTGTGTCTTTATGTGAGCTCCACATGTGGTGTGGGAGTTTGGGAGCTGTCTTCACACTTCTTGCTCACACACACACACACACACACACACACAGATACTCATTATCATTATTAATCAAATGCATTCATTAGTTTTCCACCTGCACCTCAACAAACACTCCTATGACCGAGCTCATACATAAAAAGCTGCACCAGAGAACAGACATCAGTTTGACGTCCTCCAGCTTCTCTTTGGAAGAAACATTCATGTCGATGTGATCAGTCTTTGATTACCTCTGAACACACTACAGGCTCCTCTCAGATATTCACATCTGATCTTTGAGCTTCACAGGCTGAGATCTCAGACTTTGGTTTTCACACTGGAAAAGATGCAAACTCAGCCTGGGCAGCAGCTTCAGTACAGGAGTTACAGTACAATTAATACTCACTGATGATACTTTTTATAAAAAAAATATTTGATTTTATGTTCAAGCAAAAGTTTCAGTCTGGGGAAAACACAGTCAGTTGCTCAGACAGTGAACGCATCACTGCCCACTTACTGTAACACTGTGGGAAATATGATATTGGTAATTAGGAAAAGAAAGAGGAGGAATGGCACTTCCTTGTGTAACAAACAATTTCTTTGCTTCACATTTCATTTCTTACTGTACTGGTGTAATTGGGAACAAAAGGCCAAATGGAAGGAATTAGAATTTGGAATGACTCCTAATTTTCCCCTATAAGCCACAACTGCTGATAGAGGACTTGCAGCCAAATTGGAAGATTAAAAAAAAAAAAAAAAACCTGGATAAATCTCACTTTGAAAATATGGCATAAGGTGGTTAAGTCATGTGAAATCCAAAATATGTTAAAACTTTTTAGGTGGTGTGCATATGACACAGAATTTATTCCCCAATAAAGGGGAGATAAAACATTTGAATCCTGGATAGGGAAAGGACTTACAACCTACCTGTCATTTACACACAAAGGTGCACTACAAAGCTTCCAGTCTTTGCAGGACAAACATGGCCTAGAGCAAAAGGATTTTTTTCAGAGGAATTAGGCTCCCTGAGGAGGATTAGGGGGAAATTTGAAGTTTTCAATGGTCTTCAACTAACTCCGTGGACTGGAGAGAACACTGTTGGAAAAAGATATTTTAAGACTCCACATCAGAGAAAATATTAGAATACAAACTCGGAACGTTGCAGACAATGCGGTGCAACGGAGGCAAATCACTTACATATATTCTGGGGCTGCCCCAAAGTAAACCTATATTGGAGTGTCATTCACAACACATTGAGTACAGTGTTCAAGACTCAAATACTACCCTAAACTTGGAGAATCTGTAGCTGAGCCACGTTTCATGCATGAAACTGAGGAGGGATATAAAGCTGCTGCAGGCCCTTATGGCCACGAGTAAAAAATCTATTGCTAGAAAGTGGCTAAACTCAATACCACCTACATTGGAAAACTGGCATGGAATACTTAAAAATATTAAAAATTTCTTTGAGAATTCAAAAAGACAAATTCTATCAAATTTGGACTAAATGGGTCGAATTTATAACCCCAATCCGAGCAGACTTTGTATGACCCCAAAGTTTCATGTCCTCTTCCTCTTCTTGATGGAAATAATATAAATGTAAGCTCCCTTGGTTCGAATTTATATAGTTACTTCCTTTAGAATGCAAGGCAGGTGGAAGTAGAAATTTGCACAGGTACGTAAGGTGTATACATGTGGCTGGTGGGAAAATAAAGATCTGTTCGTGGGTAAATGTGTTAAACCTGATTATGCAGAGGAGTATACAAGGACGAATTCTCCTGAAAGTGTGGATGAAGGTTCGGAAAGTTCCCGGAGGACTAAGGACTAGGATTCTTAAAAATTGTGCCCAACAGTTGGAAGATGTATTCTGTTTTATTTTAAACTTGTCTCTCCACCTCCACTGGGCTCCTCATCTGTGGAACGATTCCAACATTGTACCTTCAACGCTCCACATCTCTCAAAGGCTGCAGGTCTGTGAAGGATGTGCTTCTGAAAACAGTACAGGAAAACCTGGACCTGCTCCAGTTTCTTACAGGGCAGACAGGGGGGTTGACGATGCAACAGGCATCCTATTAAACATTTTCTGGCACACACAGTGGGTGCAAAGACCTTTGAGTCTTTATTGATTGATCTTTATTGATTTCTCCTCAGTTCTTAATTGTATCCAGCCTCATATTGTAGCAGGAAGGCTACAACACTGACCCTCGTCTGATTTGTTGGCTGATGGATTTATTAACTGGAAGGTGTGAAAGTTAACGGCGTCTTATCTCATGTTTTTCCCAGTGGTGCGTCCTCTCGCCTCTTTTATTTGTGCTGTACACAAACCAGTGCCAAAGCCAGTTTGTGAGGCTTCATCACAGAGATGGTGTCTCTTCTCAGCAGAGATGACCCTGATCATGGTCCCTGTAGGAATGATGCAAGCAGACGCGTTTACAGCTAAAGGGAAGACAGTAGAGTTAGGAAACATCCCACGGTAATCTCTCCTGTGCTGATCAATGATCAGGCTGTTGAGTTTGTGCAGCTGTATAAATATCTGTATTGATGACAAGCTGACCGCGGAGCTTCAGGTGGATGCTGTGTGTAAAAAAGCCCATCAGACACGACCTTGAATGACTTCACAAGGTTAGGACTTCAAAGAGTACCCAGTCAGTCCTGGTTGACCCTCATCCCCCCTGTTCAGGGATTTTAAGTTGCCTCCATCTGACCTCAAGTACAGTCTGTCTGCATGAGGACAAATAGAATGAAAAACTAATTTTTCCTGTTTTATTTTGCATTTATTGTCATTTATTACAGTTTTTCTGGTGGTTGTGTGGTTACTGCAGACTGTAGAACATAATGCCCCTAAAATGGGGAATTAGGGCTGTATTTTAACAATCCAAAGCGCGAGATCTAAAGCGGATGGTGCAAGTGCATTAAGGGCGTGTCCATGTATTTTTTGCTATTTTTACGACAGAAAAAACAGTTGCTACACCTTGGCATAATGCTATTATAATGGCACAGTGTTTCACACACAGTTAGATTGCGTTTGTGGTCAGTTGACATTTTGTGCCTGACCAGTGAGTCTAGTCCTGACGAAGAAAACCTGAGATGTTATTTCAAGGAAAACACTGAGTAAATGCATAATGAAAGTTTGGCTTGTTTCGTGATGATCAGTCACAGGTCACAGATCATAGATCATGCTGTCACTCATCCTCCTCCATGGGGCTGGAAACAGGAGGTGAGGGCAGAGGGTTCATGGAGCTGTTAATGCTGTGATGTCCTGACTGGAATATGAAGTCCTGGGTCTGTTAATGTCCCTTAGGAGACGTACGAGGAGAATAATTTATGACTTCACACGTTATATCACACTCAGGTTCTCTCTGCAGCTTGTCAGAGGACGGGGAGTTTCTTCTCCTCGTCCCTGCTGCTCTTTTCATCTCCCCTCGCTTTCTTCTCCACTCTTGGTTTTTTTCTCCATTTCAGTTCAATTCCCATCTGTCCCTGTTTTCTCTCTAATGTCTCTTGTCTCTGATTGGTCGGGAAAGATGCACGTCCACTTCAAAGACTAAAAACAGCATTGCTATTCTGCAGGAGAGGAGGATGAGCTACACACAGAGAGAAAAGATTGAAGTAGACGGTGAAAGAGGAAAAAGGTAAAATAGAAAGAAGATGAGGATGCTGGTGTTCGAGATGAGATCCGGTGTGTTTCAGTGAGCGTTGTCTAGTGGGTGAAAACATCACAAGCTCGTCCTACAGAAAAAGGTTCGACTTTCAACTGAGCTGCAGGTCGACATCACCCACACAAGTTTGAGAAACTCCTCTGAGGGTTTGTGCAAACTTCAACATACTGAACTAAATATTAAAATATGTACACTGCACATGAAAGTATAAGTAGTTAAGAAAATTATTATTATTAATATTCTTTTTTGCAAAATAACAATTTCCAAGTGAATATTGTCTACCTTTGTGCTGCTGTATAATCTTAATCATCTAGATAAGTCACGTTCATGTTTAAGAATCAAGCATGTGAACCGCATTACTACTTGAGCATTTTACCTCCCAGTAATGCGGCTTGTGATTGGACGAGAGAGGATTAGAAGTGCAGGTGATGGTTCACTGTAAGGTGACACTGGTGCAAACAGTTTTTAAAAGGTTCCATATTTGACACTTTTCCTGTGTTTTATTTGAAGTGTTGATCCATAAGAGAATATTTGTGGTTTTAAAAAGCAAAAACATCTGAATGAAGAATCTCCTCTCTCAGGCTTCTTTCTGGGTGGTGGGAGGGGCTTTGGGCGTGGCTGAGGGCGGTGACTGCTTTGTTGTGGCATCACAAAGTTACATAAGTCCTGACGGCTCGTTTTAAGGCTCAGTTTCTGAATACAGCCTCCACACAACCTTCACTTTACTCTCATATGAGACAAAGATAATCATCAAAACCTCACGTAATCGATTCATCATTTCAGCTCTGATTTAAATATGAATCAGCTGATTTGATGAGGTCAAAGAATGTGACCATGACACCATTTAACACTGGTTTATGCTTCTGAGCAAGGCATGCTGGGATTTATCATAAAGATGACAGCTGGCAGAGAATCCAAGCTGCAGCTAATCAATCGTCTTGTCCATCACGTGATGACCACACTGCACCTTTGTGTGTGTGTGTGTGTGTGTGTGTGCGTGCGTGTGTGTCCAAACTCTCAGTATAGAGTAAACCACTAAGTGTTTGTCGTGTAGGGAGCCATAAGTCTGTTCATCAGTCTCATGATTTTATTGCTTCTTTCATTCATTCATTCACTCATTCTTTCATTCACCTCTAGCCCTGACTTAAACCTGAAACTGACTTTACATCTAAATTTAAAATCAAATCTTAACCCACTTACACCACTTTAAATTGTAGAGGTGAGTCCCACAGTGTCAGAGGCGTCAGGTCTGGACCCGACAAACCAGGGTAACACACACACGCACACGCACACACACACACACACACACACACTTAAAGCTGGACCTTCGCAAGTGCATGTGCGTACCCGTGTGTGTGAATACGCCTACTTACTTTTTACATAATCCAGTATGAATAAACATGAGATGATTTATGAATAAACATGGCCGGGGCAACACTGTGAACACACACACAGACACACACACACACTGCTGGGAACTCTCAGGAGTTGATGAATATTCATGCAGCAGCATTTGTCGTTCGTTCTCACACTCGTCCGTTGTGTTTCCTCTCAGTCAGACTGACAGCTCTCTCAGTCTGGATTGACACTCGTCCTGCTAAGCTTCTCTCTCTCTCTCCCCTCCTTCATGTCTTTCTCTCCTTTTCTCTCTCTTCTTTTCCTCTTTTCTTTTTTACCCTCCAAGAAACCAGTCCTCCTGTCCTCCTCCCTCATCATGTCACTCTTCCTTCTTTCCTGCCAGAGCTACATCCTCCTTTCCCCCTTCCCTATCTCCTTTCCTTGTTCCCCATCAGGTCATTTGTCCTTCTTTCCTTAGGTTACTCTTCATCTCCTTTCCTTGTTCCTCGGGGCATTCTTCCTTCTTTCCTTTCCGACATCCTCCTCTCCTCATTCCCTGTCTCTTTTCCTCATTCCTGAGGTAACTTCTCCAGGTCAGGTTCGGGTCATTCTTCCTTTTTTCTTCACTTATTTCCTTGTGTCTTCTTTCCCCATCTCTAATTCCTTTCCTTTTTCCCGAGGAAACTTCCAGCTTTCCATCCTTACTTCCTTCTATCCCTCTTTCCTATGTCATTTCCTCTCTCCTCTGTGATTCTTCCTCATTTCCCCATTCACTGCCACCTTGCCTTGTTCCTTATCAGGCCATTTCTCCTTGTTTCCTTATCTACTTCCTCCCCTTCTTCTATATGCTCTGTCCTTCATTATAGAGTCATTCTTCCTTCCTTACTTTCTTTTCGCTTCCTTCCCTGTCTCCTTTCTCTGCTCCTCAGGTCGTTCTTCATACTATTCTTATCTACCCCCTCCTTTTTCTTCTGTCCTTTCCTTCCTAATCAAGGCATTTTTCTTTCTTTCTTTCCTTATTTTTTTGTCTTCTTTCCTCGTCCCCTCTGTGTTCCTTCTATTTCCCCTTCTCCTCTACTTCTTCCTTATATCGTTTCCTGGCTCCTTCCTTCTGTTCTCCTTTCCTATCTTCCTTACTTGTTCCTCATCCAGTCATTCTTTCCTCTCTCCTCATTTAGTTCCCTCTCGCCTTCTTTCCTCATCATGATATTATTTCTTCTTTCCTTGTGCTCACCTTCTCTAAATTTCAGATTTGCTGTTTTATTGTTTTATCTGATTGTAAACTGAAAGCTTTGAGCTTGTCAGACCAAAAAAAAAAGTAAGATGTTACCTGTGGCTATGGAAGCTTGTGGTGAGCTTTTTCATTATTTCTGACATTTGACAGATGAAAAGATGAATCAAAATGTTGACAAATATCTACTTATTAATCCAGAGAGATCATTATTATCAGCTGCAGCTCATGAAAACAGGTTTTAATGGAAGAAATGTAAATTCATGACTTCATTTCTTATCTACAGACAACATTAATCATTTCACAGGAGCCTGCGAAACAGAACCATGATGAAAAATCGTTTAAAAGCAACGACCAGACCTTGTGACACGCAGGTCACCTGACAACTAATAACACATGCAGAACAAAGGGAAGTTCTGAATCTGTGTCTGTGTAGTAACACCACAACGACAACGAAAGAAGTGCGACAACCTCCATAACACCAACAACTGCACAGAGGCAGCCACAGTGGGAAAACCACGATGAGACAAAGACGTCAGAGAGACACAGAAAGGGACAGTACGTATATTTGACCTGTACACGCTGAATCCCATTTTCCTTTCCTGAACAGAGTCGAGGTTTTCAGTATCAAAGTCCCACTCAATCTGTCACTGTGTAAATTTGTGTTGTGATTTTTCGCCAGAGCAGGTGGTGGAACAGACCAGAGACCAGAGGCCAGACTGGGACCAGGTTATCAGTGGTGCAGTGTGGAGGAAAAAAAAAAGCTGCAGGGAAGAAGTGAAACCAGTCATCTAAAAATTTGGCTTAAAGTCAGAATACATGATGTTTCCCAAAATGAAACAGCTACTGTTCCTCAACCCTTCTGATCACATTCTGGTCTCCTCTGAGGAAACTCTTTACATTTTACAACCAGGAAGTCTCAGTGAGGAGACGAGACACTGAGCCAAAGTTACAAGGACACAAACATGGTAGTAATGTAATTTTCTTCAGCTCGACTACTTGAACACTAGAATGAACACCTCGTGGTTGATTCCTCCACCAACCAGTCACATCATGGTAAATATGATCACAGTCTCTCCTTCCTGATTTAAAGAACATTATGACGTCACAGTGAAGTTGACCTTTGACCTATAAAAAGGCCTCACAACACATCCTGTTAGTCTTTTATTTCCTTACAACAACTTACAGCTTCCTACTGCACTGTAACTGTACCTGTTAACTGTCTGTTCTGGATTTTATTTCATTTGATCATTTTCTTAATCTCATTTTATTCTATTTTAATTGATTTAAAACTGTTTTTTATTGCTTTTTGTTTTAGTGTTATTCTAATGCTTCTCTTTGAATTGCCTGGGTATAAATAAAGCTGCCATATAAAAAGTGTCTGACAGGACCTGCAGTCTTCTGCTTATTAAAGCTAATGAGTCATTTTACAGCACACAAAGGCAGAGTGAAGAAAGTGTTGAAGAGCAGCTGGAGGCTCCTGCACGCACGTTCACAATCAAACACAGTCACTATGAGACACACTCTGTCCCAGCAGCTACAACACTGCAGCTTCAGTCACCACACAAACACAACCCAACCTGCATCACAGCAACATCTAACACAGCTTCACAGTGAGCAGGTGAACACACAGAGAACCGGGGCGGGACATTAACATCCAGACAGAAGCAGCAGACAGAGAGAGTCGGACTCACGTTACCTGGCGGAGAAGGTGAACTGGTCCGTGTCCAGGTGTGAAAACGTCCCTCTGTCAGAACTCCTCCTCCTCCTCCTCCTCCTGATGTCACTCAGTCTCGCGGTTCATCTACATCACGTATTCACTGGTTTAACTTAATTCATGTCCACCAACGTCCCACAGGAGCTTCACAGCAACCACACCTGATTCCAACACCTGTAATCAGATGATCAACTTCACCTGGCGTCAAGCATTAACATATAAATATACAGTATATACTGTCTATATATTTGGGGACTAAGAACAAAAACGGACTGACCAGGATTACAAACACAGCCAGAAAAATTATTGGGAAAGAGCAAAAACAACTGGAGTGCACATACAGACTGCAGGTGAAACGGAAAGCTCGACAAATTGTGTCTGATCCTGTTCATCCCCTTTTTAAAGAATTCACAAAACTGCCCTCGAGACGACGCTGTAGAGCCGAAACAGCAACCAGGAACAATTACAGAAAGTCCTGATGCTAAAGCAATAACTTTGTTGAACCCATAAGCATCATTCACACTGGAATGACGTCCGTTATTGCTGTTTGTACTGTGCATGTTGTGCTAATTTAATATTGTATTTATTGTTTGTGAGTCACAATGCTGTGTTTTAACCAGCCTGTGAAGCCAGGGGCAAATTTCCACATTTGTGATTCAGCTGTTACTACACCAATGTCAAATATATCGAGCAGACCAAGACATACCTTTTCATGGCAGTAGCAAATCTCTCTTAAATTCAGGGCCTCTTCTGTCTCATGATTTTGTGATGTCTGTCTTTCCTTTGCTGAAAGTCTCTCTCCTCCATCTTCACTTTCCTTCCTCCAAGCTGAAGAAGTTTTAGGATTATTTTTCTGAACTGCCAGTAAACATCAAATGTGCAGAATAGAGGAAATTTATCCAATTTTTTAGCTGACAAAGACACATTCCAGTGACAAGGCAGAACCCTGTATTTACCTGTCTCAGCGCTGTTAGTCTTTCTTGGCTCAGTGTCTGGACTATAGTTGAAGCACGGCGGAGACGCGGGAACTTCGGTCTTAAGGAGTTGTAGCTGTAGTTGCAGCACAAACAGCCCAAAGTGCACAGGAATCACACTGTGTTCAGGGCTGTACTGCTAACTGCTAACTAACTAGCTAAGTCTCGTCGTCTGCTTCACCCCTGTCTCTCGCCCGCTACGCACATAACCTCCGTACTGAGCTATTCCTGAAAGGAGCTGCGCTTCACGTGCAACAACATCCTGTCTCAAACTTACTGTTGAGCTTGCACAGAGATGATAAATCAATGTAATTTGCTTGTTTTGTTGCTACTGCTGCCTCTTAATGCTTAATATGCAAGTTTAGTTCCCACTCATGAACATGCATGTAATGCTGCAATATCATAACTGATCTCAGACGGTAGAAACTGCGTCATGGATAATTTGACGAGCACGCGTTGACTATAGCTATTCACCTGCAAGTCCAGGATTATCCTCATTGCGCATGCGCAAATATCGAAATACAAAAGACTACTGTCCTTTCCGCTTGACAAGCTCCAGTTCTCATCAATAGGACATGGTCACACCCACGAAAATGACAGAAACGATAGTTACAACAGCTGAAAGTTAAATTCGCTTTCAGAGACAATAACCTGCTGCTGCCACAAGAGGGCAGTAAATTACATGATGTGTTCAAACAAGCATTAGATCTTATTGCATGTAGCATGGAGTAGCTTATGGTCCAGTCCTGTTTTGTAGAAAGAAAAAAAAGATGAACATTGAACCTGGAATCTTATAATAATAATTTAATGATAATAAGAAATGATAATAATATTTTGGGGGTTTCAGACTTTTTATTGGAATATTTATAGTTTTCATCCTCCAGTATTATTGACTGAGTATATATAAAAAATAACTTAGATTATTTGATAATATGAATGATCTGTGTATAGATTATTTTAAAATAGTAACTTCAGCCCAGACAGGAAAACATCATCATTAATATTATCAACATTATCATGTGACAGCAAAGATGAAAAATGTATCATATATTTAACTGTAAAAAAAAAAAAAAAAAAAAGTAAATATAACTGAGCCACAGTGAATATAATTGGCTTTAATATTATATTAGACAATAGATTTTTTTGTTTGTCTTTTTTGTTTGAAGGTTTTGAGCCAAACAAACAGATAAAAGCTGAACTCCTGCAGTTCTCAGACCTTTATAACTGTTTGTTCACTGACTGTGACCTTTGTCTGACCTTTACCTGTCTGACACACACAGATCAATTCACATCTGCCACTCTCTTCTACACGATTTAGCTCTGTATTCTGTGGGCGTGAATGTTGCTTCTGTTTGTTGGTGAAACATAATTATTTTTCAATTTTGGCAGAAACTGTCTCAAAGCAGAAATTTTAATTGAAGTCTGTCCTGGTGGAATGACAGTCAGTCTGTTTCTTTCTTCTTCCTGGTCAAACAGCTGCAGCTTGTTATCTGTGCCTCAGTCTGATTTAAATGATGTGATTATCATAATGAGTTTAAATGGTAATTTTTGTTGCTGTTGTAACCAGACTGCATGAGGAGCACAGCAGGAGCAGGAAGTGGAAATGTGACTAATTTATAAAATTTTTGAAATAACCACTTGTTAATTTACAGCATGTATCGTGTCAATTTAGGCTGCAGATAAAAAACAGCAAACGGATGTTTCTGCAAAGGATCTTTCAACTTTAAACTCTGTAGGGAACAGTGACAGTGAATGCAGCATAAAAGAAAGATGCTTGACAGTCTGCCTTAATCCATGAGGTCTATGCTTCGATCAGCTGATGAATTAGAAACTTAATGTGGTTCAACTAAATGAATGACTGCTCTCAGAATGAGCAGCTGAGAACCAGCTGTGTTTCTCTCCCCCTGCAGGTGGACACCGCCCCCCTGTGGCTGCTCAGAGACACTGCAGCTTCACCGGGGCGACTGACCTGCGACTGCTGAACATCACTCCTCACCATCACATCTGAGAATAAAATCCAAAATAAATTCACTTATACCATCTTTAACACAGAATAAACAGAATCTGAAGTAACAAAATGGTGAAAAAAATCACTTCAGTTCTAACTTCCTGTTTCCTGCCCCTGAAGTCTTGTTTATGAATCCTCCTGTTTGACATTTTCTGGTCTAAAATAAATATTTATCAAATAAATTTAAACATTTATTTCACCAGCTGTGAAGCCATATAGATGCGACAATTTCTGGTGATCTCTCCTGTTGTTAGTGGTGTCAGTAGCATTTAAATAATTTATTTATGTAGAATTAATGAATTAATCTCACTATTTCTTAATTAGATGATTAATTGTTTTGTTTATATTGTTTAGTGTTTGATGAGCCAAAGACAAATTTCCACCCTGGTGGACAATATTCTATTCTATTGTCACAAAACACTGGAAATTCTCATAATTTCCAAGAGTCAAAAATGGTGAACTAATCGATTCATCATTGCAACTCTACTATTATTAATGAATTAATGCATGAACAGCAGTTTAATGTTGTAGCTGCTCAGAGATCATTTTAACTAGTTTGCACAGCGCTGTGGGGATAATCTATATAAACTCATCATCTTTATTTTTAAATAACCTTATATTTAGTTTGTTCAAGAAGAAGCAGAAGAAAAAAGTAGAGTGGAATAAAAACTAGAATATTTCTCTCTGAAACGTAGAGAAGTAGAAAATGAAAAATACTCACTTTCTTCTGCTGAAGAATAAACAGAGACGTCACTGATCTGACTTCAGCTTTAATGACACAAACAGCCTCATGTATCAGCTCATCATCATCATCATCAATAAATTAACACGTCATTAAAAAATCAGAGTGAACATTTTATTTTCATGGCTTCCAGATGTTAATGATCAGCTGACAAACTGCTCAGCTGATCGTCTGATGAAACTGAAGCTTCATGTTACTGTGAAAAACAGAAATACAACAGAAAAAAAAGATACAGTTAATCTGAACATCACCGTTGATGCTGCCGTCTCCTCTCAGACAAACAACTGTAACGTCTGTTTTAGAAAATAATAGAACAGCTGGGACTCATGTCATCACACTAAGCAGATGTTTACAACCTCAGAGCTTCATGCGTCAGATCCTCACTGAGCTGCTGACAGTGACAGAACTGATATTAAATCAAATGCCTCTCTCCATCAGCTGATCAGACTTTAACATGAACCGAGTCTCAACTCTGGTCCTGATAACACCTGACTCCTGCTCTGGGTTAACACAACAGAGACGACTCCTGCACCAAACCTGTTAACAACGTTTCTGTGGCCGAGAAATCATGATGAGTTTGAACCTTTTCCTCAAACAGCATTGGGCTTCATCTTTTATTGATGTTTTCAAATAACAACAGATTTCATGATTTCCTGGCATACACAGAAGAAGGCAGGACTTTTTTCACCCATTAGTCTTGTCTGCAGTTACGGCTACAACAACCTACCTGACAGGCAAAACCCAGGGTAGAAAAAGAGTGGAATTACTCACTGCTGCTACAGCACTGCGGAGTGTTTCCAGTTGTTTCCAGGTGTTAGACAGGTCGACTGCATGAGTGACAACAGTAATATGAAGCCTTTAGCGTCCAGAGGGAGCTGAGTGAAGTCTGATGAACGTCCTCAGGTGATGATGTCACCTGAGTCAGCGTTGGTCGGGTCTGAAGAGTAAAGTCTGGGGTTGTGGACTTAGAGGGAAGTGAGTGCAGCCCCCCCCCTTCATCGCTGATAAAAGGCTCCAGGATACATTAGCACCAACTAGCATAACACACCCTAATCTCTGTCAGTGGTCGAATTGCATTGTGGGTAATGTAGGCACCAAGTTTTGACAGAAGAAGAGTGTGTGGAATGAAACAGAGTGACTCTGGTGCTACATCTGTGGAGGTTGGTTTGAAGCTTATTGCTGCGAGTGCACAAAAATGAGTGAATCCAACTGACAGAAAAAGTGGGGGGAGGTGACAATTACAGCTTCCTCTAATACAACAATAAAATAAAAATACAGATTTAAAAAAACGAACATGTCACTTCCTCCCACTGTGATCACGATGAGACGAAGCGGCAGATGCTGACTGACAGCAGCCAATCACAGAAGCCGTGGAGTGAACGGAACAGAGAGATGAATGTTTTCTTCTCTACATGAACACCACGACGATGCTCTGTTTTCTGTTGGCGGCGTGGTGATCAGACAGCGGGCGGTCATGTGACACAAAGCTTGGCAGGTTTGACGGCACCTACTTCTTCTCTTCTTCTTCTTCACTTGTTTATTTTTCATTCTGCACAGTCCAAGCACCTCTTTCTCTCTCTCTCTTACTCCCTCTCACACTCTGTCCATCTCTCTCCCTCCATCTCTCAGGTGCGTCTCCTCTTGACTCCTCCTGGACTCGCGGGGTTGGAAGACGACAGCAGTTTTTCAGCCGCCCGACTCCTCTTCCTCTTCTCCGCCTCCTTCCCTCCTACTCCTCCTCCTCCTTCACTCCCTCCCTTCTCCTTGTCCCGCTCCCTCTCCTTGTCTCGACTGCTGCTCGTTCGCTCAGACATCTTCACTGATGAGTTACTGCCTGTGGAGAGAGAAAACACTTGAGATCAACAAGCCAGTTGCACAAAACAGGTTTAATTGAAATTTTCCTTAAAATCTCTTAACTGCAACATGAACAAGTTTATGGGGATAAATGAAGAAAATTAAAACATCCCAAGAAGAGAGGGAGAACCCAATGGACACGCTTAATGATGAGGAATTAATTCTACATTACAGGTTTGATTGGCAGTCAGGTAGTACAAGCTAATGCCAGCAAAACAATGGTCTCCATGGAAAAACAGTAGAACTCTACTGCTGAAAAATGTCTTTCCCTGCTGTAAATTTCTTTTAAGAGATTCTGTGCAACACCCTTAAGTAACTCGCTCAGCTAAGGAAAATTTAAATCTCAAGTCTTATACTTACTTAATGTGTTTTGTACAACTGGCCCCAGCTCTTTAACTGGTGTGAGGTTCCTGTTTCTCAGATTTGACCATAAGAGTAACTGATGCCACAAACTGCTCTATAAAGCTGCCTGCTCTACTCTGTCTGTGGACAAGTTTCATTCATAAAAATGTCCGCCAGGAAGAGGGAAGAGAAATTATTATTACAGCTGTGAATGTTGTGGCAGCACAGAGCACAGCCCTGACAGAAATTAAGTCATTGAGTAATTAAACAAATAAATGAATGTTTCATCTGTACCACCAGTTGAATATATAAACTCCGTTTTTTTTTTCCAAAATAAAAGCTTACTGTCTGCAGGTCAACAGAATTGATACAGAATCGTTTGTTATAGTGTCAGATGGCAGAATTTCCTTTCTGTCTCAGCAGCAGGAAAGTTATCTGGTCACACCTGTTCTGGTCTGACTGCTCCACAGCCTTAAAGGATCCCTGTTGAGTTCCTGTTCTGTCAGCTCTGTGAGCACTCAGCGTTCATAGCTCGTACATGTGACATTACAATGATCATCAGGCAGCAGCAAAAGCAGGAAAGAAGAAGACTGCTCAGTAGTAAACATGGATGTGACATGGAGGGAAGGTCTGCAGTAAACAGGGATGTTGTACATAGTCGATGGATTCAGCTACCATGGTGTCATCCTACTGAGATTAAAGAGAGAGGAGGGGCCAGACAGAATGGTACCTTCTTCATGTGTAGCTGGAGGTTCTCTTTCCATCCTGAACTCCTCTTTGGTGTCCTCCTCTGAGCCCAGCTTCCCTACACACACACACACACACACACACACACACACACACACACACACACACACACACGCACACACACACACACACACACACACACACACACACACACACACTTAACCTTTAAATCCCCTGTGAGTAGGATTGAACGATTTCTGACAGTGTTGACTTCTACTGGTTGTATGGAAAAAAGACTAAAAGCTGTAGTTTTGCAGGTATTTGGTCATAAACCAACTTTGGACAAGTTAAAATGTGACCTGATGGCGGTTCTACATAAAAAGTCAGAGGAGCAGCAAAGTTATTGCAGTTCATCCTGAGGGGAACAGGAACATCTGAACCACATTTAATAACAATCTGTCCAACAATTGTTGAGATGCTTCAAGGTGGACTGACTGACAGACATTACCATCCACAAAGCAACTTTGATACTGTTACTACAATGATACAGCCAGGAGAATATGTTTGTGGCACTTACAACTTGCACATCTACACACAACAGCAAATAAATAACAGCACTGATTGGTGTTTTGCAGACGAGACCAGAAGACCAGAGAAAACCTGCTGTATCCTTAGATCTCAGCAATTATTACTGTGGAGGATGTTAAACTATCTGCCAAACACCAACGCCAAAACTACAGACAGGTTATAGCTGTGTCCCAATTCAGGGGCCGCATCCTTCAGAGGCTACATTTGAAGGGCCACACCTTCGTAGACCGTGTCCTCCAAAGGATGCGGGTCCTGAATTGGGATACAACTTATGATTCAAGTCTCACCTTCTTTCACTTCCTGGATGATGTCATCAGGCAGAGAGAAACTCTTCTCTGTGTTTGGGAACGGCAAGATCTCCGACTCGTGCTGCATCACACACACACACGCACATGCACACACACACACAGTGTTTGTATATTGAGCTGTTCATCTATGAAACCTTTGGTATTTGACTGACTACTGACTGTGTGTGTGTGTGTGTGTGTGTGTGTGTGTGTGTGTGTGTGTGTGTGTGTGTGTGTGTGTGTGTCCTCACCAGAGCCTGCATGTCATACATGGTCCCCAGATGATCCCAGATGACAGAGGAAGAAACCTGCCGACCAATGTTCTGACTGAACTTGTCTCTAATACAGATCATGTGGAAGTGACGGTTCACTCCTTCACAGAGGGAGGGTGAGGGAAAGAAGGGGAAAGAGAGAGGGGGAAAGATAGAGAGAGAGAGAGAGAGAGAGAGAGAGAGAGAGAGAGAGAGTTATACTTTATAATTCCAAGCTTCTCACAAACTGTTCACAGTATGTACATACAGTACTAATATTTGTAGTATACCGTTTTTTCATTCACGTACTTCCTCATCGTTGTCAGTGCTCATTAACCTTCAGACAGAAAAATGTTTTTCTACTGATTTAATGGTTGAGATTTTCACTCTATCAGCTGATTTGTGGTGATCTGATTAAATACAAAAACATATTCAGGAACATGCGCCAAGTCATTTCTTTATGTAAAAATTCTCTGGTAACAACTTCTCAAATGTGAATATTTGCTGTTTCTCAGTTTTCTATCACAGTAAACTCAAAACACTGGGTGGGTTTTGATTTTTGTTCAGACACAAATGAAGCAGTGTAAGCACTGATCGATCAATCAATCAATTACTGAGAAAATGTCAGTCTGAACTTATCTGCAGAGTTCACAAGTTCATCAACACACAAAGCTTAAGTAACAAACCACATCTGGAGACACAGTATTGAGTGAAAGCTTTAGGTACTGAAGATGTTTAGTTTCTAAACCATCAGGGAGTCTGATCAGTCCAGCAGCAGATGGTCTGGACCCCACAGAGCCCTGATCATAGCATCATGGACTCAGTATGGGATCACATGAAGAGACAGATGAACTGAGGTAGGTTCTCCAAGATGATGGAACGACCAACCTCACACTTCACCTGAAGAACAGTGAGCAGGTCTACCAAGGAGAACTGAAGCTGATTTAAAGGCAAAGGGGGGGGGGTCTCAGTAATTCTTGATCTGGTTTAGGTTTTTCTTGCTTACTGCACTTTAGATTGTTGAAGTTCACTGATGAATAAAACCAGTCATGTGTGTGTGTGTGTGTGTGTTGTAATCAAAGCATCCTGTCTTTACTTTTAGCGCCTCCAACAGGACTTTACTTCTTATAAATAAAGTTTTGGCTCAGTGTTGACGGACTGATGGTTGTGTTTGTCTCCTCAGTAGAAGGGGGAGCTGGTTAACGTTAGTAATCAGTTGTAACTAGAACACTGACAGAAGACATGTAGGCTAACTAGTTCATCGCCAGTGGTAGCAAACTAACGTTATTTTACACTATTTACTGGGACCATGCAGAGTCACGTCCAAGTACCCAGTCCTCAGTTAGTGAAACGCTGGGTTAAACCGGCAGAACTGGCCGCCGCTAACGGCTTCAGCAGCTAACATGCTAACGTTAGCCGCGTCTCTTACCGACGGGTTTGTGTCCGATCATCGCGTGAAACAGACAGACCTCCACCTCGTGGCTCCACACCACCGAGTCTTCCCCTGAAACCAGCCCCGAGTCCGGGGGCTTCTCGTCAGTCTGATTCAGCGTCACGTCTGCCTCCCCCATATTCAACTGAAAGGTTAAAACAGCTCGAAGACGAGCTCCCACACGGAACCTGAGTCCGTTTTGTTCCGTCTGCACCGGCAGCCGGAACCCCTGGAAGTGTTTCCGGCTATTACTATTTCAGAATAAAGGTCTTGTGCACTGAAATATGTCGAAACACTTAATTTTGCCCCAAAAATACTCAATAAATAACTAAATAATAATAGTAAATATTCAAATCAATAAAAGAGCAAGTAAACAAATAAATAATGGAATGTTCGATATCCCAGCCAATATTATGGCAAGACTTCTGGTCGTTTTTCAGAATAAAAGCCTAATAAACTTAATTTTGCCTGCTAAGTAAACAAACAAATGGATGAATGAGCAAGCAATACATATTGTGAATGTAATATAATAATACCAGATAGATCCTACTGGATTAAGTCTGGATCAAATCACCAACTCCACCTTTAATAATCTGTAATTCCTGGTTTTGTGATCTTGAGTTTTTGAAACCTGGAAAAAAAAAAATTTGCATTAAGAGGATCCTCAGCTAAACTGTGTTTCCTCTGGAAACTCAGTATCTATATATTCAGAGGCCTGTCACCTCATCAGATATACAATAGTACAATACAACAATATAACATTAATCTATTTGTAATATATAATAAATAATATATACATATAAAATAATGTTTTTTAAAACCATTTGACAGTTTAACTTTATGGAATTATGAACCCAAATAAACAAAAATATGAATAAAATGTTTTTGTAATGACATTGTGGAAATTTCAATGCTAAGAATTCAGTGGTATTTTAATTTCAACATTGAATATTCAGTAGTGGTGTAATATCACAATTAGGTATGCATTGAACTTGGAAGCCTCAAATAGTGTATTTAAATGTGGCACTCCTCAGGGATCTATTCTAGCTCCTCTGTAGTTCTGTCTTCAGTCTTAATTTAAGACATTATTGATTTGGCATCAAAGAAGCAGACCAACTCAAGAGTTATGCTTCTCTATACGGTGATCAAAACACCAAAAAGTTTATTGCAAATAAAACAGATACAGTTGGAGCCGTGAAACGACCTCCTGCACAAATACAACCAGAGAGAGAAAGAGAAAGAAAAAAGAAAAACGTTTCAGGTACAATATATCTAAAATGAGGGGATACTGAACTTCACTGAGCTGAAAATGAGAATGATCCTTTTGTTTTTTTTCCATTTTTTACACCAAAATACAAAACTGTGCATCTCTTAATAAAGCATCAACATCCATTACATCAAGAATATTAATGTGAGGCTGTATACATCCAGTCAGAATGGCTTTTCTCAAGCAACAAAAAACTTGAATGTCTGTACTGAAAAAACAAAACAAAAAAAAACTGTAAATGGTCTTCGAAATTACAATACTCGTCTCCAAGACATCATGTTGTATTCAGCATGTATACAGTATGGTGTACTGAAGAAGAGGTGATGTATGATGTGTTTTAATTTTGCGAGACGTTAAATCATACAAAATTACCTCAACTAATTAAAACAGTACGAATTCTGAGTTCTGTGATGAAGTCAGTATTATGAGGCAAATATCAGAAAAGTGGGACTTTTGTCCCACCAATTTCCCAATTGAACTCAATTTTGTAATTCTGACTTTTCTATAAAAACCGACGCTTCTCAAATCCTCTTAAAGAAACTGACTTTAAAGGGCCGCTACGCCATTTTATACATAAAGATTAGTTTACTTGTCATTGTTACTTCAACTCAACTTGTGAAAACAGTGGTATTACATCCTCTATCAAGTTGCTCTCTGGGAAATGTATTTTCCAGTGTTTTTTGGAACTTGGCCTGAACTAGAGACACACTCTGCAAACCACAATATTTCAACTTCTGCTACTTCAATTTTGACCATTAATGTATTAATCACTCTCTTGTAAGTCAACCAGCTTTATGGAAGTGTAATTCTAAATTACTGGAGTGGCCCTTTAATATCAGAATTCAGACTTTTAGCTATAAATTCTGACATTTTTCCACAAATTCAAACTTTTTCATCAATGTCTGGCTTCCACCTTAGAACTCAGTCATATAGGAGAAGTGATCTTTGCATCCCTGTAATAGCACAGGTGTGAAGAGAGTAAGTCCAAGTGACAAAAATCCCTGCCCACCGTCAACACCAAAAGTACATTTACTGAACAGCTACAGTGTGTTTTAGTTTGTATTAACCTGACAAGGTTTTCAAATAAGTGTAGATCATGTGCAGGAGCTGATATTTGTTTTGTACACTTTAAAACTCAACTGTTTTATGCAAACCTACATCCTCTCCTGAATTAAGGGATAAACATAAAAAACAAAAACAAAAAATGCATGTAAACTTTCTAGGTTTCATTACTTGTGTTGCTGTTTGCCTTTGTGGGTCAGAGCTGAAGATGAACTCCATGTGTTTGTTTGTGATGTCTCCGATTTCATAGCTTTCCAAGAAAAAGAAGATAGTTTTTTCTTTGTCTGGAAAACTAAGGTTCTCCTTAATTTTAAGGCAGCAACTGACAAATATTTTTATAGTTGTTGCCTAATCTGAAGACTAACTGTTTGAGCTATATAATGTCTTGTTTTGTCCGATCAACAGTCCAAAACCCAATAAAAACTTTCAAGGCTTAATCTCTTTCCATTGCTGCAGAAAAGCTTTAAGTTAACCAATTACTTCATCCCTGAAAAATGATGTTTTATATGAAATTAGGATGAACTTTCAGTTTTTGGTGACGTAAACCTTTTTTCTATTAACTTTGGGACATTACCTTAGTACCATTTTTAAGAAAGGGGGGCATTCAAAGACTTTGGATGTTGATCCTTAACCATGAAAACATCAGATTTGAGAAACACAAGTCTGTTCTAACATAGATCACATCCATCAGTTGCAGGACACTTTTGAGAGAATCCCTGAACCTCCTGTCTCCTTAGCTCATTCTCTTAGCCTATTGGTTGAGGAGGCCACTGGGTCCCTCCCCTTGCAGCCTCTCCATTAATAAGGTCTGAGAATGAGGACTGGGAGCACTGGAAATGTTCAGCAGAGGAGGTTCAGCCTGCCTCCTCCCTTTACTCCTCTTGTCACACTCCTCTCCTAGGCCAGAACTTTAAGACTGAAAAACTGCCATATGTGTGCTTTATTGAACCAGGCAGGTAAATGCTCACCTGTCTGGTTAAATAACTGGTTAAACTTTTCAGACTCTGAAGAACCAGAACTAACAGAAAGGAGCTCAGCTTGAGGAAACATTTGGTCCCTTTGATTTCTGGGTAAATGTGTTGTCTGTTTTAACGTATTCATCCATGAAGAACTCAGTGTCTAAAACATTCACATGTGTAACATCTTTCAGGTGTAACTCAGCAGAGTCCAACATATCCTCTGAACAAATGTTTTTTAAAATGTCTGACAAAACAACCATTTTCAAATGAACAATGTGTTTCCTCTCACAGTCTGCACTGTATTATCACACAAAGATAAAATGAAAGCAGATGCAATGATCCATGTGATGGATAATCTCTCTGCAGCACCAAGTTTCAAATCTCTGCAAGTTGATTTTAATAGAAATTAACTTAAACCACTGAAGGAAAAATACACAAAATAAAATGTGAAACAGTCTGATAACAGTCAGCAAGTAAAGTATTGACGACAAATGGGTTAAATCATAATGGTGATATTATATGTGTTTCTTAATGTCTTCAAATCCCATTCCAAATGTGGATTAATCTGCCACAGAAAATAGTCCAACAAATGTCTCCTCCTGTTTGATAGAAACTACGGTGAGCAGCCACTGTAGGAAATTACTGAGCCTGTTCTGAAAATGAAAGTTTTACATCTTCAGTAGGAACCAACAGGAGGCACAAAGTGTGGAGAAACGGACTAACACAGTGTTGGTTTGGGTCTAAATTTGGGATTTGCAAACAATAGAAACAAAATAACAACAATATCAACTTTTAAGGGAGGCAGAGGCAGAATTTTCTGAGCAAGAAGAGTTACTAACACAGACTGAAAAGTTTTATGTTGAGGTTTTCATGTCAGAGTTGGACCTCCAGTTACACACCACAGAAAACTCAACACTGACAGACAGCTCTATTAACCTCCATCACTGAAAGTGACAACAGCTGCTGCAGCAAACAACACGGCAGGTTTTAATTTGAAGCCATATTAGCACCACAGGTCTTATCAGTGAAATTTACTTCTGTAAGCAGCTGGGATAAACCACTGATTCATATGTACAGTCAGTATTCAGACAGGTGGTGTAAACAGTACAGCTCTGACAAATGAACAAACAATTAAAACTTTTAACTGGATTTTTTTGTTTTAAAATTCTGGCCTTTAACAATGAAAAAATAAAATTACGTAAAACAAAACTGAACCAACAGAAAACACTGATGTGAGAAAGCAGAAGGCAGAGCAAATAGCGACCCGGCAACAAATACACCAGGAAACAAAGAAACCCACAGACAAAGAACCACACCAGGATGATTAGTTTCCATCATATCTGAGAGTATAGGCAGGAGCAGTGTGTCAATTTGAGACTTGATTGTGTTGTGGCATCTTTTCAAAGAGACTCGTGGTTCTTTGTTTGAAGGCTTTAAAGAAAAAGGAAGTTAAGAAAGAAAACGGCAGAAGCGCTTGTTGTACCGAGTGATTTTTTTTTCTCCACTTTTGAGGCTGTTAAGAGGATAAACCAAGCGCTTCTTCAAAAAGGTTCAAAAAGGTTTCCTGGTCTATCTGAGCCGCCAAGCTGCAAACACACAAGAGGATCTGATGACGCTGTGGTGCTTCCACAGATATATTGCTAGACAAAGTGTTACCCCATGAACTGACAATAAATCCGACATGACACTCACTTCATGGATGTTTTACGATCTGGCGCCGCCAAGGTTTTGACTTCCTGTGTGAGTGCAGCTGAGAGAAATCATGGTAGGCACCGAGTCTCTACTGTTGTAATAAAACAACCTTTAATCATAAATACCACCACTGGTAGCACGACAGCAGCCGTTACCACGGAGACCAGCGGCTGCTTCCATGGTTTTTCAAAGACAAACACGTTGGCAACATGAGCTCCGTTTCCCCCGGCGACAAACAGCAAGCTGGAGAGGTGGGAGGGGGATGGGCTTCTGTGAAATGTGGTGGCAGCAGGCTGGATGAAGGTGTTTGAGGGAAGATGGGGGCAACGATGCTATTGGTCCTTCTTATCTGATTCTGATGAATCCTCCTTAGCCGCCGCATCCTCAGGTGAGGACTCTTCATACCTGTAGGAGAAGGAGAAGAAGAATGAGGGAGGACAAAAACAAAGGAGGAGTGTTCAGTGTGATTTACCTCAATTAGCAAAAATAAATTAATTTCCACCTGATTATTTTATTATTATTATTGATAAAACTATCAATTATGCCTTTGATTAAATGAATATCTGTATTTTTAGATGCAGGTCCAGAAACCAGAAAAGACCAACACGTCAACCAGGTCCCACAGTGTCAAGATGTAAAAACCATTAACCAAGTGTGTCATGTGGTTACAGAGTCTTGAAACCTCCCCCACCTGCAGTCAACACTGTCACATGATCTCATTCTCCTTTAAAATACAAGACTAAAAGTCTAAAGTCCTGGAAGTGCCACGTGTCTTTATTACAACCATAATTTACTTTTGGATTATGTCTCCAGTGGAGCTAAACATCTTTGTCTACAGAATGTTGCTGGTATAAAATCATCATATTTTATGGAAATATTTGTAATAGTCATTGTGTTATTTGTCGCCAGGTCCTTCTTAAAAAACAGTCTCTGAATACAATGACAAATGTGCTAAGTTGGCAACAATGCAGAATGTAAACTATTTGCCCCAATTAATTTTGAAAGAAACATGACATTTGGCTGATCAATGGTGTCAGTCAGTCAGTCACTCAGTCAGTCACATTCACAACTATAGGGCTGAGCCCCACTGTTATCGTCCAGCCAAAAAAAAAAAAAAAAAAAAAAAAAACAGGTGATGATACAGTATATTGACCTATATTATATTTTAAAGATAAAGGAATAATAAAAAAGGAATCTTTACATTAGTTTATTAAGGTACAGCGACCAAGATGTGAACTGCATACTGCAGCTCAGTATTCATCAGTGGATGAAGTCGACTCAGCTGTCATCAAATTACAAAGTACAGACTCTCTATGACAAACGAACCAAATCCTTCCCCTGATGTAGAGACATAGAGATCTTATCTGATTATCTAAAAATTGTTGTTACAAATTAACCAAACTGATGGAAGGTACTTTTTTTGGGACTATGTAACTTCAGCTCTTGGTTTTAGTGATTTCAGTGATTTCGAAGGAAACATGTTTGAACATGAGAACATGAGAGAAATATTGCTTAAATTGAATTTCAATATTTAAAAAGGAAACACTGGGAAAATAATTATGTTTGTCTCATTAAGCTCAGACTGATGTAGTGATGGTTGTAGTTTTTGTTGGTGACAGAGCGACAGATGAACAGACGGAAGGATGGATGGATGGATGATGATACTTGTCTTGTTAATGGGCTGTTTACCTGCCCAGGTGAGACAGGAAGGGGAGAGTAAAGAGAGGGGGACGGGGCCTCTACATGGAGGTGGGCTGTAACCGGCGGCGGCGGGGAGAGGAGCCTGCTGCCATAGAGAAGGCATCCATGGAGCTAGCCAGGCTGGCAGGCGAGCCACTGACAGTTGGGAAGGAAGTGAGCCTGGGAGAGCCAGGGAGAACTTCCTCTGACGACTCATAGCTAACCACAGGGGTGGGGGGGTGTACATGGAGAGACAGAGTCGGAGAGAGGACAGAATGTATGGGTAAGGAGAAAAAAGGAGAACATTAAGATAGAAAAGAAATGTGATAAAAATTTAAAGAAAACGGGAGAAGAGACAGAGAGAAGGAAAAGAGAGAAAGAATGTGTTAAGTATTTATCTTAAATTCGAAATTTAAAGCTACTACAGAGCACTACTTCTAAAATATCAGAGAAATTAGAAGGAAAAGAGACATGGAGATGAGAGAGGATGAGAAAGAAGAAGAAGTTAGGTGTTGAAGGAGCAAAGGAGGAGGAAGAAAATGGAGGAGAGGGGGATGAGGAGGACAAGCGATGGAGGCGAAGGACAGACAGAGGAAATGAAATGAAGAGGCCTGGAGGGAGACGTGATTGGCTGTCACTCAAAGACATCGCAGCAGTGAGGAGGATGAGGCAATGAGACAGATGGACGAGAAGACAGACAGGTCTGAAGTCCACACAGCGAACGTTACAGGCTCCTGATAATGTGATGCAAAGTTTTCAACCTCATTTACTGCACAAATAAATGTTCTGGAATAATGGTGTGATTTGTATGAGAAGATCTCAGAACTAGAGGTGAAGCTGTGAAGCAGGTTTAACTGGTGAAGACCTTGTCAGCTAGAATGTTGCATCAGTAAGTTTTTGGGATCCCTCCCCTTTACTTTGTGTGATTGAGTGTTATATTCTGACCCTGAAGGATGTTCAGCTGATGTTTCATGAACCTGAAGGATTTGACCTCACTGTCATTCTGTGTCTTTTAAAAACATTATTACAGTATTATTATTGAAGCTTTTCACCTGTTCAAATACTTTTCATGTAAAATGTGACAACATTTTGGGAAAAACTTATTTTCATAAACTTTAGCTGTTTTGTGTTTTAGACAGAAAACACAGCCTCAGCTGTTTCTGCTGCTGTTCAGGAAGCAGAAGGAAATATTTCAAAACCAGAAACAACAATCACATGATTTCAGTCCAGCAGCAGCTGGTTTAAATAAACCTAGGTCTCTATAGATAATTACAGAAACTTTACTGTATACACATACAGCAGATTATTTCACTCTTTTAGTGATAAACCCCCCCCAAAAAAATAAAATGTTTAACTTTTCAGATATGAAATGTCTCAAGGTTGACTGTAATTGTTGTTACACAATCATATATTAATATTCTCTTAGTTACACACGTCTATGTGAGATGACTATTTAGTGTCAGGAGTTGCTAACGTCATATTTCAGACAGTGAATTAATGACACTAAAAGACAGTAAACTCCAGATAATCACATGACCACCAGGATGTGTGGCTGCCATGGTTACTCACCTGAACATCTCTGTGAGCTCTCCTTTGAAAAGTGCTACGATGACAGGAAAGCCGACACAGGCTGGGACCAGGTAGAGCAGAGCGGGCTGCAGACAGACAGGTGAGCAGGTTAGCAACAGGTCAGACAGGCTGACTGACGATGTTAATTTACAACTAACCAGTATTTCATATTTAGACCTGTTTAATGTAACCTGTACACAGCTTCATTCACCCAGTAAACGGGCTTTGGTGCTAACAGACTCAACATTAAGACGAGGGCTCGACACTGACTAATTTATAAGCATTTTCACTTCAACAAGCCTGAAGAACGAGATAAAGAGTGCAGATGTGGGGTTCAGAGATGTGGCTTGTGAATAAAGATAATAATTTAATTTGCTGTTGCCATTTAAACTTTTCTCTAACTGCAAAATCCACTTTTTATATAACCCCCTCTTTAAGCTGAGTGCAGGGATCTACACAGATCGCACCTGTGCGTGTTTGAAGGTGTGCATGACAAAAATGGTGAGACCCAGTCCAAAGATGTAGGCCAGGAAACTGGAGTAGAAATACGTCCTGCTGTTCTTCTTCAGGCTGCAGACAGAAGGAGAGGTTTAACTCAACAACAAAGTGAAAAGTAAATCTCAAGATAATCTGTAGGAAAATTCAACCCAACATCTGCCGCAGCCAAGGAGAGGAGGGACAGGCAGAGACCTGACCTCTGACCTTTGCTTGACACATTAAATTATCAGCAGAAGAAGAAGAGAGGGCGGGGTGTTACCTGACGTCGAAGCGCAGCAGCAGGGCGATGAAGATACCTGGGATGACGATGTCACCCAGACCCAGCATGGCAAAGTTACTGGCTCCAAGGCCTTTCTCCAGCAAGTCCTGAGGAAACACCACTGGAGGGAGAGAAAGTCACACCATCATCACCTGTTGTAAGGTATCAGACTGACATGAAACCAAAAACACACTGCGTCTGAACTGAGCTTTTTCATTTGCCTTATCAGCTCAGGCAGGTCGTACGGTGTCCAGCAGAGACCAAAAATAAACAAATGTGAGAGAGAGGACACACTGACATTTGGCTCCTGGAAGGTGAAAACATTACAACCTGCTCAGAATCTCAGTCTCACACGCTTACATTTGATTGGTGCTTCAAAGGACTTGGCGACTGTTACCATGACGTTGGTCCCAAAGACCTGGAGAGACAGACACAGAACAGGATCTTTAGTAACTCTGAGCCAGCATGTCATCTGACTCTCCACCAGCTGAGTCTGAAGTTTATTTCTAATGGTAGTGGGTCTGACACTGTGACCCTGAAAATGCTCTCACCCAGAAGACGTCGTAGACAAACAGCCCCCCCAGCAGGATGCAGCCGGTACTGACGTTGTTCAGGTGGAGCAGCTCCACGCCATTCAGGGCGAAGGCCAGGCCAAACAGGTTATTGGCTATCCAGTGCTGTGATGTCACAAAACACAGACAAGTTATTGGCTCTGCGATTGGATACTCAGTGTTGTGACAGCAAAACACAAATATGACATTTAACCTTTAACCTTCCTGTTAACTTTACCTTTTTGAGCAGGTACCAGACTCCCACCACACTGCTGATGAGCAGACACACCAGGTTCTTTGTGTCAAACTCATAGTTGACTATTTCTGCAGAAAGATCCAGAGACACAGGTTTAAATCTTCTAGCTCAGATTTAAAATCGAAAAAAAGTTTCATCTGGAGACAGGTTGAAAACGTGGTTCAACTAAATTACCAACATTTTCTCTTTCTGTGGAAAGGGATTTAGCTGTAATGATTATGACTAAAAAAAATCTTTCCTGGCTGTTGTTGATAATCCACAGATTTTTAGGGGTCCAAAGCCAAAAAGGTTGGAAACCATTGCACTGTAGGTATGTGAGGAAGCACCATGTTTTGTACTTTAGGTGAACCACTCCCTAGGTTCTTAAGCAGGTCTCACCTTCTTTAGACTCTCCGGAGCCCTGAGTGAATAGCAGCTGGTACTGTTTATTTGGTATAGAAGCTGGAAAGATTCTGAACATCAGAGGACTGAGAGACAGAAACAAGAACAAAGTCAGCATCATGTTTTTGAAATATTTCAGTGTGTGTGTGTGTGTGTGTGTGTGTGTGTGTGTGTGTGTATTGTTTTACCTCATAGTGTGAGACAGAGCCAGGACGCCCAGGACGAAGAAGTAGACAGAGAGCAGCAGGTTGATGTACTCTTGAGAAAATACCTGCATCAAGACACATGTCCAATGTTAACGTGACTGTGGTGGATCCATTTATTCAAACCTCCCAGTCATACACATTTTTATAGCTTTGCTCGAAGCCCATGCAGGTGGGCTGGGGAAACCCCGAGTTACCTTGAAAAAGAGGTAGAGCCCAAACAGAGTACAGCTGGCGATGATGGGAAACCTTGCCGCATCTCGACTGGTGATGGTTTCTGGCATGTCTGCTGCATTCTGGGAAAGAGAAAGACAGGGGAGATAAACAGAGGTAAAGAACAGGCAAGATGCACTAATTCAAGTTTGTAACTGAGACCCACACTGAACTCTGCCACCAAAAACTTCTGGATTAGGCTGAAACTACTATTCCTTAACAGGAACTAGTAATCTCCACCAGCAGCTTGAGCTTCATGTTAAATAAGTGAATGATTCTATTTAAAGATTTATATAATATAGATATTTAATGTAAAACTGTTAAAGGATCATTGTGTTTATCACCAGGTTTCTGCAGCTTTCACAAGTAAAATTTAAGTCTTTTTGAAGAGCTTTTTAAAACCACATATATTATTATTTGATACCAGTTTCATACTGGCTCAAGTATGAATTTATGATGTAAACCAGTGGGGACGATCTGGCCTGACTTTTTATACCTTCTATCCTGTAATTAAGGACTTGGGTCTAATTGTAGTTGGGAAAATCATTTATATCAGTAATAATAACTGAAAATCTGGCAACACAGCGACTGATGAGTCTGACTGCTCATGTGTCTTTGACTTCTTAATTATTTTAACTTGGGTTAAAAGATACTAACTTGGTGAGTACAGTGTTATCATCACTGATGGAAATTATGGTCTGAATGATAAAAATAAGGCCTAAGTAATAATTAACCAGAATTATCACTATAACACTGAACCTTCTATTCCGAGAACCGAAATTCTCCACATTCAGTTTTGTTTGAACTGACAGAAAGTAACTTTTATCAGACTTTGTCATTTTGTCCTGACAAACAGGTCTGATGTTGTTCATATGACAGGCCGCTCAGCTTTCATTATGTAACCCTGAACCTGTTGCTAAGATCTAACTGATCACAGAGTGGTCAAACTGAAAATAGACCTGTGTTTGATAATAAATGTAAAGGGCTGTGTTGGTGACGGCAGTGAGACATTGAAATATGATTCAGGACGTCCAGTTTGAGTTCAACATTCATGTGTTTAAAGGTTTATTATCAGAGAACAACACAACACAGACGTTTGTGATGCTATGACACAAGACTTAACAATTTTAGAAATTTCTATTTTAAACTGATGATGGTGAAGTAAACAGTAAACAGTAAAAACAGTGTTCACATTAAAAAGCAACTTGTAGTAGTAGAAATGTCATCTTGCATGTATTTGATTCTTTTTTGGTTTGGTTTGTTAAAAGCTCTGAAAACTCAGTAGTAACCATTGCTGCCCTAGTTACCTCAGTAAACTAAAGTAGTGAATCGAAATGGAGGAGGAAGCCGTGCTGACTGGACTCTCACAACACTGAAGCATCTGAGTAGCAGCGCGTGGAAGGATTTTGTGTCGCTGCAGCTGAAGGACAGTGAAGGCAACGTTAACTGTACAACCTCGTCTACCTAGTCAAGACACAGTGCACTAACTGACAGACATCGCTGGCCACATGTTTATGTGACAGTCACCACTCTACACTTGGGCTGTGTTCAAATTTGTTAAAACTGTGACACCTCTAGTTTCCACTGACAGGAAACAGCTGAGTGTATCACAGTCTTTAACATTCAGCTTTCTCCTCTTCCTTTGTCGTACCTCTACACTCAGCTCTGAACTGCTGCTGTTACCAAAGATACAGATGAAGTGATAACAGCAGATTGACAGAAATCCCTGAGAGAGAAGCCTGAGAGTCACCTCCATCTATATTCTCCTCCATCTACTCCCCCGAGAGAGAAACTGGGACAGGAGAGAGAGAGGAATTGGAAGAGAGGAGAGGAGGGGAGTAAAGGAAGGACGAAAAAGACAGAGAGATAAGACAAGAGGAGACACCATGAAGAGATGAAGACAGAGGGAGGAAGAGAAGGTGATCCCTGTGTTAAAGGATCTGTTGTATTTGACTTAAAGTGAGTCAACTTGTAAAACTGTATTAGAAGAACCATATGAGGGAACAGTCGTGATGTTTCAAACAACACTACAAACGTTTCATAACTATCACATGGACATAAACTGACTTTTCTTTAAAATCAGATGAGCTAACTGGACACAAGGAAATGTGAGCAAACAATCAGAATCTCCACAGAATGAGAAGAAGTTTAGTTTACAACAAAACAATCTCATAAAGAAATGTACTCATCAACAGAGACTGGATTTCTCGCACGCACATCATTCACTAACTGTAGAATAATCAGGCTGTGGAATCGGAGGTTTGAAGAAAGATCTACCATGTGACCAAACTCCATCTGGTGAAACCTCCTCCATACAAGGCAAATTTTAATCTGATATCTGTTTTTGACTTGATCAGACAGAACAGACTGTGAGGACATCACAGGCTCTGGGACCTCGTGATAGGCGACATCACTATTTTAACATTTCCCAGATTAAACGTCGTCTGGATGAAAAGCTCTGTGATGAACTAACTGACTTATCAACAATAATATAATCAATAGTTACAGCTCTGAGGTCGATTATAAACTTTGTAATGCAACTTGGTTCAATACCACTTCATTTGCTCTGAGAACCGTCCTCTGCAGATACTGTCACACTCTCCACTTTTTGAAAACTGGTTTGTGTGATAGTAAACGAAAATGCTGATGTCATATCATCATGTTAGTCTACAGTAAATCAGCAAACTAACCGTAAACCAAACAAAAACACTGGACACAGCAAACAGTTTGTGACATGAAACCATTAACAATAAATCACCATCCGTACCTTACATGTACATCGTATCATATCGTTTATTAGAGGTGGGCGATATGACGATATTAGATCGTGAAGGATTACAACGTGAAGACCATCTTTTAAACTGCAGAGATCGTGGGATCGTCTAGGGCACATTCTATAAATTGCAGTTCTATGCTGATGCACCGATGCACCAAACGTATTGACGTCGTCAACCTGACCGACCAATCATAGCGAATTACGGGCAGTGACGCGCTTTCCTAACCACCTCCTTGTTTGTGTGTGTAGCTGTAGCACATTGAGAGCGATGGCTGAAAGCCAAACGGAGTTGGTCGCTAAAAAAAAATTCCACCTCCATTATATACATTTCAGTTTGATATTTTTTGTTCAAAACTGTTGCACTAAAAGTGATAACCACAGTCACTTTAGTTTGTATTTTTGCGTTTCAATAAGCTATTTTGATAAATAAATCCTGTTTAAATGACTGTCAGTAATGTCTTTGATTGATATTTTACTTTCTGTTACTACTTTTGCAAGAGTGCACTTTATTAGAATGTTGTTTACCTTAAACTTTACGTTGTTTGCACATGCAGGCAAAACTGCGACTATTTGAAATAAAATCTGTTAAGAAAGGTTCTTTGGTCTAAATTGTCTGTTTTTCTTTTTCCAATTTAAGATTGTGATAAAATCGAAATCGTGATTTTATTTTAAAAAAATCGTGATATGATATTTTTGCCATATCGCCCACCCCTATCATATATATGTATATTTTTAGCTAACTGTAGGATATTATTAATTGTGTTGTCTGTTTCGTGTTGGTTTTGTTATTGACTGTTTTAATTACATTATGCATGTAAAAGCCCAACTAGGGACAGGAGTTAGCAATTGTTATTAACTCTTTATGCAACACATTAGTTTCATGCCTTGTTTTGAAACTATATTAAATTGTATTGTCCCTTTCAAATAAATAAATTAAATAAAGATTAACATTTTAGATATCTATTATTAGAGCTAGTTACCTGACCTCAATGTGTGGTACCAACAGAAATGTGCAGCATCAAAAACTGTCTTATATAAAAAGCAGGTATTGAATGTCTGGTCAGATTCATAATGTCTTTTTGTTCGTATAATTCCTGAAAAAAATATAAATATTGCCAAGTTCTTGCACAGCTGCTTGTGTTTTAACAACATTCAATATTTGAGAAATCAACACAAAATATCTGGCTTCTTTAGTTAACAAAAAATAGGTTTTGTAGGAAATCATCCTGTTTCTATTTCTCAAAGTAAGGTACTGAAAAAATATTTTAGCCTTGGGTACTTGGATATATAATCTGAGCTCCATTCATTTTTTTTCCAGGTAGTTTAAATAATTCCTGTACATAAAGGTGGTGATCGTCAATGTTTAAAGTACTTTAAACTTAACTGTTATCTCTATCTATGGCATGATGTGAAAACAGATTTCTATCTGGTAATGAAAAAGAAAAAGTTACATTACACATCTATACATCTATAAAATAAGCTTTACTGTTGTCTTCAATTTAGTTAGGTGTTACTTGTGTGTTTTGTGTGGCTGAACATTTGCATGAACCTGATTCAAATAAAACTCGACAGTGAAGCCAGGCTGCAGGTGTAGTTTCACATGAACAGAGCATATTTACATATGTCCTCAAGCAGAGCCCTGAACTCACTCCTCCTCACTCGCTGTTAGTAAGTTGACTAACACCTCCAGTGTTAATGAATGTACTGCCGTGTTAGTGCTGTAACAAACGGTGTGCAGCATGTGTGTAGTTGGTGCTCTCTGCGACTCTCATACTCACTCTGAACCCAGAATCGTAATCATTTTCTCCGAGCTCCTACAGACAGACAGACCGACAGACAGAATGGGTGGACAGACAGATGTGCACAGACAGACAGGGAGAGAGAGGGATCAGATTGGCAACAAAGAGGAGGACTGGAAGCAAGCCCGCAAAATCAAAAACAATCCAACAAGAGTCAGATGCAGGAAACGAATCGTCAGTTGAATTCTGAGAGGGTAAACAGCTTTAATGATTCCAGATCTCTGTGGTATTTGACCTGATTATCAGACAGCTGACAGAGGAAAGAGGAAGGATGACATGCAACAATATTCAGGAGCTGGATTCAAACCCACACCTGAGGTAGTACCTGTCTCTGTCTGTCTGTATTCTAGTCTTTCACTGTCTTTTAAACTTTGTCTCTACCGGCCACTGTGCACTCTCACTGCGAGACAATTATATCTGAACTCATGCCTCACTTTTGTGCACAAACTTATTTTAAAGACACTACCAACTCAGACGGAGGATTTTCTTGACAATCTAAAGTCTGCAGTACTCAGGTCTTTACTTAAAGTATCAAAACAACAATGTAGAAATTTTCCATTACAGGTTAAAGTCCTACATTTAAAATTAAAATCCTACATAAATAAAGTAAGAAAGTATTATCAGCTAAATTTACTTAATAAGAGTACTCAATGCAGTAAAATCTTCCCCATGACTGATATATGTTATATATGGACATTATTAGATTGTTAATACTAATGATCAATGCTCAGTGTTTCCCCTATGTTGACTGTTTTTTTTTTTTTTTTTTGGGGTGGGGTGGGGTGGGGGGTCTGGGTGGTCATCTTCGCTGCTGTCGCCAGATTGCATGATTTTAAAACTTTTAGAACTTTTCTCCAATCTTTTTTGAAAAATATTGGATAATTTGTTATTGAAATGAAACCAGGTTTAATGTGTACATGTCTCACTGGAGGAACAACTCATAAACATCAGATTTAATAATAAACAATATGATATGTTTTATAATCTTATCACATTTTTATGCAGACTCTTTATCTTAAAAGTAACTGTCAATACATGCAACAAGTATTTTCTTTAATATCAATTGTCCAGTGTAGAAAATTATTCCCTCAAACCCACGTTTACAATCAGGTTGCTTTTCTTATCTGACCAAAAGCGGAAAACCCAAATATATTGACTTTACCATCATAGAAAAGCAAAGTAAAGCATATACTGACATTATAGAAGCTTGTACCAGTGGGGAAAATACATTTAAATAAAAAAAATGAAATTGTTTGGGGTCAATAGGGGTCCAACAACACATTTGTGCCCTAGTTCCCCCCATAGCAAAATAAATCCGGCCATGGCAATGGACATAAACTGGACAAGTTGATGTTGTGACACACAGAAGACTGAGCTCAGATCATTTCTTCCTTCCACCACTCAGTCTTATCTGTACGTTCGGTCCCACAGTCATCATCATCACACTGAGCTGCAGCAGAGAGGATGTGGGAGTTTTTACCGTTACCTAAAGCCAACGAGTCACAGCTGCGCATGTCTGCAAAAAACCCCAAAAGAGAGCAAATAGATCCCTCTTGTACACGTCTCTCTCTCTCTCACACACACACACACACACACACACACACACACACACCAACACCAACACTCATATACGTCAGCTCCTGCCATTTTCACCTCGTTCATCCATCTACTTATTATCTACTTATTTCTCACTCCAGGTTAGTAACTTCTATCCCTTGCCTCTCTGTCTATCTCCCTCTCTTTTTTTCTGTTTTGGTTAAAAATCACATCTCCCTCTGTCGCGTGGGTTCTGCCAGGTAAAAGTCCGACAGCAGGTAAACACCGGTGGGACAAATGTAAATAAACACCTGGGTACAGCTGCATCACATCTAAGGTGACCATCACAGGACAAACTGCGACAAAGTAAAAAACAAAGTAAAAAAGACTTGTGTTTTCAACCCATTAAAAACCTCACAGCCACAAACACATTAGAGAATAAATGAGTGCAACAGGTGAAGATATAGACTTTTTTTTAAAAGCTAATTAGCAAATGAAAATAACAGTTACATTTAAACAGCTGTGACGTCCGTTGATGCTCATTTCTGCCGGAAAACCGCTTATTTTTGTAAATGAATTTAACTCTTATAAGACTTCATTTAACTGTAGCCTGGGATTCTCTTAGTGTTTACATTGAGGAATGTTATTTAAGACATTTCAAACTCGTTCAAAAATCACCTGGCCAGCCGTTAGCTATCCGTTAGCTCAACTAGCTAGGCGGCGGAGGCCAACGGCAGCCGGGCTTAGGTGAAACCACAACATCGAGGTCCTGCCGCTAGAAGTTACCTTAGATTTGGAGCAGGTGACGGAGCGCAAGGCTCCAAAGAAGATGGGCAGGAGTGCCATGAATACCAGGCTGCCGTATGCCAGCGCCGTTCCCTCCGGAGTGGCCACGAATTTAGCCGTAGCGTTGAGCGCCTCGGTCCCGTTGGAGTCCGTGGCGTTCAGGGCGTCCAGGACGGCGGCGGCCGCGGCCTCAGGGGCCGAGACCGAGACTTGTTCTGCCTCAGACATGGTTCTTCAAAGTTGGGCTTCAGGGGTCCACGGGCAGTGCTAGATCTGTGGCGGAGACTGAGAGACTGGAGGTGGAGGCTGAAGCTGCGTGTTTCTCATTCATCTACGCTGCTGCTTCTGGAGTCTGGTTAAGGCCACGTTTCCTAAAGCAGCGAGCAGAGAGGCGGCAGGAGCGAGGAGGTCTCACTCTGCCGCCGTTTCCGGGAACCGTAGACATCGCTGGCAGCTTTCATACATAAATTGTGAAATTACTCACTGAGCTTTTTATTAGGAACACCTGTACACCTATTTTTATTACCCAACCAACCAATTATGTGGCAGCAGGGCAATGTATAAAATCCTATAGATACAAATGTGATCTCAGTTACTTTGACTGTGGCAAGATTGTCAGTGTCAGTCATGGTTTTGTTGTATTTTGTTGTATTTTAGTATTGTTGCTGACCATGAGTATCAGAAATAATAATTAAAGTGTAAGTTGTTTGAATATACTGTGCAAAAATCACATATATATTTGGTATAAAAATACATATTTGACATATGTGCTTTTTACTCTGTATGTTTGTACCTAATAGTATTATGCAGATACAACATGATTTGCAACTATGTAGTCCACAGTATCACATGCAAAACTAAAATATCATATTCTACATGTTATTAGCATCAACAATATTGAGTAAGTAACGTGGCAATTAAAAATATAAAGGTACACACATCTCAAATAAATACTAACAAAGAAAGTGTAGAGCTGAAACATGAGCAATGAGATCAAGTTTCAATAAATTAACATAATTACACACACTTGAGCAATGAACTCAAGTGGTCGGTAAGTTTCCAGTGTCTACATGTAGCATCAAAAATATTTTTTAATACGACTGTAGATTCATTTTCACTCAGAGAGAGGCAGGCAACCAAGACCTTGGCCAAGTGTATTTATTTAGCTGAAATGTGACTCATCTTCACAAAAATAGATGATCTCTGCTATGAGGAACTAGCGCCTCTTCCTCGTTGGTGGAACAAGTTGTTCTGACAGGTATGTACCTGCAGAGCTTCAGCAGCGCCTGCAGGAGGACCAGCAGTTCAGACCACTGACTCAGGTCTACTGAAGTAAAAGTAACAACACCGCAATGTAGAAATACTCTGGTACAAGTAAAAGTCCTTCACTCAACATCACTTACTTAAGTAAAGTAGTAAAGTAAAGTATCAGAATCAAAATACACTTCAAGTACCAAAAGTGAAAGTATGCTCATTGTGCAAAATGGTCCATTTCAGAATAAAGTATATTTTATTATTGGTAATATTAATCTGAATCTACAAAGTAACTAATAACTAATGTTATTATATAAATGTTGTAAAAAGTAGAATATTTGAATTTTAATGGAATAGAGTTATAAAGTGTCATAGAATAAAAATACTGAAAGTAAATTAGTACCTCAAAATTTTACTTAAATACAGTACTTGAATAAATGTCCTGAGCTACTTTCCACCTTTGCACTTCAAACAATATAGACACATACGTCTTTGCACATCATGACTGCACTTTGCATGATAATTGTTAATAAAATTTTTTGATAATTTAAGGAATGTGTATTGAACAGTTCTTGCAATGAATGTGTAAAACCTAAAAAGTAAAACCTAAAAGCAATGACTAATAACTGTAATATAAATGAAAACACAGAATGAGACATAAACAACTGCAACACAGTATAACAATAACAAATGAATACAAATTAATACAAATGTAATTTATTTCCCTTTCACACATTTGGTCATATTTTGAAATGTTATCAAATGTTTCCAGTATATGTTATCATTATTATTATTATTATTGTTATCATTATTATTATTACTGTTATTATCATTGCGTCTGTTAAATCTGGAGTATCAGGAAACTACAGAGTTGGTTTTGCTCATACATATATGCACACTGGTGCTGGTGCTGGTGCTGGTACTGGTGCTGGTACTGGTCTCTGCACTGCATTGACTAATTAAAAAAAACTTTTTGAGCAACTTAATTTCAACATACAAAACTTTACTGAATAATAATTTAAAAAAAAAACACACATTATAATTGTCATATTCCAAATATTTACATCAGTTTCTGTACAGAGTCCAACAGACAGACGCATGAAGCTGATGGAAGAATAGAAAACCAGGAAACATCACATCTAAAAGTCAAAATGAGAAGAATCACCTGCTAGAAAGACAGTTGTACAATGTGTCATATAGATAGTATGTACATACATTCAATAAGTGACAGGATGTACAGTGTAAAACTCTTTAAGTCCTCCGCTGCAGGACTGCTGGCACCAGCTATACACGGGTTAGTGGATCAATTCCCACTTGGCACTTTGAAAAATAACCTCCACCTGAGAGACAGTGCTGGGGTCAATAGCAGATACATGAACCAGAATGACTGCTCGACTGTTCTCTCTAAATAATTCACATCATAAAAGTACCATCACTATTACTGTTAAAAGATAATTTAGCTTTATTTAAACTTGGGTATTGACCAAGAAAGTTAATTCCTGACTTTGTAAACAGTAGCTGGACAAAAAAATCTTTAAGGTCCACATACAAACTTTCTCCAGTGTTTTCCACCACATTTCACAGTTGATGTGGACAGGTGTGAGGATGCAGGTTTGTGTTTGTCTATTGTTGTTATTAGTGATACAACCAGTGGACTAAAATACATACATGAAACCCATGTTTGAAATAAACTGGAATAATCGTAGCAACACTTTGTTTAAATCCCCATTATTTGGCAGTTTTAGTTTTCAGCGGTGTATAAACATGTAATAAATGGTTTATAACACATTATAATGTAGCAGTAAGCAGATGTAAGTGTTCATTAATGTATTCACTGCCTCCTGTGGACGTCTGGAGGCTGTGGTATAAATAGATAATGAGTAGTAAAATACAGTTGTAACAATACGCATAAACACTTGAAATGACCTTAAAGCTGCTTCATCGTCTGTTAAAAACCTTTTATTAAATGTTTGTTTGCTGCTCACAAATACTAAATAGGAGGATTTAAAGTTAAGTGTTACAAAATGTGACATGTGAGTATAAATCTGAACATGTTTGATTTGACCTGCATCTGTAAGTCTCTGTGTGATGAAGAGATCAGACTGTGACACAACTCACCAAGTATCCAGAATATTTGCAGCACTGACTCGTTTGTTCATTATTTCAGTTCAAGTGAAGTAATCTGTGAACCAAGGAAGCCATAAACATGTGGACCTTTTAAAATGATTTTGTGAGGCTGGTTTGCAGTAACCAGGTCAGATGACTGTTAAAACAAAACCTGTGTGACTCTGAACCGTGTGAGGAGAACCCTGATCCCTGTCAGTGGTAAGAGTGGACGAACAAGTGAACAGGCTCTCACAGAGCCGACGGGAAGGACTGGACGAGGAGGATCAGGAGGGGCGTGGCCTGAAGGAGAAGGGCGGAGCTCTTCAGTTTCACCTCCACAGGAAAGTGATCGCTCACCTCCAGCACCTGGCAGACAGAAGCAACAGAGCTCAGAGTCAAATAGTGTGATTACATCAATACATAGAAACCTGAGAGGAAACAGAGATGATGGAAGTTTTATCTGTTGGTGTCAAATTAATGACTAATCCTGCTCCCATTGGCTACTCCACCTCTGACTGACTTTATAATGTTTACAGTTAATTTGTATGAGAATGACAAATTAAAAAATGTTCTTAAATATGCATTTGATCTGTACCGGGTTCAAATTACACTGTTGGAGGGAGGGAGCTGTGGTGTGAGCTCACCTACAAAAAGCAACTTAGACCTGTTTCTATTTAATGACCAATTTGTTTCAAAATTAATTCTTCATTGACAGATCACTGGGGGAGGGCGTTTCCTTCATTCATTCTATTCTAAAATCCTGTTTTTGTGTCTGACATGAAGGAGAAACCTGCTTTACAAAGGTGTGTGATCACCTGAGATAGACTCTGCTTTAACACAGAGGCTGCTGCAGGAGGCGGCTCCAACAGTCGAGACTGTTCCTGAAAAATCTCTGATCTGACACAGAATCCATATTCAACAGTTATAGGAGGGAGATAGATAGATAGATAGATAGATAGATAGATAGATAGATAGATAGATAGATAGATAGATAGATAGATAGATAGATAGATAGATAGATAGCAATAAGAGTAAAGCATCAGCTGTGTGATGGCGGCAGACACATAAACGTACCTTGGACCTTGTGAGTTTGAACTCTTTGGCAATGTTGTAGACTTTCGCAGACGATGGACTGATTGCCTTTAGGAAAGGTTCCCCGTATACAACAATCCTGTCAAACACACACACACACACACACACACACACAGTACAGATAAAAGCTTTGATGAATATCAAATATTTTGTTTATCCCCTGAATGTTTCCTCCCTGGCTCGTCACTCCCTTCACCTTCCACTTTCACACCCCACCCACACACACACACACACCTACCTGTCATAAGCACAGTTGGTGTCGTCGCTGACAGTGGTGTCCACTTTGTCTTTGATCAGCCAGGAGAAGCTTGTGTTGGTGAACAGTCTGATGTTTTTCCTGTTAGCGCGGGTCACGTAGGCGCAGGCAGCGTGGAAGTCTCCCAGGAACATCACATTCTACACACACACACACACACACACACACACACACACACACACACACACACACACACACACACACACACACACACACACACACACACACACACACACACACACACACACACACACAATGAAGCTGTTTTAACACAAAGAAGCAGCAACAAGATGCCTGTAAATTCTAGTCCCTTTCCCCAGAGACCAGAGACCCAGATTTCTATTTGAGAAAGTTTAACAATGTGCTTTGACGTGTTCATGTTGGTACACACAATTAAGTTAGCTATTACTTATTATTATTGCTTCTAGTACAACACTTTATTGGGAGGAGGAAAAGTCATGTCACATTGGCCGCAATCTTACGCTGCAGCACAGACACACTAGTGAGTCTTGGTATAAAGCTCATCGCCTGTAGAGGGCCTGAAAGTGTCAGTGTGCTTGAATCAAACATGAACAGCATCAGCAAAGTTTTTATTGCTATTCAGAGCCGCCACACTTGAAGGCAGGGCAAGAAACCCAGTGTCATTGAGAGGAGCGAAATGTGATGATAATGTCTCCCAGTGTGAATATGATGCAAACTTTCAGACTCTTTCCTCCCTTCATATTCATGGTGTTGCACTCTGTTGTTCACATGAAGAGTGGCAGAAGTACAAATGACAAACGACAAATTTCAGCTTCAACAATAAGCCACGTCAAAGCTACGTCATTCCCCTTCATAAATGTACTGTATATAGTCAAGAGAGATGAGGGAAAAATGAGGGTCAAACCTCAGAAGGTCCTGATAAGTTTGGAAATCAAAGTGAGCTACTGTGAGGTATGAGGTCCTATCTACAGCTGACAGCTAACATCTGTACTGCCATTCATTTAGTAAATAAACATGTGGATTGCAGAAACTCTCCGGTGTCAAATCCACACTGATAAATTGAGATGATCTTTAAATCCTACTTTCTCACCGTGTTGTTCCATTTCTTGCTGACTTCCTTAAAGACATCGTAGAGCTGGTCGATCTCCTGGATGGCCTGAGTGGGCTCAGTGTGGAGAGGAACCAGAATAAACTTCTTGATTGCTGCAGGACAGGAAGAGGGAAGAAAAGGAAGAGAGAAGAAAATGAAGAGAGAACAAGAACAGGAAGGAGGTAAAGAGGAAGAACAAGAGGTGAAAGTCAGTCATTGTATATTAGACACAGGGTTTCTGTAATATTTTAAACTCCTCCCCTGGTTTAGCTGAAAGGATAAATTATTAAAGAAAAGCGGTGTGTTTTGTGTTTTTTGTGTGTTTTGTGTCCACTGACCGGTGCGCTTGCCCTGGAACTGGACAATGAATGGCGCTCTGAGGAAGGACTGTTTGCTCTGGTACTGATACTGAGCCACCACATCCACTGTCTGAGTCCTATTTGGACGACATGATGAAATGAAAGGCAGGTCAGGGGTCATATGGTGGATTCACCAGGCTGTATCTGACATGATGAGGGTCTATAACACCTGCGATTCACAGTGTAATTTCACTGTATCAGGTGCTAATAAAGTACAGACCAGTTCCCACTGGTATTTCAATACAAGTACAGAAACAGGACACTGGGGAACAAAGTAGTAAGAGTTGGGCAGTGTACAGTACAGGGAAACAAAACTGAAGATGAAAAACAACCTTGTTCTTATTGTGTAATTAAAGGTCCATTATCGTATAAAGGTGAATGTCCATGTGTTCTTTGATCATAAAGCAGGTCTAGGTTCTATATTAATACTGTGAAAATATCAAAGCACTCAGTCCACAGAGAAATGTACACAGCCTGTATTCAGAAACTGAGCCGTAGAACGAGCCATCAGGACTTTTGTAACAAAGCAGTCACCGCTCTCAGCCATGCCCCAAGCCCCACCCACCTGCTGTGCACTGGACAAAGATAGGTTTGTTTTCTACTCTTTATTTAATTAAACTACAAGAACGAGCAGGTACAGACATGGATCACAGACATGGATCACAGCGCCGTCTCTTACCTGTATAAGAAAACATACTGCTGCATGTCATCCGCAGACTTTCCCAGACCCTTGCTGGACACTGACTTGTAGAGGTAGTCGTCATCATACCTCAACACAAAGACACAGAAAAAATGTCACTAAAACACAGCAGAGAGACAGCAGCACATCACACTGCTCAGAGTGTGGAGAGAAGGCAACATATATGTTCAAAGATTTGGGGAGTTTTTGTGAGTGATTTTTGAATTTGATATGCCAGATTTTATTTTTAAAAAACTTATCAAGAATCACTGTGGGCAAAGTTTTTCACACTCGTGTGATTACACACATTCACCAGTCTAATGAAACTAGAGTCCAAGCTGTGGCCACTGAGCTGAGCGGTTCCACTGGAGAGGTTTGGGTTATGGGCACCTCAGCAGAGGGAACCCCTGGACTAAACTACTGAATTGTATATAAAGTAGTTAAAAGTAGCTCCATCTCAACCAGCTACAACAGTAAAATGCTATTTACACATTGTTGCATCAGTATTCATAATCTAATTATGTCATATATAATAGTTTATCAGCCACAGGAACCTTTTATTGCATAACAAGTCATAAAATCATTTTTGCTGATAATACTTATGTACTTTTACTTAAGTAGTATTTCATATGTATTTCAGTATTATTACATTGTTGTATTTTTACTTAAGTAAATGATCTCTACTTCTTCCACCACTGTAACACTCCTCAGTTAGCTCCCATATTAGTCTTTGCCCATGTCGATTCAAGGTTAATACCCTCAGAACGGTCCCGGTGAAAACAACAGACATGCATTTGTTAAGTAAGAAGAGCACTTTGCAAATTCCACAGTACCTAACTTCTAACAAGTCTAACTAACTATGAGCAGACTGGACACCAACCACCACAGATTGTACAGACGGGTGACAAATCAAAGGAAAAACCAACATAAAGTGTCTTAGGTGAAATGTTGAGTGAGCGTCTAACACGTCAGTCCAAAATCTCCCACAGTTGTTAGACTGGTTGAGCTCTGGTGACTGAAGGTCAGAGCATATGAATCACATCATGTTGATACTCATCAATCTATCAGTGACCCCTCATGACCTGTGGATGAGGACACTGCGATCCTGTTTCTCCACTAATTTTTCAAGTTTGTTCTTTAATTTGTCACCTGTCTGTATGTTCCCTGTTAGACATCACCAGAAAGGAAGCAGCTGCAAAAAATTGGGGTTAAATCGGGCCATTTATAGGGTTAAGCCCAAAAAATGTGATATATACCACTATCAATAACTATAGTGATTCAGATTTCAGTGGAAAAATTATTTATCTGATTATTAGCAATAGCGGAATGAGTACTAGACGGACAAAGAGAATACACTGGATTTAATATTACTTCACTAGGAGATTACTTGCGTTGAAAACTCTACTCAAGTAAAAGTACATAAGAATAGTCCAGGAAGAGTAACAGTCACTTATCATTCTATTCAAACTGTATTCATCTGAGAATTTAGTGTTAATTGCTGTTGATTCTGATCTAATTTGCAAAATTTTATCTGAATGGAGAACTGGATCAGACTACACGATCCCTTTTAGATTAAGATCTTTGATCCAGAGGACTAACACTTTCCTGGTTGGCTCATAAATGTCTGACTGACCACAGCAACTTGAATGTGGTGTCCCACAGGGATCAATACTTGGCCCCCTTCACTTCTGTGAGCACATGCTGCATTTCAATCACAGTTTCAAGAAATACGACACTCCATTCATTCATTCATTGCTACACTGACGAAACACAAATCTCTTTTATAGAGAATAAGAAAATGTCATGAAGTTCAGTGTTTCATGCGGAATGACTTAGTCAAACAGGAGTTTAAAACGCTGAATTAAATTCATTTTAATGGGATCACTGCAAAAAATTATTTTGCTCTCTGGGATAAAGTAATGAAGCATACATTTTTCACTTTGAATTCAACTTAATTAATTATCTGAAATGTATGATAGTGAAATGTGGCACTTATCAGGTCTTTATAATGCTAAATTAAGTGGCAGTTATCATCAGGACTGTTCTTCTGTCACAAAAATCCCAATTTAACCCTTGGATATAATAAGATGTAACACTTTATTTTAGTAAGTCTACTTAGTTGACTCTCAACAAGGACAGTTTCAACAGACAACAGGAAATTCTCAAGCTTCAGCCTCTTGACGGCCTTGACAGCATTCTGTTTATGTAAATTAGCCTGTACATTCTGAACACCCCCCCCCCCCGATGTGATTTACGGACAGTTTGGCTAAAAAACTTTTTTAACTAAAGTATTGAGATAATGTACTCTAGGTCTACAGCGTGTTTAGCCTAGCTTAGCACAAAGAAAGGAAGCAGGGGGAAACTGCTAGCCTGGCTCCATCAATGGTACAAACAAAACAAAAACACCTTGGAACAACTCCAGAGCTAGCTTAATAACATGTTGCTAATTCCAGGGTCCAGGGTTTAGCTGGCAGTAGGGTAGACATCTGTTACACCTGTTCAATAAATGATATTCAACATGTAAATCAGATACTTCTGGAGTTATTGCAATGTGTGTGTTTTAACAGTTTCTCTTATTTTTTTGTGCTGAGTTAGGCTAGTCATATTCTTTATCTTTATTATGAACAAACAGAGCTGTTCCTTTAATCTTAAGGTTAATTAAAGACACATAAAAATAAATAGATAAAATCAGGGTTATTCATTGTGTCAGAACACGTTTCTATCTGTTGGAACGAACACTCGTCTGATGAACCTGTTGATACTGAGACTTTTCCTCTAGTCTGATCTGTTGAGACATATCTGGTTGACAGTCAGCTGATATGTTGCCCTGTAACGAGTGATTATCCAAAATAAAGTGTTACCTGTTATTACAGGCATTAGGATTAGTAAAGAAGGTAAATTAAGACTGATTGGGATGATTTGTTATGATTAATGATGTCACACATGCTCATAAAATCCACTGTACCTGTCAGTTTCCCTGTTGGAGGTAGACAGCAGACACACAATGACCATATTGTATTAATACACACATGTTGTGGGTACAGCAGTGTTGGTACAAACTGTGTGTGTACATTCATTTTTGAATCTTTGCTGTATCTAAAAATCCTGTTTAGCAGCTTCTGTTTAATGATATAAATGATAAATATTTTGTACTTTCACCTGTTCTTTTAAAAAGAGCCGAGAGTTTGAGTGGAGTCTGAACCCTGTTCTGAACCCTGTTCTACCATCAGTTTAAAAACGAATAAAACTAAACTTATTAAAAATGGTCAGATTCAAATGTACAAATATCAGCTACAACCAGCAAAGATACTGAGAGAAAAATGCAAGTTTGACCAGAAATATGTAAAAGTAGTGCTTCTTTTGTACAGATTCACTGATACAAACATTTATTATCATTCAAAAATGGCCTTAACGGAAGTTTTGTCATTTTTGAAAGTCTGCTAACAACCTGGATTGTTGTTGGTACCACTTTCATTTACAATGATTCATATATTACGGATTAAAAAATGACTCATTAACTAAGAACAATTGATGTAAAGGCCTTTGTTTGGACATGACATGTATTGTTTTACAATAAAAAAGTAAATAAAAAAGTTGTTCACTAATCTAATAAAACACCCTTTTAAGAGATTTATGAATGGCAACTGTTTTCCTCTATGAATGCTTAACAAATTATTTACTGCTACTTTATAGGTCAGTTACAAACAATAAGTCGCCAGGTTGTGAAAAATCCCTGTGAATGGTTTTTATCTTTCTATTTGGTAATAATGTGGTTATTAATGTTTTATCACCATCAAAGCTCAAGTATCTCTCATTGTCTAAAAAGTCATAAAGTACTAGTAAATTATCTAATAACAATTAACAAACAATTTTTTTTTATAAAACCTTTACAAAGAGTGCATCATTAGAAAGTTGAAAGTGAAAACCAGAGTGGTAACCTGGCAACCAAAAACTTGTTCTTATTAATGGTTCATAAAGCATTAAAAACTACTAACCATCATGAGAACCATTTGGAAATTTACCTTTTACAAAAAGGTGGGACAGCTTTTTAATTGACTTGTTCATTACACAAAATGAGTCATGGCCTTTAATAAAGCTGAGGATTTTTGGTTGCTATAGTTAAAGCACTACTCAACATTTCCTAGTGTAAAAGCTTGTTGCTGTTTCCTACATACTGGCCACCAGAAGCTGCAGTTAGAGTCACCGAGTGTGAGCTGCTTCACAGGTTTTCACTTTACCTGTTGAGGGACGACAACAGAGACCGAATGACTTCACCCTTTGAATCTATCACGTTCTGCAGGAGACAGATATCACAGCCAGCGATCACCTGCACGCAAGCACACAGAGAGAGAGAGAGAGAGAGAGAGAGAGAGAGAGAGAGAGAGAGAGAGAGAGAGAGAGAGAGAGAGAGAGAGAGAGAGAGAGAGAGAGAGAGAGACAGACAGACAGACAGACAGAGACACAGACAGAGAGAAACAGAAAGAGACAGACAGACAGACAGACATTATTAAGTTTCCAAAACAGGCTCCATGATACTGTAGATCATCCCTCACAGTCAGTATTTAATGCCCTTAATTGTCTGTGTGTGAAAACCACTTCATTTAGTTAATAACGGCAGCTCAGTGTGACAGTAAACCAGTGGTTAACATTCATGGACATGCTGGATTTGAATACAAATTATATTAAAAATGAGGTTCAAAGTTTCTTTGTTGTTGGAAAGAGCAGGTGAGAAAATCTCCCCACAGGACGAGAGACCCTTAGAGAAGGTTGTTTCAGGCATTATATCACAGGACAGGAGGAGAAACCCGCTTATATAGAGAAAATAAAGTTAATGAAATATGACACTATCAACCCACTTCTGAAAAACAATCGACCTCACAAACATCAAAAATGATAAACCCGCATCTTTTTTGCCCTCAGACACTTTTTAACGAGCCACTCTCCCATAACGAGGCAATCAGTCTGTCCTTAAAGGTATGAAAAATAAAAACTATGGAAATAAAATGGATGCTGATACAAGTTCCTACAACATCTGACATCATCCGAAAACAATTGCACTACCTGTGTGTGTGTGTGTGTGTGTGTGTGTATGTGTGTGTGTGTGTGTGTTGTGTGTGTGTGTGTGTGTGTGTGTGTGTGTGTGTGTGTGTGTGTGTCCTACCCGTGTCAGAGTGTGCATCACTCTGTAGTTCGAAGCTTTCTGGAGGTTGAATTTTGGCACATTGTAGGAGCAGATCCTGAATCCTGACACTGTTGCTGAGACGGTGAGCAACGAGAGAAAGAGGACAGGAAGACCAGAAGAGCGCCACCTCATGGCTGGACTGTGAACAAAAGATGTGCAATTTTCATTGATGTGAAGCACATGGTGTCATGTGGAGAGTCCAAAATAAAACAGCACCTCAACAATGTGACGGATCAAAAGTTTTAGAGCGCCTCGATTTTTCCAGCTGTTATTTAAATTTACATAATTCAGTCTCTCAGTGTTTCTGAAACTAAAACAACAGATAAACAACTGGAGATTTTAAAAACAAGGGATCATTGAATCCTTTTGTTGAACTAGATTGAATCTAAATTTCGGACTCATCCAGCAGCTGAAAACACTTGTGACATTTTTTCTACAACCCTAACCCTACCTAGAGATATCAGAGAAACAGCTCACCGAGTATTACTAAAAGAAAACTTCAAACCTATTTGTTCACCTCAGCCTTTAACCACATCTTTGCTCAGCACTTCTTTTAAACGCTGTTATTGTTTGATGTCTTATAAGTATGTAAGTAAGTATATAAGTATTTATGCTTGTATTATGCTTAACGTATTATATTTATTTATATATCATTTATATGTGAATATTTTATTATTATTTCATCTAATTTTACATTAATGTTTTTAATGTTTTACATTTTACATCAATGTTTTTAACATGTTTTATATGTTCGTTTTATGTCTTTTCATGCGAAGCACTTGGTTCATGACATTTCTTTGTTGTAAAGCACTTTGCTGCATTTCTTGTATGCAGAGTGCTATACAAATAAAGTTCATTATTCAATCAATCAAACTTTAATTGTACAGCACTTTTCATACAGGTTAGTGCAGTTCAAAGTGCTTCACATGACTGATGAGCTAAAAAGAAAGGGACAAAACAAGTAAGAAAGCTGACAACGAGATTCAATAAAGTACATTTCATCTCCTGATTATTTGGTCAATTATTGATATTGAGAATATTGATATTAATCACATAAGGATGCATTTCAATTTTCTACAAGAGGGCTGTTAGAGTTAATGTAAAGACACAGAACAGCTACACAGAGACTCAAAACGACCTTAGCCTCTTTCAGTCTGGGTGATTTGCTGTCCAGGTTTCTATTGCTTCATAATCTGTCCATGGCTGTAGGATATTTGGAGCTACACATAGCAAATATTAATCTATATTATTACATGAGAATGTTTCAAATTTTTTATGTTAATTCATTCATTTTTGAAACTGAATAAATGTCATAAATATTAATCATGTACAGTTGCCAAGAACCAGAGCTTCAAATTCATTTTAGAAATGTTAACTGTCAGATAAATGTAATGCAGTACAAAGTACAACATTTCTCTCTGAAATGTATAAACTATTAAGAAAATAAAATACTCAAATAAAGTGTAAATTTCCTCTCATTTGTACTAGAGTACAGTCCTGGAGTAAATGTATTTAGTTGCATTCCAACACTGTGAGAATGGGACTTTGTAGACCTCCAACAGTAATACTCTAACACATTAGACTATATATATTCACTCAGCCATGAACATCAGATGGATCAAGCACATGGGAAATAAAACCATAAGTCAAGAAAATGACACCATGAACTGTTGTTCTCATGCGTTACAACCCCAAACACAAACAGGAAGAATCAAGTGGGTGGAAAAGTACCCAGACAGAGTGGAGTGATTAAATCTGGTCTCTGGTTCAGAGGCAGAGCCTGTAAGTGACAGGTAAGTTTAGTACAAGAGAAAAACTCCACAGTAACAACAACATGACTGCAGCCAAGGAGGGGAATGTTTAAGACCACCTGCAGGGGAGGAGACACACACCTGTGGGTTTTTACATTTGGGCAGGAAATGTGATGGGTGTGATTTTAAATATTAACTAACTCTTGTTCTGTAACTGCTGGTGAAGTTTAAAGGCTTTGGCTGCAGACTTTAAAAGAAGAAACAGACACTGAGGAGTCGACGGAGAGGAGATGTATGACAGGTTGAGTGGTTTGACTGGTTTGATGGAGGAGGGTGTGCGTGTTCAGACCTGAGGCACTGCAGGCAAATGACAGAGGGAGAGAGCCTGTTTACTATGACCCTGCTTTACTATGACTGAAAAACTGCAAACACGGTAATGCCTGAAATTTAAATTCAACCTGGCTGAATGACGACTAAACAAAAGACGAGCACAGACATCATTGATAGGTCGGCACTGCATAGAAAAATAAAAGGTTACTGGAGGCAGGACATTTAAAATTTGTGTGACAGGTTGGAGCTGAGTAATCCCTGTCTGCCTGATCCCATCTGCAGAGCCAAACCAGCACTGAATGTCTCTACTAACAAATATTGTCTGTTTATCAAAGCCTGATGCATTTGATTTGCCTGTGCCACAGAGCTCTATTGTTGCAGTCGGTGTACTTGTAGGTGTGTCAGGTCTGTGCAGTAATAAACCGACAGCAGATGATGACATTTAAGTCACACAGACTCTGTCCTCCACGCAGGTGTGGAAAGTTCAATTTTAGCTGAAGTCAGTAGCTACGGAAGCGTAATGCATTCGCTTGAGGAAAATAAATTTACCAATTAACAAGATAATTATCTCAGAATTCTTTCATTCAGAAAACAGAGCAGATTTTTTTTTCTCAAGTGAATACATTACGCTTCCACAAGTAGCAAAGGTTGGAACTGGAAAAACTTAAATGGAAGGCAGCCGTTACTCATGACAACTCCTACATCTGAAGACATCAGATAATGAAACTTTGAAAAGCTACTCTGAGGAGAGATAACCATAGGACCTGACAGGTGAAGAGCAACTGCAGCACCTGACTAATGTCATGTGACATGGTGATGCTCTGCTGGGGAAGGTAGGACAAATTTCTCACCACCATGTATTGTGTTCTGACCTGAATCTTGGATTTGGTGAATCGTTACACACCTAATGTTTTGTACGTGTGGTTCTTTGTGTTTTTCTCTTAAATGTCTGTATCTATTAAATAAATACTGTTTGAATATCATTTGAAAAACTATTCTCAAAAGTGACACATCACAGACACAAACCTGACGAAGGCAACAAAGTCAGAAAACATTTGAACACAGCACGACGCACTGGAGAAGAGTAGATGTGTTTTCATTTTTACAGACTTCAATTAAAGCTCACACTGACCAGCAGCTCGCTGTGTGACTGTTAATTACAGATTGTTGTACCTTTTAAACTACAGCCATGCAGATGGTGTGACATGCAGATTGCAGAACTGTGGAGTGAAATGTAGAGGAATAAGTTTCTATAGCAGCTGATAAATAAAGAACTTGGAAATCACCGCTTTGACATTCATATACAGTGTTCAGGTCAGGTGGAGGGACTGGTAGCGTGACTTCTGTTCACACCTCACCCCCAACACTTCCTCAACACAACAGTGTGACAGCTACCATCTGACTCACTTCATTATTTAAACCACAAGAAGATATAACTTCATCATAGTATGACAGCCGTTTACAAGAGCCGTGCTGCACATGAACAACACACAACACAATGTGATCCCTGTAATGGGACTGCATTCGATCTGTGACAGCCAGCTCTTAACTGTTTTGTCATGTTTTTATGCTAAATGCTTGATCAGTTCTGAGTGGAGTTTACATGCTCTAGTTAACTGGTGACTCTAAACTGCCCGTAGGTGTGAATGTGAGTGTGACTGGTTGTTTGTCTCTACATGTCAAACCTGTGTACCACGCCTTCACCCAATGTCACCTGGGATCGGCTCCAGCCCCCGTGTGACCCTGTAAGGATAAGCCAACAATTTATCCAATCTGAACAACCATACAGGTAGTTTTTTTCCAACCCTCTAATACAACCCACAGGAATGTCTCCTGAAATAGTTCCCGTACAGCGGCAGGTGTACCGGACCTGGGTTGTCACGGTTGTCAATAATTAAAATAACAGTTAGATGTAAGAGTTAATAAGTTAATAATAGATGCAGCTGCAGTTGTGAGCAAAGAGCTGATGGTGCAAACACTCATACATCCTCATGAGAAACTCTGGAGTTAAACATGTCACCTGGAGCCCAGAGGAGCCTCACAGTAACTAAACAGATGTTATTGATTTAAGCTTTATTTAACCAGGAATAAAAGAAAAAAAGACACAGAGGTTGAGTTCTGCTTTGGCAGGTGTCTGATCTGCCACACTGAAGGAAACACATCCTCATACAGTTTCCTATTAGAGCTAGCTCTATTAGGATTAGACTTAAAATCTGTGAATGTCTCCTTTACTCTGTGGTGCAACAACAGCACCTTGTTGGAACAGTTGGATCAGCGCTGACAGGCACCAAAACCATGAGAACATTTTACAAAATCATGATTTAATGAGCGATCTAATAACACAAGAGTATTTTCCACAGCATGTCCACTATTTCTAATAATCCCACAATGCAACAGCCCGCTGCAGTTGCAAAAATTAGAGTTGGAGATGTGTCTGAAATCTTAAGAGTAAATTTCTGAATGTCTGTCACATAAGGAATAATGAATGAATGATTTCAATTATACTTTTCTCTATTTTTTGCTCACTCATGCTTCCAGCAAGAGACACAATGTGATATGATGAATACACCTGATCCATAAATCCTCTCTGAGGGAGGGCAATGATCCTGAACTGCAACAACAACAGGAACATCAGTCAGTGGAAACGGTGTCTGAGATCATGAAGTGAGCTTGTGGTCAAGATGATTTACTGTGGTGTCACTCCACCTGTGGACCTAGGATCTAGCTGTTTCTGCTGACTTTGTGATTTTAGAAAAATAATACAGTACTAAATGTCCTGATACTTGCTTTGAAGTCTACTGTATATTCTGTGTTCCTTTGAAGCCCTGCTTTAGTGTGTCCTCGGAAATGATTGCTGCTCGCACCACAACATCCTAGTGTTAAGCAAGTCCCATTCAGAGGCAATGTCCTCACAAAGTGCAGTTTAACTGTTAAGAACTCATCTGACTTCACAGAAGATGTTCATGTTGTGACTCAAACCTGTTTCTACATTGACTGGTGACTTTGCCCTGAATGTGTCAGTCGTTCAGGTCAAAGTAACCAATTAAAACAAGTTAATCTTTAACAGTGTTTAACTTCAACCATCACAGACATGTTTAGTCTGTGGTGGACAATTGGCACCGTGGCTGTGACCAAGTCTCCAGCCCTGAAATTTTCCTTAAATTAACCTTAAACTATATTTACAAACTCTACAGAGAAATATTCTTTAAAGCAGCACCACTACAAGAAACATAAGAAATATAATTTCTAGATGTCATTTGCATCAGCTTCAGCTGCCAGAGTTTAGTACCTTTGGGAAACGTAGGGATCTTTGTGAGAATATAAACCTATGAGGGGACTTTAACCAAAGCTTCTTAAACTCTGCTGGATTCTCATATAATTTTAGTTCAAGTTCAAACCCAACAAACTAATTATCTTTAATATTTTAGTGATAGTAGATCCTGAAGTTCTGTATGTTTGGCTCAATTTCAGGGAAACATCTTTAATGTTTCCATTTAACAGAATGGCAGTCATAAAAACATGGCTGTTGGGTTTGAATATTTCACTGATGGTAAACATACAAAAATTTCAACAAGGATTTAAAACAAGATGATAAAATTTACGACTGTGATACTGTCATAGTGTTGAAATGTCTAAATGTTACGAGATACAAGTGGAATGTAAAGAGAGTAAAGAGTTTAGAAGGAGAATGAAGCTGTAAAAAACTGCACACATATCTTTAAAAAAACACACACAAAAGAACACAACAGTATCACAGTATACACACCTTGATCTTGTCACACTACGACTCACACCCAGGTCTCAGTCTTCAAAACCACTTCTTCAAACTTTTAAACACTCAAACACACACACACTGAGCAGACCCAGCAACTGTTACTGGTCCTGTCCCAGTCCAGAGTGCTGGTGCTGCTGGTTTTCTTACCTTTTCAGGTGAGCAGAAGGTTGACCGTGTGTCTTTACTGTTCAGACTCTGCTGAGTGTGGACAGTTGCTGCTGCTGGTGCAGGGTGGAGGCTCTCAACCTGCTGGGTGTCGATTTACACCACGCCCACTCTGTCACCTTCCTGTCAGGTTGGCCACACCCTCCACAACTGCTGCATTCAAGGACTGTGGGAAAGGCATTATAGGTGCACTTCATAATGCAGGTCCCGGTGGATTTCTTTCAGCTGAAGACATCAAATAGGAAACAGGTGTCACCACAAAGGGAAAAATTAATTCTTCATATAATCTAATATGACTTAACGCTGCTTTTGTGTTTTATTGGTAGACGTGGAAGAAAAGGATCACACTTTGTTTCTCAATATTTTTTCACAGACACTAAACTCCAGTTTGAACATGAAGTTATATTTGGTCTAATAACTGTAGCACAAAATGCCACTACACTTATTTTTATTATATTCACAAGTGGTTAAACTACCACACTGGAGCAAAGGAGGTTAATCCAGCCCTGGCAGATGGAAGGCTCCTGGTTTGTAACAATAAATACATGAAACTATAATTCATTACTTCGTGACCTCCCTTTCCTGCAGATCACTTCAGGTTCTGAAATATTTCAGGCTGTGGAGGTCATTCGAAATGCCTCAGCTTGTGTTTGATGAAGTAGTTCATAGTGGATTTTTAGGGTCTGCTTTGGATCATTGTCATGTTGTAGGAGCCAGCCTATTTCCCTCTCTTGACTGACCGCAGGACATTTGTATCCTGACATGTAGTGGAATCCATTTTTCCCTTTGTGCAATGTTTCCTGTGCCACACAAACACAATGCAGAATATTTCCATCCACAGTAGGTAGCCCAGTTACTGTTGGTATATTAAATCCATAAACTAAAAAGTGACAGTGCATTAATATTTGAAGAAAGGCTTGTTCTAAATGTTGGTTTGCTGCAGGGGTTGGTACGAGTATTAGGGCCTCATTGAGGAAAAAAAAGAAATCTGAAATTTGGAGAATAACGTCGTAATTTCGAGAATAAAATCATACTGCAAGAAAAAAGTCATAATATATCGAGAAAAAAATATAATATTACCAGAATTAGAAATGCAAAATTTAAAAAAGAGGTGAAAGGACAGTCACTGGCAGCCTGAGCTGCTTCTGGCAGCTGCTGTTTGTCTGTCTAACAATAGAATAGAAACAGTCTCTTGCACAATGTTTTCAATGTCTTCGTGCTTATGAGATGTGATGCTGATGTGCCAAAAGATGAAGTATCTCCTTGTTAATGAAACATGTGCTAAAGTATAACTTCACAGGCTTCTCATGCTCCTCATTTTTAAAGTAGGTTAACGCTGCTGCTCTTCTGATATTTTCCCTCTAAAACAACACTAACCTAAAATTACAACTTTTTTCTTGTAATATTGTGACTTTTCTTCTTCTCTAGATATTGTGATTATATTCTCAAAATTACGACTTTATTCTTGTAACATTATGACTTTTTTTCTAGTAAAATAACAACTTTTTTCTTAAAATATCATCATTATCATTATTTTCCTTCTAAAATTACAGTTTTTTTGAACACAACACAATATGTGTTTTTCCCTGGGGTGCAGACAGCTGTCCCTCCTGTTGCATGCTGGGATCAGAATCAGATACTTGCCGCCCTCTTCTGTGCTGTGTGGAGAAACGCACCGCCGTAAATGGAGCGGCGTGTCCGACATCTGAGCCACCTCCTCCTGCAGGCTGCAGCGGGGGAGAGTTTCAGGAATCAGGATACAGTTAGTCAGCTGTGTGTATGTATGTGTGTGTGTGTGTGTGGACTTCGGAAACACCAACAGGACCGGCTCCAGCCCTCAGGTCCTGCCCGGAGCTTTAAAGTCTACATGTACCTGCTGAGATGGATTAAGAGGAGCGGGGACGGTCAGCTTCCAGTCTAGGGGTGAGTTACCTAAACCTCCGAGCGAATGAACCAGTACACACCGTCAACTCACTGAGTGTAAACAAAGTTGTTAGCTTGTTCGCTAACTTTTGCGGTGATGTGAGCTAACGGGTTTAGCTTTTAGCACCACAGCCCCTTCATTCAGTCAGCGGCGTGTGGACACCGACGGAAACGGGACTGTCTGACTAAACTGCGAGCTGGCGGTTTAAACTTTACATTTGCAATGTCCAGATGGATTAACGAGAGTTAGCTTGAAGCTCCAAATCCCGCTGTGCTAGTTAGCTAACTGAACATTGTCGGTAACGTTTAATATCACCGACTAACTTAAAAAACTTTAACATATAAACCTCAGCCTGTTTACTGAGTCTACTCTGCTATGTATTGAGCTAACAGTGTTGGCACATAGCTCTTCACCATCTTCAGTCAAAGAGTATCTGTAGCTGATTTATATCTGTGTGGTTAAAATTATTTATTCTGGTGTTAAAGCTAAAGTTTAACTGGTCAGTGTGCTGCGTTCACGGACGCGTCATAAACTCCCACTTCTCGTCCCTCATTGTTTTAGTTTTTGTTTGTTTTTTTACAATCAAAGAGGTTTTAAAGGGAAAGTAAATGAGCCCAGTCTTTAATAAATACCACTATTATATTCTCATTTGGTTTTAGCACCTATAGCTTCAATAATAAAGTATGATTCAGTTCCATCAGTTTGTCAGTTGACCATTCTCATGCTGACAGGAGGACAGCATAGACAACAGCACATTTGTTTTTATTGGACAGCAGTTTTAAACAAGATGCAAATGGTTGATTAAACAAATAATCAGCCAATGGCCAATGCATAACAGATCTAACAACTATTTACTAGTTTAGGTCAATAATTAAACATAGATTAATGTTAAACATGTGCTGTTTGCAGCTTTCTAAACGTGAAGACGTGCTGCTTTTTTCTGTTTTTATATAATTCACGTTGGGTTCTTGTTACATTATTTGCAGTTTATTGTCCATATAAAAGAAGTAGGCAATGCTACACGTCTGCCCTCCCCACATAATGGACAATAGGACGTGTAATGTTTTAGATAAAAAAAGAACGAAATGACACATTCACACAAAACCTTACATACGACTCATTCAAAGGACTTTAAAATTCTTGAACAAATTTGAATGTGTTTAAGTGTATTTTCTTACATCTTGTGTATAAAAGGTACTGATGAGCTAAAAACCTCTGACTGAAGGATCCTGATGAAGCTCTGCAGGCCTGAGCATCACCGTGTGCTTTGTTTTCCTGGCTTCAGGCTGACTTAGCAAGCGGCTGTGTATTATTAATGTGTGACATGATTTCCATTCAGAGAGGCCGCCAGCTCTGTAACTGGAGCCAGCTCGGCCTGCTGCACAGTAGATCAGTGTGTTTGTGGAGCTCAAATGTGACCAACTAGTTTCTTCAGTAACCTGGATTCTGGAAGTAAAGGTGTTGGATCTTTACTATGAAGCTCTACTAACACTTTGGCCTCTAGTTTCATGGCAGTAAATGGGCGGTAACTGTTGTGGTGGTACAGATGTGTGTTGTGATTGTGATCTTCTTCTCCCGTCTCCTCCCCTGTTCTCTGCAGAGACTTTGCCAAGGACACACAGACTATTACAGTCCCTATATTATTACTTAGTCTGCAGATTATTTTCTCGATCATTTAGTTTATAAACAGACAGAATAAAAATTCCGAGTACCTAAGGTGGCATTTAAAAATGGCTTGTTTTGTCCGACCAAGAGTTCAAATCATAGGAATATTATCAAATAGGACAAAAAAGGGTCATAAATAGTCACATTTGAGAAACTGGAACATAAAAAATTACTTAATTTTCACTTAATTACTTATTCATTTTATTAATTAATTTAGTTAGATCCCCATTAGCCACTGTATTGTAACAGTGGCTAGTCTTCCTGAGGTCCCCATAAATTTATAGACAATTCTTCAGTGATATTACACAATCCATATCATTCATACTCTCAATGAGACTCACAATACACAAAACAAACTCCTATGATGCACAACGACCAAGACCAACTCGAAACCTAATACACACAATAGGTCTTTTAAATAATTTAATTTCTTCATTAACTGAAAAAGGACAATTTAATCAGTTAAGTTAAAAAAGACAATAAATAAGTGGTATGAAATAGCTTCCTGTTTCCATTTCTGCCTGCTGGGTAAAATATTGATGCCTATCTTACTTACTTAATTAATTAATTACTTAATTAATTTATGATCAGAGTAGTTCCTAATTTATTTGTTCAAACAGTTCCTTCTGAAGCTTTCACAGAGTTATCATTTCAGATATTAAGATGCAGGAGAGACTTCTTAGAGACTATCTTATTTTTAAGATTTTGGACCTTAGTGCAAATCAGTGTACAATCCGTGATTATTTTCATAATTGATTTGTTTAACAATTATTTTCTTGAATAACTGATAAATGGTTTTGTCTATAAAATATTTTCTATCACAGAAGACTAAGAAAACCAGAAAACATAGTTTTACATCTCTCTCAGGCCTCTCTCTGGAGCTCTAGCATGGCTGAGGGCGGTGACTGCTTTGTTGTGACATCACGAAGTTACAGAAGTCCTGACGGCTTGTTTTAAGGCTCAGTTTCTGAATACAGGTTGTGTGCATTTCTCTGTGGACTGAGCAATTTGATACTTTCACAGTATTAATATAGAACCTAGACCTGCTTTATAATCAAAAAACACATGGACATCTACCTTTATACTATATGGGACCTTTAATGAAACTGGAACCAGCAAACACATCATCTCAAATCATAAATAAATCTTTATGATTGTTGTGGGTTAATTTTCTGTCGATTATTGCTTGAGTGTGTCACCTCAGATTTCTGACAGCAGCTGGAGGAAAATATGAGTTTGTCTGGAGGATGATGGATCATAGCACATATGTTTCTGGTCTTTCTGCCAGCAACACCACTGTGAAACTAGAGTTTTAAACCAAATCAATCAGCTGCAAGATGATTAATGTTGATTTATGTTGTTCCCTTGTTGTTTTCTCACTCATCCCTCCCCCTGCAGTGGCCAGGCAGCATCATGGCGTCCCGGCTGCTAGACCGTCTGAAGCGCTCGCTGTTTAAAGATGGTCAGGGGGCGGGAACTGAGCAGGAAGCAGGCGGCGGACAGGAGGAGGAGGAGTTCAATGAGGACCGCTGGGAGGCGGAGCTGGAGGAGGAGGAGGAGTGTGTGACCGATAGGCTCGGAGGGACGCTTTGCTTCGACAGCGGAGGAGGAGGAGGAGGACAAGAGGACGGACCCGAGGGCGAGGGGTCGGGGCTGGACAGTGACTCTGATTTCCTGGGAGAGTCAATGGAGGAGGGGCTCAGCAGCGCAGGTGAGGTGGTGGTCTGATGATTTAACACAATGTACGTGATTATTACTAGAATCATCTTATAATTGACAATAAAAATTGACTTGATTCCAATTCAGCTTGTTATTGAATCTCACTGTGGCTTTTAAGGAAAATTACGTTATTTAGGTATTCGTCCTGCAATTTTATTCTATCATATTGTTCAAATAGTAATTTAGCTTTATTCAACTTCATTGAACATCTGGTCTGTGTCATATTATCAACAACACAGTCTGTCAAGTAGTAGTTTAGCATGTACATACAAGTGTCCCTGGTATGAGACTTGTCCTGCTTTTAATGGTAGTAAGGTATCTGATGGTGTGTGCAGGAGTGTCCATGACTCATCACCATGTCAGACAGTGTCTGTCACTTCTGTGCAGAGGTGTAGCTTTTATCAGGATCAGACTTTTACAGACAACCTGACCATGTTTTATGACTAATAAAAATATTTATTTTAATTCTGTCTCTGATCATTTTTCTCTCCAGTATTTAAATTGCAAATCACATAAACAGGCGACATGTCTGGATTAAAAGTGGTGTAGCAGTTTGGATGTGTAGAGCAAGTGGAGAGAATGAAGTAAAGCTAATATCTGTCCACCAAAAACCCAGATCTATGTTGTCCACATTTTAATTCAACCAGTCCTCCGACCAGAACAACCATACAGGTCGTTTTTTCAACCCTCTGATACAAACCATAGGAGTGTCTCCTGAAATAGCGCCCCTACGTTTGCAGACGTACTGGACCTCGGTTGTCATGGTTACAATAATAAACACGCAGACTGTACCTAGAGCGGTGTACCTACCTACGTCGCCATGGTTTCTATATTAATGGTCATGGCATGGGTAGATTCAGGAAAAGATTGTGATTTTGGTTAAAATAAGTACTTCCTCAACATTAGATTATTTTTGTTGTCATGGTTACAATATAAGCTGCCACTTTCACATGGGAATCGAACAATGGGGGGGGGGTTTACAGTAGGAAAGTGTCTTTTAATTCTGTGGATCAGTGTTTGGTATCCTTACTTTCATTTTTACAACAGGGTTTAGATAATTTTTTGTTTACATTCAGTGCAAATAAATACGCTCATTATTCATCATATCCCTGTAAACATTATTTGTATGCAGCCTGATGGGTGATGATCCAAGTGATGGTATGACAGAAAGTGTCAGGCCTGTATAGATTTCTAATCTAAAAACAACCCTAATGTTAAAAAATTCACATAGTAAATTAGAGAAACGCACTAAATTAACTTCACCTGTCTCATGTAGATACCAGTCCCGTTGGCGTGTCTCCAGTAGGCCCCTCCCCCTCCTCCCTGCTGACCCGGCAACTTCAGGAGAGCTGGAGGAGTCTGCGTGGACTCGGAGGAGGAAGTCCCATTCCCTCTGGGAGGCGGCTGACGGACAGCTTGTTGTTTGAGGTTACTGACGCCAGCGTGGTGCAGGACGGCTCCTCAAAATATGTGGTGAGTTCAAATGAAAAAAATTTGCTGTGACCCACTTGCCTCAGTTCTTCTGTAGATTTAGTCTGTCTCAGTGTCTGAAAAAACATGTAAAGCGCCTAAACCTTTTGTCTCTGTACTTCGTGGTTGTCACCCAGGTCAAATTCTAGAACAAGTAGTTACAAATTCAAAACAGCATTGCTGTGAATTGTGAAGGAGGTCATTTTTACAGTTGAACCCGAATGCACCTTGAACCTGAGATTCAGCTGGTTGTTGAAATGGTTGGTCTTTTTCCGTCTCTCTCAAGCTGTACACCATCCACGTGATCCAGTCCGGCGGCAGCGATAAGACTCCGGCCATAATCACCCGCCGATACTCCGATTTCCAGCGTCTTCATGCCACACTGCGGCGTAACCATGGAGATCAGATGGAACGTGTCTGTTTTCCACGTAAGTAGAAGTTATGTCATCGTCATCAGAGAGGAACCCTGGTGATAGGGAGGTAGTTGGTGCCTGTTTCCTGTTTCACTGCTAATCCACGACCACCTGTTGTGATCACTGTAGGAAAGAAGCTGCGCAGGAACTTCACGGCGGAGACGATCGCCAAGCGGAGCCGGGCTTTTGAGCAGTACCTGTCTCACCTGTGTTCACTGTCCACCTTGCGGGGGGCGCTGTGTGTCCGGCAGTTCTTCTACCTGACTGACCTGCAGACCGGACAGCTGCTCATCAGGTAACTAATACACTGACATAAACTCTTATTACATCACACTGTTTAATGAGAAGATGAATCCGAATGTCTGTATTACTTGTAACACATTCCTACATGTGTGGAGTTTGTACTTTGTTTTATATAATAATAAATTATACATGTTCAGGTTTTTATGATCTCCAGTAGACATCACAAGATCTCAAAATGTATTTTTCTCTGATGTTGCTGCAGCAGTTTGCTGTTTTCGTCCCAGCTCTGTTAAATGACAGGACAGGGTTTTGAGAATCCTGATTGACATGCTTGAGGTCAGCTGAGCGTCTCTTACTTAAGTAGGAGGTGGATGCACCTCTGAGCTTGGTTCTCATAGGGCAGGTTTTAAATAAATAAAAACCCAGAATATTTATGAGGTTGTTTCCTCTTAAGGTTCTGTGGAAACCAGTGTGACTTTAACAGATGAGACAGTGCAGTCTTGTCTCTTCTCGCCTTTCATTGTCTGTGTCAGTTGCCAACTATGTTGTCACGATACCAAAGTTGTGACTTTGATATGATCAATACAGAAATATCTCGATACTAATACTGAATACCTCTGAAATACGGCACTTATTAACACACTGTCATTCTTAGTGTAGATACATATAAAATAGGATATCATATCTTTTAATGGGAGGGTACAGCAGTACCTTTCTAGTATTGGTACACCACGAAAACACAACTTAACCCATCAGTAAGCGAGGTAATGTATTGATTTGCATGTAATTGATTTGTATGATATTCCTCTCAGCAATAGGGGGTGATGTAAAGCCGAGGCAGTAATCACAGGTGTTGTTCATTGTAAAGAAACAAACACTTGTTGACTGTTCTCGGACAACTTCTTGGCTGTTTTATGTTTAATTTTGTATACAACTTTTATTGGACATTATGGACATCACACATTGCGGACACAAGAAAATAAACGCATCATGATGCAAAGCATTGGTAAGGACTGGATATCATTATTCCGAGGACACGTCTAAATAATCAAAGTTGCAGTGAGCAGACAGGTAGCAACTAAAGTATAGGACTTAGTCACTATAATAAATATATAAATATACAGAAAAGTGTTGTCTTCAACTGCTGTTCCTGCAGTCAGCTCTGGTCCTCATCCACAGCCAGTATGTTCTGAATTCTTATGAATAAGCTAAGTGAAAGATAAGATAATAAGATAAGTGAAACTGTGCAGCATGACACAGTTTGGTGTAATTAGCCACATATCTTAATGAAAGGTCAAATTCATGTAGAATTTGAGGATGGCACCAACTAAACCCTCCTCCCTTTATCTGTGGTTCCTGTCCAGTTGTAAATCCCTTGAAAGTCTGCTCTTAATTTTTGAATTCTCTTGTACAGTAATGTAAGGGAACCAATTGGCAGTATTGGAATGATTAGTATTATCAATAAAATCCTACACATACCCCTCCATGTTCCAGGATGAGGTAAAGATGAAATCACACGGGTGGAACTGGTGGCCCTGGACTGGGCCAAGTGCCTCCTGCTCCAGTGAGCGAGGACAGCTGAAACATTTGATGCAAAACAGCTGGTTATAATGAAGTAGAGGACTCTCATCCGAAATTAAAATGAAAGCCAGTGATGTGACTAACTAAATATAATTTATATAAATAGTTGATTCTTTGCCGCAAATTTCCTGAAGAATAATTTCTTATGATGATGGTCAGGCTGCTGATTGGGTTTGTCTTTTCTTTCTCTCCATGTGTGCTTTCTTCTCTTCTGTTTTTCATCTCTGTGAAGGTTTTAGATAAATAAATGAGCCTGCAGAGGTTTTAGTTCAGAATAAGCAGCGTTGTAGCTCCAGTGTTTCAGAGTTGAGTTTGTCTTGTTTTGTTGAGGGTGGGACGTTACCAGGAGGCCTTGGGTCCACTGCTCAACGCCAAGAGACTGCAGCATAAACTGGGCTGGGCAAGTTACTACGACAACCAGGATCAGGCCCCGCCCCCGGCCTCCTCCCATTGGTTCTTCACTCTGGTGGGGCTGTCGTGCTGCTTCCAGGAAGTGGACCAGCTGGAGGAGGCTCGGGATCATTGTGACCTGGCCCTCCGTGTCCTGACCCCCGCTGAGACTAACACAGAGGACAAGCCCCTCCCTCTTGAAGATAAGCCCCACCCACAGAGTGAGAACCCCCTTCCACAGACTGATGTGTCACGCCCACTTACCAACAGGCCCCACCCCCTCCTGTTGCCGTTATTGCGGGCAGTGGTTCGGTTGTCGTGGCAGACAGGAAGAGACAAACGGCAATGGGAGGAGCTTCTGCAACACCTGGAGGAGCAGTGGGCGGGGCTAGACAATCAGCCAACCATCAAAGAGTTTCTGGTAAAACACAACCTACAGGAGAGCGAGGGGGAGGGCTAGAACAACACACACTTACTGCAGAGTACAATCACCATGCTACAATAATAGTGTTGGGGCCTCTGTGACCTGATATCATGAAGTGATGAATAACATTAAAAAGCCAACATTTCAGGAGTAAAGACTTTAGAATATTTAGAGACTATATTGAAATATTTCAAGAAGAAAGTGATATTATGATGAAAAAATATCAATTTAGACAAAAATGTCAGAAAAATCCTAATAATACAGGCAAAAGAAAAAAAAGTATGAAAATTACGTTGTAATGTTTGAAGGAAAAGTCATATTACAAAAAATGTTATTCCCAAGTAAAATGATAATATTACAATATTACAAGAAAAAGTCATAATATTTAAAGAATCAAGTCATAATATTACTAATATATTGCAATACTGTAAATATTGTAGTAAACAATATCCCAATATTGTAATATACATATTTTATTATATACAAAAACTTATTAGTATTGCAGGAAAAAAACAAAATTTCTTGTATTTCAAGAATTAATGATAAAAGTTTTTGCTTGGGGTTAGAATTACATACATGTTTTAGCATTTCCAGACAAATTCTATGTGCGTTACACAACTATTTTCTTTGCACAACTGTTGGGACTGCAGTGTCACAACTCTGTCTGAAAATATTCCGACTGTTTTTAGCAATATTTAAGAGTTTCTTATCAAAATTACAACTTTTTTTTCCAAAAATATTTTTATTTTCTCAAATATGATTATTTATTTATTTTCCTAACAGTGGTTGTAATACTCCTACTACTTGTTCTATGCATCATCATCTATTCAGTCAAACTTTAAAAGCCTTAAAGCAGGTCAGTGATCATTGTGATTCTTCAGATCAGGAAGTTTCCTCTGCGTCTCTGACTCCACGATAATCCTAAAAAATAATCCTGGACCTGTATTCACTTATCGTAATATTAGCTGGTCTCAGCTGTGGTGAGCTACAAAAATTCATAAAGGGAAAACATTTTTTCAAAAATAAAGAAAGATATTCACAAGTTTTTTTTAGAAATGTGAGGACGGAGGACAAATAGAAGATTATAAGAAGCAGAGGAAGGAGCAAATTCACATGTTCACATTATTCTCTATGTTAATTTAGGTCTTTATACCATTTATGATGCATTACATTTAAGCACAGACATGTGAAACAGCCTTAACATGCAGACTGCAAACCGACATGCATGTTTGGGTGTCTCATCTTTGACAAACACATATGTATATAGGTTTCTCATTGTGACTATGATGATGGCATAAATATTAAGTAAAACAATTAAAATCCCTTTTGCCTACTAAAGGTTGACTGATATTTTACAGCATCAACCATTGACAACATCTAAAAGAAAAGATCTGAGATACTGTGAGTTCCTGCCATTCCTCAGAGTCTTGAGCGCTAACAGGCTACGCCCTCTCCATCGTCACAACAAACATTCAGCACAGGTGTATCTACCGCAAACCGTCTGCACCATTCGATCTCAACGCTCACAGTGGATTAAAGGACAAAATTCGCAATTTTTCAAGTCTGTCTTTTCAGGCCTTTTCAGGGTTGATATGGCAGGAAAAACAAGCACAGTTGTCAACATTCTCAGTTCAGTTCAACTCCTTGTAACATTTTTATTTTTAAATGTTGATGAACAATAGGGTGAAGGCAATGATTTGCTATAAAAGCCAAAGGTTTAATGCTAGCGGTGATACTGGCTCTTACTCGGTGATCCTCCTCCACAATATCTCACCCTGAGCCTTGACTTACTGTTTAGCAGGTCGGAGGGTTGGAGGTCAGTGTCTGAATCTTCTAAGTCGCTGTCTTTGTTGTTGTCATCCAGGTAACTGCTGTAATCTGCTTCAGTATCTCTCCCCTCGCTCAAGTCGTCAGCCATTGTCCAAACCGCGTCTTTAAAAACTTTCCTTGCTGAAAAAACGAATGAAATATATTTCCCATGATGGATTTCGCCTCCTTGAGCAGATTTCAGTGAATCACACTGCATTTCATGTCACATATCTGACAGAAAACAACAAAATCATGAACTACGCGTGTACGTCTCATCAGGTCTTAATGGGTTAAGTCAGACTTGAAAAATTTGCATTAAATGTTAGTCATTGTGTGTATCCTTCAGGTCAAACAAATGCGTTCAATACAGCTCCTTCCTCCTAAAGCTGATTTAAAATGTTTGAGTTGCTGGCCATTTGCTTCTTCACTGCCTTTATTGACACATGGCTGCATATCCTGGTGCATTAGCGCCACCTGCAGATCAGTGGAGAACTGTGAAACCATTGGCAGGAATGTGTAGCAGGTCACTCCTGTGTTCACATGCATGAGACAAACAAAACAGGGACTAGTACAGGTCAAGAACATAGAGACGATTACCTCAGCTTTAGTTCCCAAAGCAATCATCACTTCAGTAGTGAGACAATCATCAGTCTAAGTCAGAGAGTAACTGACAGAATGATTCTGAACCATTAATCATCGTCTTCACCATGATGATTGTCACGCTTCAGCTGGAACAGTTTGCTGTGAATTTTCTAAAACTAGAGTGTTTCTGAATACGTCCAGGATTATTTACTTTGTCATTAAGATTTCAATTTAGATTTGAGGAACAAATCATTTTTAATGCACTTTTTTAATAAGCGTCTGAATGAATCAAACCAGTTTGTAATATTCAACAGTTACAGAGGCATTAAATCATCTAATAACCTTCATCAGCGTATCCTCCTCCACAGCTGACTCCACACACAGCTGCACACTTTTACCTGATGCAGCGTTTCCTCTCTGCTCCAGCACTCAGTCATTAGGGTCATGTTTTCAGGGTAAATTCTGCTGCTTTTTCACTGATGAATATGTGTGTTTTTTTTATGTGGATTTGGTTACTATGGAGACCAGGGGTTTTAGTGGTTATGGTGACCTGGAGTGGATGACTGGATAAGGGACAAAAATAGATGTGAAGAACTGATTTACATCAACAGGAAGAATGTGGAACGGATCTGATTGGTGGAGAGTTTTTGAGAACCACAAACAGGTTTTCATTCGTGGTGTAAAACAAGGGATTAATAAGGGATGAGACAAAGTTATTGGCTCATTAATGAGTTAACACACAGGGGAAATGATAGAGGCAATGAATCAATAAATATTGTATAAACAGACTATGCACATGTACAGAGTTATATCAAGATGATAGCCTGATACAAGCTGCTGACTGGAGGAAAATGTTCCCATCGTTCCTCCAGTCTTAATAACATTTAAGATGTGAGGAGCTCAGATATCCTCCGTCAGTGACGTGGAGATGCTGCACGGGAACACTGAGGACTAAAACCATGATACAGTTACAGCTAATAGAAACATTATATTCAGCTTCGGATGCCTTTTTTCAGAGCAGCTTTGTCATTTCTTGCTGCTTCTTCACCTTCTGTTACACAACGCACAGCGTGGAAAACTTCTATCTGTGCGTTATTTGGTTCAGGTTGGGGTTAGGGATGCAGTGAGAGGCTGTCAGGGAGGGATTATTTTGGGGAAACTAAAGTTGAGGTTCTGCTCATAATTGAGGATAATTTATCAAATGTGTAACTCTCAGTACTCCTATTGTCTATTTATCTATTTTTTTTTGCTGTAATGACATTACTTAGGTCTGACAGTGAAATGGAAACACACTTTTTTCCTACTTAATCAGCCACTGAGCTCTTTGCGCAACTCTTTATTTAACCAGAATCATCTTTTCAGATCTTTTTGTAGCAGAATCATGTTACAAAAAACATCAAAAACACAATCACAGAAACTTACAGACGCAGCCACATCATTTAAATGAGTTCATCTTTTAATTTGTAGGATATGTAGATTCTACAGGTCCTGGATTCAATCCAGCTTTCTGTTTATAGGCTCAGGTGGATATTGGATAATACCGAATATCACAGGATTTCTCACTACATGCATTTTTTATATTGAAAAATAAGACTTGTTTTATTTTTTGTAGTTTTTGTGGATTTGCAGCATCTGCTTTGAACTGCTGTTTAGTAGCACATCACTTATACCTGAAACATAAAATACAATAACACCCCTCCGATATTGTATATCGCAATATTTGGGCTGAACTGTATCAAGATAATAATCATATAATCATTTCATATTAGTTCATCCAAGGTTCTGATGAAGCTGCTTGTAGTCATCAGCTCTGCTTCCTTCACATGAACGTGCTCATAACCGGAGAGATAAACACAGAGTTAACTGAGCCGACTTTGTGACACCAGTTATCCCGAAGAGAGCTGAACTAAACTGAACTCACTTCGTGTTCCTGTCCCAGAGATGATCTGTGTCCGTAGCATCTATTGAAGACACAGAGGTCATGACTTTTGTTTTCTAGATATTTGAGTGTTTTACCAACATTTTACATTTGAGTTACATTTGAGAGTTTACAATATGTAGAACATGTAGAGGTTTCGGTGTCTGCGGGGGGGGGGGGGGGGTTCAAGTGGTCTAAACAACGTCCCTGGTTCGATTGTATCTGGGGATCTTTATTACATTTGATTCTCTCTGTCTGTCTCAACAAAACATTTAACATTTTCCCACCACGCAGCTGAAATCAGAAAGAATATTTGAGCTGTTAAATGAATAAATGAACTGTGATTAATTGAACAGATTTTACAGAGACTAAACTGAGGCCTTGTTTGTAAGTGTGCTTTTATTTTAATGCTGCATGTTTATGAAACCCTTAGTGACCCTGATTTGAGGTGTTTTGTTTTTTTTACTTGGACTAAAGGTTTACACGGTCACTTCAGAGGTTTTCATCATTTCTTTTAAACTGTTTGGAAAGCTGTTTATTTCAAAATGGATCAAAGTAACAAACACAAGGTCATTTTCTTCACCTGTTGAGATGAAAGATGTGATTTCAGATCAGATATTGCAGCCTGCCTGTCCTGTGTGGAATATTTTTAAACTTGGATTGAACTGTAGCAACACTGCTTCATAGAGCTACATGCAAGTATATTTTATGGAATAAATTTGTTACAAGTTCCAGATCTCTCTTTTCTTCTTTCTTCGTGACTGGTTGTTTTGCAGTAGCCGAAATCAGAGCGGAGTCAGACTTTACCATGCCGGGACAGAAACAGGATGATGAGCATCATGCAGATGATGGATGTTGTATGTTTTTCCCTCTGTTGAGAAGGGATGACACAAAGGATGATAACACTGCCAGTGACTTTTTCAAAGATTGCATTTAATGATCACAACAGAGAAGCACATACAAGTCTCCTGTCTTCATGTTTTAGTTTTGGTTTTTTACTTTTAGTTTTGGACTTTTGACTTTTTATTAAAGTCTGATATAGTATAAAGGTCCATGTCTTCTTTGATTATACAGCAGGTCTAGGTTCTATATTAATACTGTGAAAGTATCAAATCGCTCAGTCCACAGAAATGCACACAGCCTGTATTCAGAAACTGAGCCTTAAAACAAGCTGTCAGGACTAATGTAACTTTGTGATGTCACAACAAAGTAGTCACCACCCTCAGCCATACCCCAAGCCCCGCCCACCTGGACCCACCACCCAACCTTGCAGGATTTGGTTTTTCTGAGTGTTTTCCTGAAATCTGCTATATTTTTATTGGACTACTCAGAAAACAGTCAGCCAATCAGTGGCTCTCCGACCTGTTGTTACTAGAGCTCCAAAGAGAAGTCCGAGAGGGGATGTAAAACTACATTGAGATGGTTTTGGTTCTTAAAACCACAAATGTATCTTCTTATGGATCAACATTTCAAATAAAACACAGTAGAATATGGACCTTTAATGATATTTTCTGACCCAGTTGTTCATGTTTTATTTTTTATTTAACCAGGTTTTTATGTCCAACAAATGTCCTCCTGTTCCAAAAAGAATATTCTTCTTACTTCTCAGTAATGTTCATATCAACAACCAAGTCATAATTACAAATAGATACAGTATATCTGACAAACAAATGAATGCCTTATATCAGCTAAGGTCTGTTGTTCATGGTCATTACACCCAGATTTAATAGTCAGTGTTCAGATGATGGAATCTAACATGTAACACTCAGTCATTTTATTTTTCTCTCGCAGCTGCAGTATTACCTGTTTGTTTTATTACTTTTCTTAGTTTTTGCCCAGCAGTTGTGAAGCCACTCGGTCACCAGCAGAGGTCGCCCTGCTTCAGCTCATGTTGCAGTTATGACGCAGTTTCAGATTCAGAAGAATAACAGGAGGCTCTGTGGAGTTCAGTATTTTATTACAGCATGAAAATATATTTCAAAATAAATCACATATATTGCTTTCTACTGGTTAGACGGACTGTGGTGGCTGTGTGGTGGTGAAGTCAGGTTCAGGATCCGCAGAACGGTGGTGAACATGCTGGAACCAGATCTGCACCCAGAGTCAGTCCAGGTGGTTTTAATGTTACTGCTGCTGCTGCTCTTCTCTGCACAGCTGACGAGTGTTAGCTGTAAATAAGCCCCATCGTCCTCCACAAAACATCACCATGGTGACAAGGCCAAGAGCTGAGACATCAGCTGCCGTAGAAACACCGGTTGCTGTAGCAACGGTCACAGAGCAGGACTGAAGCGCCAACATGGCTGTCAGACTGGAAAGTGTTACCTCCAAACCCATAGTGCTGTCAGTCAACGTTTATGGTGATTTTATGATAAAATGCAGCACAAAAAAAATAAATAAATAAAATAAAATTACTGAACAGGTGCAGGTTCAGAATTTAAAACATCATCATGTTTAAATTTATTACACATTTAAAAAAAACAAACAAAAAAAACAGATTAAAGCCTCAAAACTTAAGGAACTGACCCTTTAACTTCTTATCTGTTCATCTGAGCCTCATATAAGGAGCCCTGTCATTTGAAGTATCATTTACGGACTGAAAATGTCACAGCTCCATAAGTCACATCAGCCCTCAGCATCCTAGAATTCTTTGCAGGACCATCTATTAGTCAAACAGGTATTCAGGTGACGCTTTAGTCAGCCATATGTCATAACAATCCTTTTCACAGGTGAAGTTTAGATTTGTCATAGTAAGAAAGGTGTTGATAACATCTGGTGAGCCATTGTTGATAACATTGATGAATAAAATAACATTAAAACCAGCAGAAGTAATAATCAAAAAAAAGAACTTCAGCTGTGAGAGAAAAATAAAATAAGGAAAATGGTTATTATGCACACTGACACTCCACAAGTTATTAAAAGGGACAACATGGTTTCATGTTCCTATCCAAACTCTCCAAACTTTCAACTGAATTTAGAGAAAATAGACTTCTCCACTCAGTGCCGTACCATTTACTATTGTTGCTACTGTTCGAGTGAACGATCGCACACCAGGAAACACTGCTGCATGAAAACAATAGAGGTTGAACATAAACTTTGGTCTTGTCACCAGCCTGGACATGTTCATATATTTTCTATTAATCTGCTGCTATTGTTCAGTTGTTCATCTTCACACTAAATACTTGTAACTCTGAACTGATTATCAAAACTGTCCCAGTTTATCACTTTACCACTGTGTTTGAAGGCCACCTACTGGTACTGTACAACCTCAGTTTCTGATTTCACTAGTGGACAAGAACCTGCACACTCCACTAACTTTGCTCTATATGACGTTAGACTATTTAATTTCGGGCAAAGAAGCAATGAGCAGCGCCACAGACACACATCTAGACCCCTGAACTGGGAGGCAGCATGTGCGTCTGTGTTCCCATCATGCTCTGTTTCCCCAAAGCTGCATTAGGCGAGACTTTAAGCCCCAGCTGTCCTCTGTAAACTGAACTTCTGAACTTGGTGCAGCAGAGTCTCATCCACACTAACTGTTGATTCTCACTGTTCTTCCAAATATCAGTGTCAGGGCTGTGATGATGATGATGATGATGATAAGAAATGTAGACTTTTTAAATCCATTTTATCATGTATATATAAGCAGTATGTCTTTTCAGCAGCTCATTAATCAAAGGGACAAGACTTCACTTTCTGTTTTGTCACTAAATAAAAACAAAAATTTGAGAAATCTCCAGTGATGTTTCCTGGAAAGAACCGTGTAATTCATAATAACATGTAAAAACAAAAACACCTGTTTCCCTATCATTAGTACCAAATTTAATAGTTCAGGAAACTTATTTGGAAATTACAGCTCATTAATAAATATAATGTTTTATTTTATCGCTTTGAAAACTCCAATTTATTTTCTATATTCTCCTAAGAAGTAGTAGTAGTAATTTGGTGTAATTACAGGTAGAAAGAAGAGTGACAGTTATTCGTAAACCTTGAGACTATTCAGAGGACAGAGGACAATTCAGCAAAATAAATGAATGAGTAATAAATGTTCACTAGGGTTTAAATGGAGATTTTTCTTTCATGGAAATTCATTTGAAAAGTGATAAATCCCAACATCACAAATTCAACTAATTAAAATAACTTCATATCTGTTTTTTCCTTTAATTAGAACCACACTATATGTTTTTTCAAGGAAATTTAAAAGAAATTATTAGGAAAAAGTGGATCTGTAAAATGTTAAAAAAAAAAAAAGAAATTCCTTTTCAATTAATCACATTTTAAAACGGTTTTAATTCAGCATCATGGTCGGAAAGAGGAGTCAGTTACTGGTGTGTTAGATTTGAGTCTAAAAGTAAAGATGGTTAAAGTGTAAAACTAAATGACTGGAGTAAACTTTAAATTCCATTTCACAGAGCTAAACTCACAGCAATGAAACCCTTAAATCCGCACAGTTCACTGACATTGTTATGCGTCCGTACCAGCGACAGCCAGAGGCATATTGTTTTCGGGTTGTCCGTCCGTCCCATTCTCGTGGACACGATGTCTCAGTAACACCTTGTTGGAACTTCTTCAAATGTGGTACAAACATTCACTAGAACTCAAGGACAAACTGATTGGATTTTGGTGGTCAAGGCTCACAGTGACCACAGAACATGATTTTGGCCTTGTGAACGCTATATTTCGAGAACGCCTCAAGGAAATCCTTTCAAATTTGGCACAAACGTTCACCTGGACTCAAGAACGAACTGACTAGACTTTGGTGGTTAAAGGTCAAAGGTCATTGTGACCTTACAAAACAGCAATTTAGCCATAACTCAAGACTTCACACAGCAATTATGACAAAATTACACACAAATGGTTAATATTTTATATGACTCTGGATTAACAGGGTTGTAACCTGAAAATATGTGGCGGAGGCATTCAGCCGCGAGGACACACACACAGAAATACAAATATCTATACTGTCATGTCAGACCAGTTGTACAACCCTTCCTGTATCATCATGAGCTCATCACACACATAAACTCCCTCCCAGACATCTCTCACACACACAAACCTGAGCACAAGACTTTACAGTGCAGTTGTACAAAGTCCCTCACAGCTGACCACTGCGGGCAGCTGTGTGACAATGAGACCTCTGGTTATTGCACACAGCCCATAAAGAAACAACATTCAAAATTAAAAAGTGAGGACCAGATACACAAAACATAATCTCAAGTTCTCCACTGTTTTTATAACATTAATAAATAAAAAGAAATTCATTTCATTTTTACTTCGCAATATTTACCCTGAAGTCATAAAAGCAAAGTTCTCAGATTTGATTTAAAACTTTTAAACTGTCAGACAGCAATATAACCTCTCATCTCCTCGTGTAAAACAAAACTAAATATTAAGTTGTGAGGAGTCAGTTATGGAGGACCATGCTGGTTTTATTCTATATTTTTCATGTTGTCAACAAATCTCATGAAAAGAACCAACGCTGTGTCCAAAGTCACTCCCTGGTTCTGTCATTCACCACTCCCAACACGAGACACAGAGAGGTTTATTCTGTATCGAGCACTAAACTGTAGTAAACTTGTGGGAGTTTTAGCAGAAGGTACCGAACATGCCACAGAGATTTAGTTTGCTCTCAGAAATTGGCCACTTATATAATAGTGAACAGTACGGCTGAACAATTAAAAGAAATTGTATCGATAAAGGGTGTCGCAACAGACCATAAATTAAGTGTTGTGGTGCTACAGAGATGCCCCAGCCTACAAATCATATTTTCCAGATGTAAGGGAACGTTCTTGTTTGGTACAAGCCCCAACAGAAACCACATCATCATTTTATATTTTTTCATTGAAAATAAAACGTAAAAATGACAATTCCAACTGACATAGTCACTCATATTCCTACCAAAGACATAAATCCTTAAAAACATCTCACAAATATATAGTTGAAATATTTCAAAAGGTCTCAGTAATTTCCTAAAACAGCTGCACACTGTAGTTTTAAACCAACAAACAAACAAACAGAGGAAATAGTGCATTCGTTGGGGACTATTTTCAGTTCTTAATCCATATTTTAGCTCTAATATTGGGGACAGCAGGATGGTGCGTGTGGGACTGAATCAAAATAAACTACAGTGTGTTGTTCATGGTGATGAAGGAACATGTCACCCAGTGACAGTGTGACTCACTAATGTTTTTTAATAGTTTTTTGAAACAGTGGGTAACAGTAAGATAAATCAGGCTTTAGATACACACACACACAGCGCCTGTTAGTTAGGTCAATTAGTTATTAGTTATGCACATTGAGATTGTTGACAAGAAGAAAAACATAGAATATCACCAGAGTCTTCCTATTAAAAAATCATCAAATTCTGAAGAAGTTGTTTATGAAGAACAACTTAGCTAGCTAATAGTTTCTTACATCGCAATATTATTAATGCTTTTTGATTAAATTACTCTTTTGTGTCGTTCTAATTCAGTTACTAAACTTGAATTCAAACAAATTGTTAAAAGTCCAGTCTGTGGAAAAAGTACACTGACACTAACTTTAACACTCATAATTCTTTGGGCAAACCTGGACATGTTCTGTGCTAATCACGAGTTAGCATGCTAGGTTTATACTGTAATAACAAATCTTGTTTTTGCTAACAGTTGATTGTACACAAACATCTACGTGTGGACACCAACAGAGCAAGATGCTGAAAAGCCAAAGTCATTTTCTACTCAAGGGAAAATAATTAAAGTATATAAAAACTAATATGATAACTAATATTATAAAATAGACTTTTACATCATACAGTGATAATAATTCCAGATTGTCCACAAACCAAAGTTATACAATATCTTTGGCTAAACACTACTAACAAGTTAGTATCAAACTTTATATTCTATTTCTTTCATGGCCATTCAACACACACACACACACACACACACACACACACACACACACACACGCACACACACACACATGGTTTAGAAAAAGAAATCCTCAAATATATTCATTTGATGAGTCCAGCTTTGTGATCCTGTCTTCAGGATTTCACCTCTTCCAGACCCGACAGAATATGAAAATAAATTGACATTTTTTATAATTAACAAAATTGCATTGAACAGTTTCAATATGACACGTTATTACATCATAACATTTAACCCTGATTAACAATTCTCAGATTCTTCCAAAGGTGCCTGTAATCATATTGGCTCATAGCAGCCTTTGTGATAGCATAAACAGATATCATATTTGTCAGGAGTGTAATCTACGATGGCCCTGAGAGCTCAACGCACTACAACTTCAGAAAACACATGAAAACACAAACAAATTCAGAAAACAACACATGAGCTGCAAATACTCACAACACAACAGAAGTGTTTCCAGGAGACACTAAAAAGTGATGAACCTGGCTGAGACACACTTGTTGTTCAATGCTTTTAACTTCAAAAGTCACAAAGCATTGAACAGTGCACCCAGCCGGGCTGAACTCTTTTTTATTTTTGCCTTTATTCTAATAGTGACAGTGAGAGAGAGACGGGGGATGATATGCAGCAAAGGGCCACTTGAGCCCGTGCCGCTGCGGTTAGGACTACACCTCCATGGTAAGCACTGTACCAGGTGAGCCACGGGACGCCCCCTCATCTCTTTTTTGTGTTTGCTGGAAACACGTCCGTTATGTTGTGAGTATTTGCAGCACACATGTTGGGAAATTGATGATGATGTTTTCTGAATTTGTTTGTGTTTTGTCTATTTGCATGTGTTTTCTTAAATTGCAGTGCACTGAGCTCTCATGGGGCCACCATAGTAATCCCACTAAAGCCAAAGTTATACTTTCAGCATCCGTGAATACTCAAGCGTCCACTAGGGTCAACGTGACTTAAATTTCATTTTCGGCGTGCACATGGCTGGTGTAGACGTCTGCGTAACCTCCAATTTGTTATGTCTGTGTGGCCACCATGCTACAAGGATATAAACTGCTCAGGTGCTTCACTGGGTACCGTAGTGTGCATGCACGGAATACGTGGACAATAATCTACTGCAGTATGGATCACATCCTCCAAGCGGAGTGTAAATGAAAACAACTACACATCCATCCATCCGCATGTGAGCATAACTTAGGCTAAAGAGTAAATGGACCAGTGTACTCCTGCTGTTGTGATCCAGTACTCCTCCACTCCTCACAGACAGAACCAGATGAAAGACTACATTTAAAATCTGATCTGATATTCTGGGGTAAAAAAAAAAAAACTACCTGCATTTCATCACTGATAATCTGACAGGCTGGATAAAAGTCTCATTTAGTCTTTTGAAGATGAAAAAGTACTATTGTCTGGTAGCTTATTTCATAACTAAGCACTCAATGTTGAGATATGTAATGAATTGTTCATGTTATGTGTATTCTCTTGTGTTACCACTTCAGATGGTAATATTCTTACATATGTCAGGAGCTGAAACATATTAGAGGAATAGTTTGACATTTTGGAAAAACATGTTATTTTCTTCCGTGCTGACAGTTGGATAAGAATGTCAATGCCCCACTCACATCTGTCCGTTAAATATGAATCTGCACATCCTGGTTAGCTTAGCATAAAGCCTAGAGAGCGGGGAAATAGCTAGCCTGGCTCTCTCCAAAGGTAAATAAAATCTAGTTACCAGATTCAAACTCACTAATTAACATGTTTGTTTTATCTACACAGGAACCAAAGTGTAAAAACAAGAAGTTGTGGTTTTATGGTGGGGTTATGAGCTGAGGTTTACCCCTTCTTCCAGTCCCGCTAAGTTAAGCTAACTGTCTCTTGGGTGTGGCTTCATATTGAAAGCAGAAACACAAGAGTGCTATCAATCTTCATCTGACTCTCAGCAAAAAAGTGGATAAGCATAGTTCCCCAAAATGTCTAATTATTCTTTTAAAGATAATATGATTTCTGATTTATGGCATATTACACAACAGGCCAACCTTCGTTTGCTAAATAGATATACTGCATAAATCATCGTCAGACAGCTGAAATCACTGAATGCAGCAGAAGACAAGAAACTGAATAGAGGTCTATTAAAATAGAAACCCTGTTGCACACAGTGCTGCATGGAGACTTGTGAGACCTCTCCATAGAGTCTGATTTATTTACACTCCAAGTCTGTGTGAGTGCATGGAGATTAAAACAGTAAACTGCCCAGGAAAACCAGTGAAAATGGTTACTTAAAAAATAACAGTGTGGTGAAACAGACTTGGAGGATTTAGAGGCTGATTGATCATACAGGTGTAGAATTCCTCTAACAAGCTTAACCCGGGCAGAGCCTCCCAACGGTTTTGTAATTTCAGAGACTCGACCTTGACATTTTATGGCACAGAGACAGAAACAAAGGCAGTAAATCAGAAAAGGAGATGAAGACACTTTTCCACAAGGCAACACAGCCAATGGTGTGATATTTCATACCAGTCACAGGCGGTCTGGTGTGTGAAGAATCTGATCAGTCCATCCAGTGAGTCTGTTAATACTACAGAGTTTGGAGCCCATGCAGCTCTTTAGTGTCCTTTTACCTGCAAAAACTTATTTCTATAGCAAGCCTTTGATGAGAGATTCTTGTCAGATGCTAGCATTGCTTTAAATTAGATTGAATCAGTTTCTCCAAGATTGTCATACTTGATTTATTTTCATTTCAACCTTTTCTGGGGATAGACTGTTACCAATGTTCCTCCTGAGTCCCAGTTTTATTATCTTTGGCCACGTTTTTCAATTCTCCCATCGCTTTTATTTTGGACCCCTTTGAAGAGACACTTCCAAGGTCTGACGCATCAGCAATTAAGTTAGCACTTCCTATGATAACTCAACTCAGATCCAGATTCACTAAGATTGCAGTGGAAATCCAATTTAATCATAGTTTTGCAATTTAAGTTCCATGACAGCTCAAATTTTACTTCATAAGTACATGCAGCCGCTTATTATGTGAAATATGAATTTCATTATGTGATTTAGTCTGTGAGGATCCCCCCACCCAAACTTTATGACTGCATGGATTGTATGGAGTGAGGTGTGAAAGGGAAACTAGTATTGCTAAATCCACTGGGAGTCAACAGTCTGGTTCTTCAGTTGCATATATACTGTGCCGTTGAGTCCTTCAGGTCCTCACCAACCTGTCCACTTGAAACTGTGGACAAGTTTTTTGAACACAAGCTCTTTTTGTCTCTAGATTGTCTTATCTTAAACATGTAGTCTTGTCTTTGCTGGTTGTGCTGTTGTCTGACTATAACTATTTTTGTTCTTTAGCTTCCCTTGAAAATACATGGCTCTCTGTGAAACTGATTAAATGAAATCCTTAAGCTAGTTAATGGGCTATCTAGTAAGTTAGTTAGCAAACAGCTAACTCACTAGCAAGTAAGCTAATGAGCGTGGGAAAATTATTCCAACTTGGGAGTGCACACATAATTCCAGGTGGTTAGCTCTGGTGCTAAATTAGCTACTTTTGATGAGCTATGTGTTAGTTTGCTGTGTGTTTCTTACCAGGTAAAACCAGATGCAAACAAACAGCGTATAGCTATAAAATTAGCTGTTTTGCTGTTAGCTGTTGTTTGAGCTGTCTGAGCTACTTCTGTGTATTAATGTTGTCTTTATTTTGATGTAACCTCCAGCAGTGGTGCATTTAAAACCATTGTGCAAACAATTTGTTGACTTGCCTGTAGTTCTTTTCAACTGGTAGGTAACGTTGCTGTCTGAAATTCCTGATATCTCCCACAAGTCAGAAAGTGACGTGAATGGTTTTTCCCACTTGGCTGCTTACAGTTATGGTTCAAATGATATGAAATGAACGCAGCATTACCTGCTTTCACAAGCTAATGTAGCAAGAAACTTATCAGTGAGCTTGAAGGCTAATTAGCAAGCGGGTTTTAGCTACTCTGTGTGATACTCTTTTTATCACTTTGTATGTTTGTTTCATGACGTCTGTAAAGTTTGTTCATAGGGCTTGGATGACTGTAAGTAAATAAGATGATGTCAAAAGTCTATACAAGACTCTGAGATTAACTGCTTTAGGAATAAAACTACCGTGCCTGGCAAACTTGGGCACACCCTCTGTGTCGCCTATATGTTTTCCTTTTGTTGTAACAGCCACTGTTTTGCATGGTTAAACCCTATTCCATCTGTTTGTCCCCTGGGGTCTCTCCGAAAAATCCCTGATTTACGACTTTTCAGTATTCGATGAGCGTTGTACTGCTAAATGTTGCAAACTTGGTCTGTTCTTGATATTCATAGTGTGTGTTCAAAATAATGTAATTTATACAGTATAATTGATAGAGTCATTGGATCGGCACAATTTCAGCAGTTACTCTGCATAGTTACTAACTTTTCTGATTTGGTAATTTTAGTAGAGGTTTACACTTTTCACCACACAAACCTTTAATGAATCTGGGCCTGAGTGATAGATTTCAATCAGTCAGTGGTAACTGATGGTAAAATTGTGTTTGAGAGGTTTTCCAATCAGACAGTAGTAACCGATAACAGAGGGCTGGGACAGAGCTGACTGTCGCTCTCCACGCGTGTCCCATGAGTCAGCAGCTCCTCAACTGTTGTCCAATCATCGAGCAGCTTGCTGTTCCTCAGTCGGTTCTGCTTCATGTGGCTCAGCTCCAGCACCGTCTGAGACGACAGTGACCCCTGAAGTCCCCCAGCCTGCTCCTCCCCTCCTCCTCTCCTCTCTCTATGTTGCCGTGACAGCGCCAGGTGACGTCTTCTTTCCGTCCGGCTCCAGTATCGCCCTGCCAATCGGCCATCCTCTCCTTCTTCCTCACCTTCTCTCTCCCCCTCTCCTCGCATCTCCTCATCTGTCGTGACCTCACTGCGCTCCCTAGCCAATCGGTGAGCTCGGGCTCTGAGCAGCTGATTCCTGACTGACTTCTGATTGGACAGTCTGGAGCGGGGAGAGGGTGGAGAGCGAGGGCTCCGTTGTGGGGCGCCCAGCGTGCTGTAAAAAGGAACAGAAGACCCCTTAATATTGCCAGAGTGATTCCCGAGAGTCTGAAAACCACGAAAGTCTGATGCTCCACTGGAGCCGGATCCAGGACTCTTAGAGAGGGAGTCCTCCTCTCTGCTCCGATTGGCGCCTTGGCTGTTTCTTAATGTGTTCTGATGATTGGTCAGACTGGTTCTGTCTATGCTGAGGTGACTGGTGGGTTGACAGTTACTGGGATAACTGGCCCTGCTCCTCGGCCCCAGCGTGTTGCTGGCTGTATCTGGCTCGGTGGTCGGGAGTTTGTTTCTCAGAGTGTTTGGATCCGTCATGTTGGGGTGACTGGCCCTGCGGCGGCGCTGTCCTTCACTCAGATCTGTTATTGTCCGACTGCGCCCTGGAGCTTCTATCGTCCCGCCTCCTACCTGCTGCTGCTCCAACCATAGTGCCCTCCGCTGGCAGGGCTCAGTACGACAACCTGTGGATAGGAGGAAGTAGTGGTAGAGATTTACATCTGCAAATCTATGAATCTGCCTGTAGCCATTAGAGCTACCATGTTGCTAACCCTTTCCTCACACTGTCTCAACAAGGCACCTGTAGCTTCTTGGTGTTGAATGTTAAGACACCAGTTCTTCATACGACTAATGGGATTTATTGGAATGTTCCTGTACTAATTAGGTTTTATGTGTCACATAGGTTTGATGTTATGGGATCATGGCGGACATCTCACCTGAATTTTTCTCAAACCACTCCTTGACAGTTGTTGCACTAAAATAGTGAATGTGATCTTGATCAAAGTACCTATCATCATGCTCTCCAGGGACCTTCTCAGGGAATGCTTTGCTTCCTTGACCATTGAGAGGAATTATATACATATACTTGCCAAATACCAGTCGACAATGCTAGGATGAAATTCTGGACATACGAAACCTTAACCGTAGATGCTCACATGCATACGGTGCCGTTAAGTATAGGCCCTAACATGATCCCTAAAAGGTCCCTAAAATTCTAACCACTAATGTCCAGTTACATTTTCAGGACTTGTATCTGTTTTACATAAATAATCTGATGGATTGTAGTCCCTAATTTTCTTGTCTTCAGAATCTGTAGTCTGTGGCACCAGATGGCTAGTTTAAGGAAATATTTATAGAGCTTTATTTACCAATGGAGGGCGACGGCGGTGAGCGGTGGCGAGGTAAGGTGGGACTCCTCTCAGCTCTGTGGAAGTGAACTGTCGTGGTTGTGCTGTTACCCACAGTGCAGCGGGATGCCTGTGGTGCTCCTGCGTGATTCATTGGAGTCGTCTCGGGGATGGACTCCAAATCCCAGCGTCCTCTCTGCTCTCGAGGGGAGTGGCCTGAGCGGAGATGATGAGCCTGCCGGTGGTTGTGGCTTCCGTGAATCTTGTGCAACCGCCTGTGCTCCCCGGTGCTGACGCTGTGGAAGCCCGAATCGCTGGGTTCAGAGGAGATCAGGGATTCAGAGGAAGAGGAGGAGCCTTGGGAGGAAGGGGTGTGGCCTGGAAGCGATGACATAGCATCTGTCTCGGCCTCGGAGAATGTCACCCGGTGGTGTGGGCTGTCAGGGCCGCACCCCAGCCCGCTGTCAAGCTCACTGAGGGGAAGGTATCCAAGAGGACGATCAGGCCGCCAAGGAGGACGATAATCAGACTAAAGAGACATTAAGAGAGAATTTTGATTGAATTTAAGTACAGTAAATCAGGGTTGATAAACAGTGCTAACTTTACCGGGTTAAAATAATTAAAAAAAATACATATGTTAATAGCAAAATTGTTAGTTACTGAAAAATAAAACAATTTTTCTAGCTACCTGTCGAGGGAAATTCTTGGGCTCCATCTCTTCAGTGCTGTAGCACCCAATCAGACAGCTCTCTGAGTTAGGCTGGTAGGGCAACATGTCTGGACCCTGGAAACAAAAGATGAAATTACTTTTGGAGCATATCATAATAATCAGAAAACATAAGTTCACAATAGAATAGAAAGCTAAACAACACAATTCATCACCTGGTAGTCCAGTCTGTCCAGATGATCTAAGCTGTAGGAGACACTGGGCAGGTAGTTGTTACCCAGGTGCTGGTCGTTTGATCTAGGCAGGTAACCATTGGGAGGATAGACATCAGGCGACATCATTATGCGACCATTGGCAGGGTATAGGTCAGGTGACACGGTCATGTGACCATAGTAGGGCCTGTGTAGAGGAAGCAATCAGGTTATATCATGTTTTATGAGAAGGTGATGTCACAGAAAATTTGTAGTTGAGCTTGCACAGAGAATCTTAGCCTTCACATCACGTAGGTCTGTTGTTGAGATGTGCTTGAATGGAAATGATGTGATCTGTGATATGTACATTTTGCTATGAATATTTATAATCTTCATCTACATGCATAATAATACCTTGTTTTGCACTGACAGCAGTCTCAGCAGAACAACCTTCCACTCATGAATATTTATGAGAGCCCCAATGCAACATCATGCTGACCTTGCAAACTAAACTTGCCTGGAAACCCCAAAGTAAAAAAATATTGTCCCTCCATTTGAGTTATAGACAGAACCTTTCGCACCAAACTTTAACTGCATCACAAAATTCTTACCCTTGTCCCAAACTTCTACCCTGTTTTTAGACTTTTATCCTGTTCCCAAATGCTTTACAAAACCTTTACTTTCAAATCAGCATCCCATTTCCAAAATGTATACCCTGTCCCAACTTTTATCCCCATTTCTAACCATTAACCCCAAATACAATTCTTTATGAGACTGTCCCAGGTCTACTGTCCACTCTGCAATCCTTATCCAATCGAATCTTAACCTTTTACAATTATTATTAGTAGCAGTATTGCCCCCCATCATGCAGAACCCCAATAGTACCTACCCTGCACTGTAGCTGTCTCCCTGGCCTTCTTCACCCTCCATCAGTCCCATGGCTCTCAGGGCTTCCCAGTGTCTTTCTGTTGGAGCACTGCACTCAATTGCGCAGCGGGACCTCCGCCTCCTATGACCACGCCCCCTTCTCCCTTCTGCCTGCATAGTGATTGGCTGGCCATACTCATCCACAAAGTGCAGCTCCTCTCTGTGTCGGTGACGAGAAGGTTCCTGAGTCTTGGCCTAATGAGACATAGAGTTTGGACTGTAGTCGCGTAGCACAAGGAATAAAAGCTAAGTTAAAGGAATGCCTGACCTCATGCAGCACTGGTATAGGTGTATCTACTCAAAGCTTTATTTCTTTTTAAAGTTGGAAGCAGGTTGATTTAAAGATGTGAGAGACTCTATATTATACTATTTATACTGTGTAACATTCAAGTATTGTGGTATTGTGATATTGATGAAGAATAGAGGCAGCATAAATGCATTGTGCCAAAGTGGGAGTTCGGCCTCCAATACAAGGTCAGTCAGTTCTTTTGATCTAACTTTTTGGCATGCCTGACTACAATTGTGTTGCATAACATGGCATATGATTCACACTGTCTGTCTATATAAAAACATAAAAGACTGAGCCATTTAGTGGAGACCAGGAGAGAAGAGTCTGTAGGTTTGTGTTCCAGCTAAACAGCAGCTGATTTCAGTGATTATGTCCTCTCATTCTGGCTGAAGGTGTGTTAACTAGTGGAAACAGCTGCTGTAGCGTTCTGGGCCGACCCTTGACCCCCTCTGACATGTAGTGTGAGACTCCTGATTTCACTCATTATCAACACATATAGCTCAGACAGATGGTTCTAACCAAATGAGATTCTAAAAATGTGCTGTACTCTGGTATTCCTGAGACGCTGTAAAGCTCTTCACAAACCCGAAAAAAACTCTGGATGGATGAAAAAAATTGAGACAGTTTTTGAGACAGTCTTGAGGCTGGTTCCTAAATGAAAGGCCAAGCTGTTACCTAAACTAAAAGGATTCATCCTCTGAACAGTGGCTGTTTTAGGACATTTCAGAGTTAGATTGTCAGATTAAATTTTTAGACTCAACATTCGTTAATCTAAAAGCTGGACGTCTTGGTGTCCTGTGGAGTTTTCTTGTAAACAAACAAAGGTTTCTGTTTACATTCAGTATAATTCACAAAAGCACTGTTAAAGGTCCATATTTTACTCTTTTGTTTGAAGTGTTGATCCATAAGATGTATTTGTGGTTTTAAGCTGAACCAAAAACCATCTAAATGTAATTCTACATCTCCTCTCTCAGGCTTCTCTGGAGCTCTAGTAACAACAGGTTGGTAAGCCAATCAGAAGAGAGGAGGATCTGAGCCTCTTCGTCTGATTGGCTGACTGTTTTTGAGTGATCTCATAAAACTATGGCAGATTTCAAGTAAACACTCATAGAAGCCAAATCCTGCAAGGTTGGATGGTGGGTCCAGGTGGTTGCTGGTTGTGACATCACAAAGTTACAGAGGTCGTGACAGCTTGTTTTAAGGCTCAGTTTCTGAATATAGGCTGTGTGCATTTCTCTGTGGGCTGAGCACTTTGATGCTTTCACAGTATTCATTTAGAACCTAGACCTCCTTTATAATCCAAGATGACATGAAAATCTATCTTTATACTATATCAGACCCTTAAATACCTATTTCCTGTTGTGATTTGGCACTATATGAATAAAAATTGACTAGACTGCCATCATGTTAAAATTTCTCATCGTGCATTATCTCTCAAAAAAACAAAAAACCTTAAATGTAAAATGTAAGTGTGTCACCATTCTGTCAGCTCGGGACATAAAAGGACAGCTCCAGCCCTAAAGGACATTCTGTCATTATGTCCGCTGAGTCCAAGTGATGACAAACTGTAAAAGTGGTGGAATGTGTGACAACGTCACATGTGAAAGTGAAGATGCAGAAAAGTTAAAGAGACTCAGATCTTAACAGCAGCACGATGTAGGTCAGGATTCAGCAGCCCTCTGTAACCTCTGGGCTAGCACTGGAGTCTTTACACTCTTAGTGCAAGGCTTGAGGCACACACACACATACACACACACACACACACACACACACACACACACACACACACACACACACACACACACACACACACACAGAAATACTCATGCATACAGAAAGATGTGCACACATACATAAACATACAAGTACATATATGTGGAAACCTGCTTCACACAGTCATACGTGCAGAAACATGCACACAAATACACACACACCAGCACACGCAGCAGTCAGAGTGAGAGTGATGTGCTGTACCCTGGAGAAGTGTGTTGCGCTCCACTGCACTTTGACAGTAACACAGGCTGATCTCTCTCTCTTTCCCTCTTCATCTATCTGTCTCTCTCTCTCTCTCGCAGTATTTTTCATGAAGCTTTGACTCAGTTTTTCAGCGAGTCTCAAAGTGCCAAACGCTGCAAAACGCGACACTCCTCGTTCTCAGCACAAAATCACGGCTAGCATGCAAAATGAAATAAAAGTGTCAAATGCAGCAAGCTTTATAAAACTGGAGTCCTGGAGTTGATACTGTGAATTTCAGTCACTGCATTTAAAACTCAAATAAATTCAAATTATATTGTCGAATAAAAATAATTCCCATCACATTGAACGAGACTTTCAGCCTAGATTAAGTATTAAATATTTGAAAATAATATACAGAAAACACTCAAACAACAATATTATACAACCAAACCTTAAAGGTCCCATATTGTATAAAGGTAGATGTCGATGTTTTCTTTGATTGTAAAGCAGGTCTACGTTCTATATTAATATATTAATACTGGGAAAGTATCAAATCGCTCAGTCCACAGAGAAATGCACACAGCCTGTATTCAGAATCTGAGCCTTATAACAAGCCGTGAAAAAGCCTACCTTAACCCCATGTTTATTACTGTAACCATGACAGCGAACGTCTTTTGACCTTAATTAAGTAGTTATTTGTACCCAAACCATGACCTTTCCCTAAACATAACCCAACCTTCACCATAGCACTGTCACAACATAAACATGAACAGTTTACATTCTGTTCGCGTAGTGCTGCTAATTTTAGAAACACTATGGGTCGTATCAGAGGGTAGGGACAAATGTCTTTGCTTTTGCTACATAGCCAATGTCGACATCAACAGCTGTGTACTTACCAGTCAAGAACAAACGTGAGCTCACTAAGAGCTGTCTCCAGAGGTGGAAAGCAACCCTTTTGTTTTACTTCTATTTCTATCACTTCTTTTCTTCTACTAAAATTAGCATGTTAACGAGCTAGCCCTGGCCCAGTCGGCCTGTCTCATCAGTTTCCGATACCGAGTCACTGTAGTGTCCAGTCTGCCCTGAAGAAGTAGCTGCTCAGAGGATGTATTACAACCTCTTATCCCGTAAACGCAAAATTGGCTATTGGCAAGACTGGTAAGTCAACCGCTGTTAATGCTAACATTAGCTATGCAACATATATAAGCAACAGCAAAACAAATAGCTCCTTTAACCTAAAATGTATGGACTCTAGCCTGCACTATGAACATACCAACATGTCAACAAATTATAATGAAATGTGTTGATATGTACAGTTCTGTAATTACTTAAAATTAACTAAAACCCTAGCAAGTACATAATTTCTTTGTCGACACTATACTACAAAGTCTTCTCTTCACCTCAGAGTTTTCCAATGGTTGGAAAATATCTGGACATAAATGCTCATCAAACACAAACATGACCCTGACTGCAACATATAATTATTATTATTAGCCATTAGCCGTTTTCTTCCTAGTATTGTGGCTGACAGATTCACAGATATTCGTGATGAGGAGAATAGCTTGTGTGAGCTGGGTGAAGTGGAATGTGAGTCATGTTTTCTTTTGTGTGGTTCATACCAAGAGTGTCAATTTCTCCTGAAATGATTTGACAAAACCCTGAAATATCCTGGTTCACAGATGATTAAAGATTTAAATATTTGCTTTATTTTGATGCATCTTAGTTTGCTATTGTCCTGAAAGTCTGAAAAAGAAGGAACATCTGATTATTTAATTTGTCTTATTCTGATTTGTTTTGATTGTAATCACTACAGTCTGCTCTTTGTTAGTGATTGATGAGTTCTGACATGAAGGTCTTTGCCTTTCTTTAGGTTTGGAGTGTTGTATGTGCTGCATTCTGGATCTGGTTTATAATAATTTGTGGTGTCTTCAAAACTCATACAGGCTGAACATATTTGCATGCATGACACAATATAAAGAAACTTCATTCATTCATCCCCTATAGTCTGCACAAAACCCCAAAATAATTCAAAGAAAAATATATTGCCTCTGTGTTCGTCAATAGGTTTTCCAGCAGTTCTATGAGCATATATATAAAATATATATATATATATAAGTGCACTGTGCAGCCACAGGCAATATAGAGCTGCTAGCAGTGCATGCACCACCATCCATTTATGTCAAGCTGTCAATCTCTATACATTCAAATAACACTGCTGCCTTACATTCAGCCATTCTCATATTAGAAACAAATCAACCAAGTGTGGTCTTTCACTCTCTCCTTCCCGGCAACACTGTCGGTACAGACAGATCAAATATTTACATTCAGCTTCAGCAGCCATGGCAGAAGATCCCTGTTGATCCACTCTGAGACACAACTTCAGCTGCCACCTGGTTTTCTCTCAGTCTCACTGAGATTCACTTTAAACACTGGCGTGGAAATGATCATTTAATTATGTGACTGTGTAGTAACGCACCTCATAATTCATTGATAGAAACAATCAATTTATTTAATCTAATTTCTGTGTTAAGTGCAGAGCTGGAGTCAGGACATTGTTAGCCTAGCTTAGCATAAAGACTGGAAGCAGAGGGAAACAGCTAGCCTGGCTCTGTCCAGTGTTCAAAAGTACAAAGCAATAAGAACATTTCCAAAACAGTTGAACTATTCCTTTAAAGACAACTAATTAATTATCTTTTTAAGCTTCTGATTACATTGACGTTAGATTATGTGGTGTCATTATCAGTACAACACCTTCAAAAGTTCACTTGAGACTGAAAATTAATCACTTGCAGCCTTTTTCTCTTCTCTTTAGTCAGATCATAGTACGCTATGATTCATATTTTGCTTAATGCGGTTTTCCCACATAAAACGTTTTTAAAGAGAGACTCAGCCACGTTTGAGCTGCAGTTGTGCACATAAACTCGCAGATGTATCGGAACAGTTAGAGTAGTTAGCATCTTTTATTTGTTTATGTCGTTTGTTAGCTTGTAACTGGCAGTGGCTGACACAGTGGCAGGTTGTGCTAATGCAAACTCTTCCTCTGTATTGACAACGTTTCAGCTTTATTTAGCCCCGCCCCCAGTCCCCACAATTTGACAGGATTGGTTCCTTAGGTTTGTGATGTATGAATCTCTGGCTTTGGGCTTTTGTCATTGGTTCACTGCCGTTCAAAGTGGAAATACTCAGTCTTGGCCTTGAAACTTTTTTCACTCATGATATGTTTTGTATTATATAAAAACATCATATGGATGTCAACAAGGTTAAACTCTTGATTTTCATTGGAGGAGATCCTGAAGTAGCTAATACAATCAGGTGGCAACTGAAGAATATTTTACAAATTAAAAAGTTATAAAATGTGTAACACTGAGCTCACGGACAGACTGTAATCTGGTTCTGTTTCTCTCGGCTTTTGGCTCTGTTGTGTGTTATGTTACAAGCAGACTGATAAGTGCAGTGACTGTTCGTGAACACTCTGTATCTCATGTCTTTGTGCTGTGTGTTTATGTCACGCCTGTCCTCAGCCATCTCACACGTCGGGTCACCTCAGCAGCCCCTCAGATCGAGTTATGATCTTCCTCCTCTCGCTCTGTCTGTTCGCACTGTGCTGGTCTGTTAGAGGTCCGCTGCTCTCCTGAACTGTGTGCAGCGCTGCATGAAGTCATCTGATGAGGTGATTGTTTACGCGCACGGCATCAATGTATCGAGGATGAAACCTTCGCTGACACGCGTAGCTGGATAATCGCGTGTTCCAGCGTTGTGAGATGAACATGTGCCAGAAAACATTCGTCCTGCCGTCGTCGCTGCAGATTGTTCAGCTCTGCATGTCTAAAGAGCGCGTCCAACCGCAGCCAGTCGAGCCTTTTGATCACCGAGGCGTTCAGCCAGAAGACGTGGCGCGAAATGAAAACACGGCTAAGCTAGGAGCTCATTGCTGATCATCGCGAAGGGAGGAAACCCCAGATACCCACAAACAACAATTACCGAGATGTGGCTTCATGCTACAACAAGCAGAGAGGAATCAGGAGGAGTACTCAGTAACCAAGACAAACAGGCAACAAACAAACACTTTCCAAGAAAAACTCCCAGTGACAGACTCATTAAGCTGGAGCACTCTTCATCATGTGTCTGTGTGCTGCACAGGCCTTATTCAAACTTAATAATAGGGCATAAAAACATGTTTATGCTCTGTTTGTTTTTAGCAGTGCTCTGCTCTCTTTCACCGGTGGAATCATGTTTGTCAGGTTTTAGTTGTTTTTGTTTTTTTTAACTGAAGTAAATTAATATCAGTTTAAGCTCAGACAGTTTATTAGAACCAGTACAAGTGAGAATCATATGGCTTATTTTCATTTTTCTAAATGAAAACAATACACTTAAAAAGAAAGTGGGTTGTTTAAGACAAAGCTATATATAGCTTTGTCTTAAACAACCTACTTTCTTATATATATATATTTCCTTAAGATATCCTGCTGCAATAAACTCTATTGTCAAAGACATTAACAAAGAATATATATTTCATGTGTTTGGAAAATTGCGAAATATTTTGTGCCACATTTGGATGAATGGAGTTTAGAGCAGACTGACAGTATCTCCAGACAAGAACATTAATATTGGAGGACTTCAAAACCCCAGGTTATCAGGGAAAGATCTTTATTACTGTTTTAAATAAAAATGAGGGACTGTCATTGGACACGAACTGTCTCCTACCTGACAGTCAGATTAGTTTCACACTCAAATTCTGTTTATGTAATAAGACTTAAAGTCAAGTGTTGACTGTTTATCATGTTCAAATCTTAGCTTTGCGTTTTATCATGCTAACATTGGCTAATTATTATATATCATTATTATTACTATTATACAAGATTTAGTTCCGACCAAGTAATTTGATTGGAAGAGAGGCATTTCAAGAGTGCTGATAGGGGGACTTTTAACTACATGTATCAATCCGCTTTACAGGTGTTGTATTAACCGTTAATTAGCATTACATTAAAGGTCATTATCTATGTTAGATTGTAACAAACTAGTTCCAGGGCTGGTTCACTGAGACACTTAATGGAACAGACCCGTCATTAATGTTAGTGGTTCCACATGTGCAGTCAAGCTTTTTCTGTCCAATAGTTGTTAAGATGGTTCAGTCTGATCCAGACTGACCCACCGACACTGCAGTGCAGCTGACAACATGATTTCTGAGACATAAAACAAATTGGCCAAAACACAACACAGATTTATTATGGGACATTGAGATCACAAAACACAAGTGAATAAAGACATTAAATTATTCAGCACAGTCTACCATCTAGCATTGTAAAAAGATCATTTAATTTAACTTAGCTTATCTGAGGAGTATTTTTTAAAAGGCATACGTGCAGAGGTAGAGGGATCTTCTTTATGTAATAGGACATACATTGTTTGCTTCGGTCATGACCTAGCCAGCCCTCAAGATGTTCCTTTTCTCTTGTAATGTATTCATTCTAATTAATTAACTCAGCCATTTTTCTGGAGTAAGACTCATGGGTGTCTGCACAAGTTTATGTCAGTTCAAATACTTGTAGTAGACTATTTGTACATGGGACCAGAGTCTCATAGGAGAACTACAGATGGTGACAAATTCCATATAAATTAACACTTTAAGTGTAAAGTCTGTCAAAAACAAAACCAAAGATTAAGAGAAAAATACACGAGGAACCAGCAGATCTTCACACTTCACACAGTCAAATGTCACAGCTGGAATATAAACAGTCACAAAAATGACAGGCTAGTCCTTTAACTCCACAAATGAATGTGATGTAGAGAATCTCATACTGTTCTCTTTCTGTGTCTATCACTTCTTTACTGTCTCCTCATTCTCTCTCTCTCTCTCTGTCTCTCTCTCTCTCTCTCTCTCTCTCTCTCTATACACACACACACACACACACACACACACACACAGATAATAGCCTTTAGCCTTCAGTCATCTGAGCTTCTCCCATAGCCATTGTCTGGGTTCACTGGTACTATCTGGCTTAGGGATTTAAAGTGTGTGTGTGTGTGTGTGTGTGTGTGTGTGTGTGTGTGTGTGTGTGTGTGTGTGTGTGTGTGTCTGTCTGTGTGTCTGTCTGTGTGTATGTGTTTCTGTCTGTCTGTGTGTATGTATGTGTGTCTGTGTGTGTGTGAGATGAGATGCATGAGCAGGGAGCAGGTCATCTCAGCAACCATCACATCTCGTTATCTGCCTACTCTTCTCCCCCTTTCTCTCTCTCTCTCCCTTTCTCTCTCTCCCTCTCTCTCTCTCACTCTCTCTCAGCCCAAAACACACCTGCAGAAGGTCACTCACCTTGATTCGAGTGAGACGACAACCCATTCTGACTTTTCCTCGGACGTGTTAGGAGTTAGGAGGAGGGAGAGGGGAGAAGAATGGCTGAATAAAGGGTTAAAAAAAAGAGGGACAAATTGTGAGACAGAGGAACAGAAAGAAAGAAAAAGAAGAGAGACAGGAAGATGGAGAGATTAGATGAAACTGCAGAGGAGAGAGAGGAAAAGGGAGAGCAAGGGGTTGAAAAGAATTAGGAAAAGAGAGCAAGAGAATAGAAAGATAGAGAGACGAGAGAGAGAGAGTTTGTTGAGCCTCGTCCGCCCACCAGCTCACATCTCTAAACTCTGATAACCCACAATCCCCGGCTAATCAGCTGTCCTTCTTCACTGCTGTGGAAACTACAGCTCCCATGATGCCGCGGCGTAAACAGCAGCAGCAGCAGTAGCAGCAGTCGGTGGGCAGCAGGTCCATCGCATTAAACCTCTCTCTCTCCTCAGGAAGCAGAAAGCAACACGATCGAACAGCAGCAGCGGCAACAGCTCTGAGAGGGGCGAGCGAGGCAGGGATGCCACTCAGGGACTGGAAGAGAGAGAGAGAGGCAAAGGTGTGAAGAACAGAGCTGTTCTCTTCTGACAGTTTCTTCTTCTTCTTCTTCTTCTTTCTTTATCCTGCTGTCACTCTCTCTCTCTCTTTCTCTGCATCTCTGCTCCTGCTGGCCAATCACAGAGCCTAGGTGCAAGGAGGAGGGGAGGCAGATGCTCCGATTGGCTGAGAACAGTGTCAGTTTGAGCATCCATTCAGGGTTCTTCACCTCTCTCTCTCTCTCTCTCTTTTGATGTATCCTTCTTTTTCCTCCGGTCTCTCTCTTTCCTTCACACTCTGCCCTTTTCTCTCTTCACCATCTGTCTCAAAATGCTTTCCTCCTCCTGCTGTGCTTTACTCTGTGTTTCTTCCCCCAGCTTTGACTGATGCTGATATTATTCTGTGTGTGAGTGTGTGTGTGTGTGTGTGTGTGTGTGTGTGTGTGTGTTTTCATCAGTAACACTGTGCACTGTAAGTAGGTGTTCACACACGCTACATGTTTGCCTAATAATATTACCGCTTCGAAGCTGCAAACTTGAATTCAATCAATTCACTTCAGTAACTTTATTTATTCCCAGTGGAGCAGTTAAAACCTTTACATAGCAGAGGATACACACGTTTAAAGGGCATAGTAACAGGTAAAAGTGCATTTCCTGGATGTCGGAGGTTTCCCAAGAGAGGAGCCAGAGTTCAGAGAACAAATGGCCTTTAGTTTGAAGGTTAAAGTTAATAGACTAAAGTCCTGTATTACAGAGTCCCCTGCGAAGTTGCGAAGTTGCGCTGTAACACGCACATAGATTGTAAATAAAGATGGATGTAGCCTCTGTAACGTCACCCACAGGTTTCTGAAGAGTGGTTTTGAAGCTCAGAGTGAGCTGCACCACGGTCGCCACCTTGGCAGTGTCTGACTCCGCCGTTTGTGCAAGCATACGCTCGCCCACCTGTGACTCAAAACGGCCATGCCCTCAATTATGCACGTTTAATGAAATGTAAACAGGTGAGTTAGGTGAACTGTTTTTTGTACCAGGCTGTAAAGTTGGACATTTTATCATGGGAGTCTATGGGGATAGACTCACTTTTAGAGCCAGCTTCTAGTGGTCATTAGAGGAACTGCAGTTTTTGACTTCATTTTTTCAGCCCCGGAGGTTGATGCTTAAACAGTGTAAGATTTAGTGACATCTAGTGTTGAGGTTGCAGATTGCAACCAGCTGAAAACCCCTCCCCTCACCCTTCCCTTTCCAAGCATGTAGGAGAAGGTGCAGGGGCCTGCAGCTAATGTGAAAATATGAAAGGACCATATTCCATTTCTGCAAATAGGTCTCCCTCAATTCTACACACTGGTCCTTTAACTCTAAATAAAAATGATAAAAATAATATTATTATGATTTTACCAGAGCCAAGATGTTGATTTATTTACTATTCTTGTTCAACTTCATACATGCACGCCTAAAAATATGTACTGCAATAATTAATAATTATCTATTTCAGATATTTTTATTTTGAACCTTTAGCCAATAAAAAAGAACTGATTCAAAAGAAACAGCAGACAGAAGACAGAGTGTGCGCAGACCCTGACTTGTTGGCTGTCGTAAGGAGGATAATTTTAAGATAAATTTACATATTTCAAGAGCAAAATCTTCCTCATTTCCCTAATATAATTAAAAGGAGATTCAAAAACCCATTCAAGGAAACTGAATAATATAAGACTCAAAAACTCTCAAAATTATAAAACTGCTCCATTGATGAACTGTCCTCCTGAGAGAAGAATGAGGTTGATTACAGACGAGTGAGAGGAGAGGAAGATGGAGAGGCAGAGAGAGTTATATAAGTCAAATTAATGCAGATTAATGAAGCCCCACTGAGTCCAGGGAGACCTGAATACACACAAACACACACACACTAAGACAAGCTAACATATGGCGCACACACACATTAACATACAGACACTCATGCCAGCAAATATGAACACAAAGTAGGTTAAACAACTCACTGACTCTGTTCCAAAGAGACAAAAAAACAAAGTTACACACAATCTCACCCAAACTTAAAGCTGCATCCATTTATATTGTCTTTGGTCACTGGGGGGCAGCATAACGAACAAAATGTTCACATGTTATCACCTTGGTTTTCACAGTAAAAATGCAATTGCTTGATTGTACAGTATATCCAACAGACACAGCAACATGATGATTCATGTGGAGTGGTGTTTGTATCCAGTATTCCCTCTCTTTTAGCTCTGTGTTTGGTCTCCACCAGCTCCTGAGGGAAATATCTGGCTTTTGTTGGCAATGGAAAAGGGTAGAAACCTGCATTCACACCTGGGTCAAATGACTCTGCAGTAGACTTAGGCATTCATCAGCTCCGATTAGAGCAATGTAAACATGACATCCGGGTGAACACCCACAATTTTTGCCTTTTTTCCTGCTGTGATGTCTTTCAGAGAACAGACACCATAAACACACCTGTCACCTGCACAGCATGGTGCTGTTAGACCAGAAACACTGCAGCTAAACTGCACTCACTGATAAAAGTGTGAGCTGCAGCCCTGAAATAAGTTTCCAAAACACACAATCACCAGACGAACACCAACCCGGGGGTGAGACTCGACAGATCCGTTTTACCAGTTTGGACGGCGGCTGGCAGCTCACTCTTTGTCCCCTCTATCAGCTTCTGTGTGTGTGCTCTGTAACTTCATGTGATGACATTACTCCCTGCAGTTGTGTTTTGCTAGCGCTACAAGGCCAATCTTCTATACTTGACCCTTTCTTAGGACTAGCGTGACTCAATTTGATTTTTTTCTACCCAGATAAAACAAGTCCAGTTTTAACCTCCTAAGACCTGAACTCTTGCATGGTGTGCATTTTTAATTTCTCTTTGCTATATAGGCTGATTGGGACCTGAGAAAAATGATGTCCACATATGAGGACATTAGTTTTAAATTTCGATTACCGAGTGGCAGTATAATATCCTCATATGTGGTCACCAGGCCCTTCACAGCACTCGAGGAGGAAGGGATCAAACCACTTTAATCACCTTTGCCGCTTCAGTTTTAAACAGCTCATAGTTGTCTGGATCAAGATGATGATCTGCCCCCATGTGTCCCAGCCTCTGCCCCTGATGGGGCAGGAAGAGTTCTTAGCCAGTCACTAGTTCAGTTGTATTATATTTAATACATATTTATATTTATATTTAATTGTGCACCACTCAGGAGAAGCTTACGGTTATGGTGGTGAAGATAACAACTCCCATGATCCCATGCTATTTCTTGTCACCCAACACCATCTTTTGTTATTGTATTGACTGAGAGACCCCTAGAAGCAAGAAGTTACATACTGTGTGTTTCACAGGGCTTTTATCGCTGTGCTGCAGTAAGTGCATTTATCTCATTTCCTGTTGCTGGTGTTTCTGTTGTTTACATGCTATTCAGATCTCCTAGTTTCTTTCTCCTCTCTCTCCCTCCCTCTCTCTTGCTCTCTCTGCTCAGTGGGTTTTATGTTTAGTTATTCCTCTGCCTCCTTTATTAATAATGATACATGTAATGAAAGTAGTTTATTTGCTGTAATGGAGGCGAGCCTGAGTGTTTTGGAAGTGCCTCTCCACTTCCCTGCCCTGCCCCTGCCCACAGCATCCATACACGGTCCAGTCATGTACCAGGTTTATACCCAGTGTGTTTGAAGAAAGTCTCTACGTGTAGAGACAAATGTGCTAATTCACTAATTCTGACATTAAAGTTGTAAATATGACTGGACCAAGGAGGGAGGCAGCTAACCAAAGGTAATAAAATCCTCCTGCCAGCACCTCTGAAGCTCAGTAATTAACACGTTATATTATGTTTGTTTAATCTTTACAAAACTGAAGGTCAAAAATGACATGTTGGGGTTTTAGGGGGAGTTAGGTGCCAGACCATTTCTTGGCAGTGACTTCCTGGTCTTTCCGCTGGTTGCCTAGTGACAACAAGACTAAATCATAACTTACCCCACCTGTCAATGCTGGACACTGTGACCTCGTTGAACCTGGTAGGCAATCACAGTAAGACTTGTCCTTTGGAAATGAAGGTGTTGGTCTGCACAGTGTAAAACCTTCAAAGTGAAATCACCTGGTATTCAGAACAGATCATCATCTTAGAAAATGTGCAAATACTTATAATACGCTATTTTCCCCACAAATTCCCCTCCAGGATGCTGTATTTGTGTCATGTGCAACACAAGAGTCTAATTTCTCAATAATGTGAATACTGTCAAAGAGGAAGTGAAAGAAAAAGATACAGAGAGAGAGAGAGATGGATGGATGCAGGAGGGAGCTGAGGAGGGAATGAGAGGATAGGATGCCAAGAGGAGGATGAGGAGAAAGAGGAATTGAAGAGAAAGTAACAGAAAAGAACGAGGGATAATGGTGCATGGAAAGAAAAAGAGGTGACGGAGAGATGGAGGGGGAACCAAAGACACAGAGAGGGGGGCAGCCAGAGGCCACGTCACAATTAATTGTCTCTGGCTTCAGTGACTTTTTTTTCTGTTTCTGTTGTTCTCTCTCTAACTTTCTCTCCCTCTTTTTACTTTTCTGCTCCTCACTCATTCGTCTTCTCTGACCTCGTCCTCTCTCGTCCCCTTTCTCCTGTACTGCGCATCTTTTTCCTCTAACAGACACACTCTGCCTGAGGAAAGGTTGTTGGTGCTGTGGTCACCAGAGGCCTGTACAGTGGTGCAGTGGTTCACTGTTTATCCACTGCAGTGGGAGTCTCAATGTCTGGCTGGTGGACCCAGTCAGGGTCACAACAGCAGGGCTGATAGCGCTCCGGCGTCACGCCGGATTTCCGGCGTACCAAGGTGTTTGCGAAAAAAAAAAAATCAGGTTCACGTTCGCATGATCTGACAATTCCCAAGATCCAAGAGGCGCTTTCACTCTAAACCACACAAGTAGGCATAGCTTACTTAAGCCAATCGGTAATAGGGTGGGGGGGGGGGGCCTACCAGGCCCAGGGTCCCAAGAGCTCTGGTGCTCTACACAAAGATGCTACTGTAATATAGGCTTGTATTGGGTTTGTTCATCTCATGTCTGAATAATGTACATTTGTATCCACAAAAGTCATCAGAATATTTAATTCAATGGACTATTTATCAAAATGTTGTCCCAGGGGAGCACACCCCTGGATCCCGCTTGACAATTGCGTTGATCGGGGCATATATCTTAGCTTAGGGGCCCGCTTACCTGCCAGGGAAAAAAGTTCAGGCTCAGGATTTTTTTTTTACTATCATCCCTGCAACAGGACACAAAATGATTCCCCCATTTCTAAACTGACTTTAACTTTGAATTTCCGGCAAAGACACATGTTGGGCATCAGGATACTTCTGCTGTTACCTTTGACCTGGGAGTTGCTCTGTAGTTTTTGTTCTGTAGATGCAAATTGCACCTAAATAGCTGATACAAATACAGAGGACACCAGGATAAATGAAGTTTAACAACGTTAAATCTGCACGGACAAAGATTAACTCCACATCTTAAACCAGGTGGAGTCTTACCCTGCATTCATGTGGTGTTGGGACTCACCTTGCCGAGTTGTTGACATTATATACGCAGAAACATGGCAGATAAAAGAAACATTTAATTTGTAATATTGTATTAGGCTGTAACCCTTCCTGTCCAGTGACCTAGATTAGTTACAGAAGTTATTTATTGGGGGGTAACTAATAAATAACACAAATACTGGAGATATAATACCTCATACATGAGGTTCAGTCGAAATTCACCTGATACCATCTCATTATCTCGGGATAACGAGTTTTGTTATCTTGAGATACTGGGATAAAAAAATATTTGCGAGAACGGCCTTCGACGGCTTCGGGACCTGAGCAACGTATTTCCACACATCTCTTTTCTGTAGAGAATTGTGAAGCAATTGATTGCGACAATGAGATTTCCCTTTCCGTTTGAAGCTCTTTCATTTGGTTGTGTAGAAAGCACCTCTGTGCCTCAGCTTCAGGAGGGAACAACAGCGAGCGTGATTGGTTGTTGTCATTATATAGCATCAACATTTGCATAGAGTTGTATTGTTCTCAGTTCTCTCAGGGGTCACATTGATGGGCGACTTTTGAGCGGTGGTTGGTGGCAACAGCAGGATGTTCAGTGTACAGGGAATGGCGTCTTTAGTGTGTGGGTCTGTATATGTGAAGCGTCTCCCACAGTAGAGAAAATAGTCCTTTTTGAAACTTGTTATGATGTGTTTTCTCATCTGTAATGAGCTTGACAAACACTACAGTGACTGTGGACATAATGGACAACTTCCCCTTCAAAAACCAAACCGTCTCCCTCCATCAGAAAACACACAACAACACAAACACACAGAGAAATAAAGCAACAGAGAGTGATGGAGGGAGAGACAAGAGGGCGACGCACTAGAGAGAGATACAATCAGACAAGATCGTTTTAATACAAGAACGGAAATGCTGTTTAGCTGCAGGGAATGGCTGCAAACAGACACACACACACACACACACACACACACACACACGCACACAGCCTCTCAGTGTGCAGTTTTGCAGTAAGTGTAGCACCAGAAATAGCCTGAGACTGGTAAGAGCAGTTAGCAATGAATATTTCAACTATTCTCTCTTCCTCTCTTTAAATCTCCCTCTCTCCTCCAGGTTTGCACTTTTCTATTTTCACCTCTCTTTAAACTTTTAATCTTCTTTCTTTTACCCAGTCTGAGCGCCTCATAACACCCTCCTCCTCTCCTCTGCTGCCTTCCCTCTATTTCCACAGCCGAGGAAACCTAAACACATTTAGATGAATGTGAAAACATATTATTGAAATGACCAGAACCTACATCATTAATACACTTATATACAGGATCTGAGATGAGCTGGAAGTGTAGTGAGTCGTGATGATGTTTGCTGCTGCTTGACACAGAATGTACGGAAGCTAAAAGTGGCCACATTAATCATCTTCATCCTGTCATCTTGAGATTTTGAGTGAATTTATCTTTATTATATTATATATTATTTATGATTAATTTTACCTTACCTAAAGATGACAGTGATTTTTCTTGTAATGATGGGTCAGTTGTGTTGAAACAAATTGTTTTTTTCCCCCAATAACAAAATAAATGTCTTTGGTATCTCAGTATATAAAAATCATTGTATCAGGACTATAGAAAAAACTTCACAATTAAGTGTATTTCGTTGACCCTGCCGAATGTTTAGTGAATACTCCATGAGAGCTGATTACATTTTACTTGGTTTAGATAATTAACTCATTATCTAATAATTAATTATTGTACCTGTGGCTTCTTTTGGCTTTCATACAATTTCCGCAAATCTATTATCTCAAGATAACAAGATAATTTACCTGTTATCGACAAAAAAAAAACATATTATTATGATATAAATAACTTTGTTTGATTGTGGCCATGGTCGCTTAGTTATCTCCAATGAGATAATAATTTTGTTATCTTGAAAATACTTACCCAAGAGAATTAACTTGTTACCTTGTGAAAGCAACCTTTTCTTTATTTTATAAACCCTTTGTCCAGTTATCTCAAGAAGAGTAACAGGTATGTTTCTCAGAATAACAAGATAATTAACTCGTGATAAAAGATTTAATGCATAAACTGACGCCTGCTGTCAGCTTCCATAAGAGATAGACAGAAGAGTTATTTCAGTTAAATTTATCAAAATCTGGACAAAAATTCAAAGAATAAATGAAAACAAACTGGGGAGAAAAAAGAACCACATATACAGTATATTTTCAAAAAGGAGAAATAAGGTTTATTTCATTATTAATCTTATATACAGACATTTACAGCAATCTTTGCTAAAGTTACTGAAGATAGTTATGGTAATGTCCTGCTGACTAAGACAGTGTAACAGAGATATGTAAATTATTAGAGACTCTGTCCAGTTGTAGTTCCAGTCTGAGAGCGTATACAGAGTAGATATATATTTGTGAAAGACATCAAAGAAGAAGCAGGGTCGTCAGTTTGAAACACAAAAAGACTGTTCAGCAGTCATTTCTCCTGCATTTACTTAACACTAAAAACACTATAAAAACAGCTCCCACTCCTTTGGTTTGACTTGATCTTTACAGTGGTTTTTATACGTGAGATGAAACTGTATATTTAGATCTTTACGCTGCCTTCACCCTGTAGATACTAAGGATCCACTGACAGATCTGAGAGGGCATCTCTTCACAGCACTTCAACCCGTTTTGGTTTTCAGCACAAAGGAAGCACGGCTCTGGGTCTCTGATATCACAGATAGTTGAGTATATTCACGGAGCTCCGACCAAATTAAAGTCACAAACAAATAATACTGTTAATGCGTCCGCACTGGCATATTGTTTTCAGGTTGTCCATCCGTCTCATTCTCGTGGACGCGATATTTCGGGAACTTCTTCAAATTTGGTACAAACATTCACTAGGACTCAAGGATGAGCTGATTAGATTTTGGGTCAAAGGTCAATGTTGTGGTGACCTCACAAAACATGGTTTTGGCCTTGTGAACACAATATCTCCTTGAGGCAATTTCTTCAAATTTGCTAAAAACCTTCCCTTAGACTCAAGTACGAACTGATTAGACTTTGGGGTTCAAAGGTCAAAGGTCAAGGTCAAGATGACCAAAACACTTTTTAGCCATTACTCAAGACTTCTCACAGCAATTATGACAAAATTTCACACAAATGTTTAATTATAGGTAAATTTTAGGTAACATGGGCTCCTTACAGTCACGGGTGAACTTATCTAAATGTTGCTTCTGCTCCCACATGAAAGAAATACTATCTGTATGTGCTACAGTTCAGAGGAATGTGTATACCACACATGGTATATGACTAGCCTAGCTTAGCACAAAAACTGGAGGCAAGGGGAAACAGCTAGCCTGGTTTGAGATCTCTGGATCACAACCCATCTTCAATCTTGTTTCATTCCAACAGGCCTGGTGTTGTTCTCACTGACAGCTGCCAAGACCACAGTTGTTAGGAGGCAGTTGTGACAGAGCTGGGCTGCCGTCTGACCCTAGTCTTGTACAAGGGAAGTCAAAGGCCTCACTAAGCTTCTAACAAAGGAGTCATCTAACAGCCCCTTTCTGATGGTGGTGTTTGGAGGTTGTAACTCCCCGAAACAGGTGACAACCGCACCCACTTAACACAGTGATTGGTCAGGTGTTGAGGTGCGAAAGAAGGCGGGGTTTTAACCTCTCTCTCAAGATAATTGAAGCTACAGCAAATTAGAAAATTTCCCAAAATATCAGAACATTCCTTCAGTTGTTATAAAAACATAAAGTAAATGCAGTGTATTATATTATGTAAGGTAAAAGCCCCCCACCCAAACTCGCAATTTAAAGAAATATTAAGGTATGAAACTTGTGGAAGAGAAGTGGAGAGATTATTCAGGTATTTTGCAGCTGTTTTTAAGGGATGTTTGTGTTATTTAAATAATTAAGTTACACTATGAGGATCGTGATTCATGACAATAATCTTTACTAATATAGCACTTATCTAAAAGCAATGTTTGTAAAGCTTCTAAGAACATGTATAAAAGCAAGTTATCATCATAAAACAGACAGAGCTAATAAAACTAAGGTTCAAGTTAAAGGAATAGTTCAACATTTTGGGAAAGAATTTGACTTTCTTTATGAGAGCATGTGTTCAGGTGGACTTCAGTCTCATGTCTGTGAGTTCAGCACAAAACTGGAGTTAGGACGTGGTGTGAAGTGTGAAGAGCAGCAAATAAAGGGTTAATCTGAACCTCAGGGGGAGGAGGAGGAGGGGGAGGCGCACCAGACCTCAGTTGTCATGGTTACAATAATAAACACTCGGACTGTACAGAGAGTGGCGTTCCTACTTCCCTCGCCATGGTTACTATAATAACGGTCATGGCTTGGTTGGGTTTAGTAAAAGATCATGGTTTGGGTTAAAATAAGTGCTTCCTCAACATTAGACGATCTTTGTTGTCATGGTTACAACATAAACTGGTAGTTTCACATGGGAATCAAACACCGCTCTCCTGTGGCATATTCCTGTGTTTTGTTAACTCATCCATCCACCACAACCTCCTCCTGACATGGACTTTGTTTCTTTTCGTACTACGTCACCGCACTTTTAGCTTTGCTCCTGTCATAATTACTACGACCACTAGATGTCGCCTAGCAACAAAACTTAACTATGGGTCATAATTACCTGCTGCACAGATGACCTATGGACTTTTAACAGGAGGACAGTCTCAAGATACAACATGTTAGTCAGTGAGCTTCAGAGGTGCTGGTAGGTGGACAGAATCAGGCTAGCTGCTTCCAGTATTTACGTTAAGCTAAGCTAAGCTAAGCTAAGGTAAGATAAGATAAGATAAGCTAACCACGTCCTGACTCCATCTTAATAGATATGAGACTGATATTGACTTTCTCATCTCACGATCGTCTCATCAAAGTGAATAAGGTCAGAATCACATCGTGCTTCACCTCATAAATCCCATGTTCATCAATAAGTAGTTTTTCCCTCAAATACAGTTGTGTTGTTTTTCAATTGTTTCTTAGATGTCAGTATGTTTCTTCTACATGAAAACAACATACTTAGTAGTTGTGAGTGACTTTAACTTAGTGGCAATCAAGTGTTTTGTGTTCCAGGCAGGTTGAAGCAGGTTATAAAACATTATGTGACCCAGATGTGAGTCCAGACTACGTGCAGATGTTGTGAAAATGGCAGCTGTTTGTTTCTGATGAGTGTGAATTATTAATTGACCCATTTTGCTCTGCAGGGGAGGGGGGGGGGGACTGTTTGTTACCACAGGGCGGATTAACAAGGTAATGTGCAGTCAATGCAAGAGTGGTGAGGTGAGGTGAACATATTGTCTCCTCTTTTCTCCTCTTTCTTCTCCTCTTCCTCCTCTTCCTCCTCTTCACCCTCACAGCCTCAGAGTCAGGATCCCAGTCAGACAGGCTAAAAGGAGGGAAAGTGATGATACTAAACCAGCATTGTTATTAACTTCCACGCTCTGGTGTCTTTTTCGTGCGATGTCTTTTTCCCTTTCTCCCTCCGGCTTATCCATAGTGTCCTTTCCCTCCTCCCCCTCCTCCTCTTTCTTCTCCTCCTCCTCCATCTTCTCTCCAACCTTTTTCTCCTCTCCCAGGGTTGCTGAGGGCAGTTCTGGAGGGTTCGTGCCCGGGGCAGGGGTGTCTGGTACAATCATGTCCTCAGAGTCCAATGCAGAGGTGGAGGTGGTCGCGGGCTGGACATCAGTTGTTCTCGGAGGAGGAACGACCCTCTCCTCCTCATTTTCCTCCTGTACAAACTGAAGGGAGTCATCGGACGTTGCTGTAGGAAGAGCAGTTGACCACCACTCGTCTTCATCTTCCTCCTCCACAGTGTCAGCAACTAGAAAACAGCAGAAGAAAATTACTTGTTAAAACCTACTCAGATTGTCTCAGGGGGACTAACAGCTAGGGCCACAGCTAAGGATTATTAGTATAATTATAATTATTATAATTAAGTTACAGTTTCCCAGAGCACAACTTGGCAAGGTCACATGTCTTGTTTTATCCAAGCAACAATTGAAATCATAAAGATAATCAGGTGTGATATAAAACAGAGAAAATCAGCAAATCCTCAAAATTACCAACATAGAAGCAGTGATTGTTCAGCATTTTAGGTTCATAAAGGACTTAAACAATTAACATATTATAAATTATCAATATCAAACTGTCTAATGGAAATGTTACAAATCGATCTCTGCTTTTTTTTTTTTTCATCTTTGTAAAAGTGGGTTCAATCTTTATTAAAAATTATGATAATAAAATAAAGCTAAAACTTTCTAGAAAAAAACAAAAACTTTTCCTGTTACAGTTTCACAGAGCCCAACATTATTGGTATTGACTGATAATGCATAAATTACATAAGTCTTAAATGTTCTATACATTTTTAACAATAATTAAGCAGCAAACAATTGTTTCTATAAGATATAGTGGAGTAATGGCGTCCTGACATACCCCCTCTGTATGTGTTGCAATCTGAGTTTCTCTGTTCCTTGTTTTTGGTAGCCGGTCTGGTAACGCGTGCATGTTAGTGCATGAGAGTCCCTCCTGTTAAACCTCTGGCCCTCCCCACATTTATAAACACACAGGCTCCGCCCACATGAGATGGCATAGTGCAGTTCAGGTGAAAGCGACCTTCAAAAAATGTCCTCCACTGAAGAACAAACCATGTTTTCGGCTAAAAAGGCATCAGACAAAGAAAGAGATGAGACCAGATTTCATGCGGACTGGTCATGGGGATTTGTCTGGCAAATATTGCTATTGCTAGCTGGCTAACTGTCAGCATTGCGGAGGAGCACATCACGGCAATGCTAGCATGGGCTAATGTTGCGGTTAGACTGTTTTTTGTTGGCTCTTGTGTTTACTGGGTAACTGTATTCAGCTGTGCCTCTTGTTGGGTGTTTAAAGGTCGATTTTACTGAGCTTCACTTTAATGACTGAGAACATGCGCACGGAGGCCGGAGGTTTGGCCGATGACGCGTTTGTTTTGGTCTGAGATGCTGGTGGTCGAGTGCGACATCTAGTGGCAGTGACGATCATATACACAACCTGTAAGACTTTTTTTTCTCACTCTCTGGTTCCTGCTTGTTAAATGTGAGATTTTTCTGCTTTTCTTTGTCTTTACATTACAGTGAATTGAATTTAACAGAGTTTTGAACTGTTGGTTTGAGAAGAACATGTTTGATGATGTCTCCTTGGTATATTGATTGTGAAAATAACTTTCACAAGCCTGAGAGCTCACAGTGACATCTTCAAATATTTTGTTCTGTCCAGACAAAACTAAAAGCTCACAGCATCTTATTACATTACGGTTTACAGGATATCTGGTTAGAGATGAAGATGCAATAGTCTCTGTAAAATCTCTCCCTGCCTTGTTTCCTGTCATCTCTCTACTATCATGATCTAATAAAGGCATTAAAAGCCAAAAATAAAAGTCATGCTTTAAAAATGCTGAAATTGAGAAAGATGTAAAACAGAAAAGCAGGAAATCCCCATATTTAAAAAGAAAATGTTTGATTAAACAATTTCAATAATTAATCACTTAAGCTGTTTAATTTTCTCTCAAATGTGAATTACACAAATGGAATATGACTGTATATCATCATGCCATAAATTTATACATTTAATATAGGTTTCATCTCTCATTTGGAAAAAACAGGAGAGTTTTATTTTATTTTTTGTAGTTTAGATATGTGGCGATGCAGCCGCCTTGTGAAGTATTTTTATTAATAAAAGTGGGCCAGGAAACCGTTGGTCTCAGAGCTCTGCTACTTCACTAAACTCATCTAATCAGGGTCTTATTTACAGGTGGGATGGCGAGTGAATGCAAATTACTGCAGTGAACAAGCAGCAATTCAGGATCCTCAGGACCAAGAACAGCACTGAACCCTGAACATCTGATTTAAGCTCTGAAGCTTGACACTGAATCGATGTATCTGAGCTGCTGAGTCACAGGAGAGAAAGAGGACGACAGAGAGGAGGCAGGTGAGTCGTACCACACAGGTTGTTTTCACATTTCTGCAGGTTTTCAGGACATCTTGAGCACCAGTCACCCTCTACATACGGCCTCTCATCTTCATAGTTCCCTCTGAGGACACACACACACACACACACACACACACACACACACACACACACACACACACACACAGGTTCATATATTCATAACGACCAATGATACAATGACTAGTCTGATTCATTATTTTGTTTGAAGAAATTTGAAGTCTCCTCTTTCCAATTACACCTAGAAGAATTAAATCAACACACTGAACATATGCACAAACTGTCCACACACAGTGAAGAAAATCACTACTGTCCACAAGAGGGAGCTGTTGTTCCAGCAGTAGCATGATACTGTCAGTAGAGAATTGAAGCAGCAGCTATAACAGTAGTACAAGTGGTAGTACTGCAGTGGTAATAGAAGTAATGGTAATAGTAGTAGTATTGGTAGCAAAAATAAAAGTACCAGTAAGCAGCAGAAGTAGTTATAGTAGTAGTAGTTGTTGTATTAATTATTGAATAGTAATAGCAGGAGTAACACTAGAGGTAGTGGTAGTATAGTGATAGTGACACAGCAGCAGTAGTATTGGAAAGAGTAGTGATACTTTCAGGGTAGAGGTCGGTTTCGTTTATTTATTAAGGCAGTGATGAAGTCTGGTCGTGGTAGACACAGCAAACATTTAAAAATAAATTAATCTTTCTCTATTAATTAACTTCACACCTGGACTTCAGCTCAGACCACGGTCTCTGGTGAAGTATCTTCTGCCTCATCTTTATCTAACGTAGCCATTGTTAGGACACTGCCAAGCTCAAACTGAACTGTTCAAATATGACTGACAGTGTAGGAGTTGGCTGTGATTGGTTTTTCTCCTGTGATGAACACAGAGAATGGTCTATCACATTTTCAAAATAAAATAAAATGAATTCCTCTGACTGAAAGCTCTGCTTCAAAGTAAGAGTACTTCATAGAAATGTAATGAAGTGAAAAGTACAATATTTGTCTTTTAAGTGTAGTGGAGAAGAAGTTCCAAAATAAATAATATTCAAGTTAAGTGCAGATACTGGAAAATATACTGAAGTACAGTAATAAAGTAAATGTACTTAGTTACTGTCCACCCCTGGTAGTAGTGGCAGTACAAACAGTCATTAGATTAATAGTGGTGCCATAGTAAGTAGTATAAGTAGCAGCAGTAGTAGTAGATGTAGTCGTTGTGGTAGTAGTTCTGTACTAGTAACAGTACTGTAGTAGTAAGTAGTAGAAGTAGTAGTACTGACGCTGGATAGTAGTTGCAGACGAGAAAGGAGGCTCTCTCCCAATCCAGTCCCTCCATACTGTTACAGAGATGGAAGGCACAGCCGACTCTGTGTGTGTCTGCCCACACCATCTGTAACACACACACACACACACACACACACACACGCACAGTACAAATTCAGCTAATCCAGTCCAGAGATAGAAGTGTGTGTATAAATAAGTACAGTGTGTGTACGTGTGTGTATCTGACCTGTGTGTAGTGTCCACACATCTTGTCTTCGTCACAGCTGTTGTTGTGGAAGTCGTAGTCCAGGTGCTCTACAGGAATCAATCAGAATAATTATATCAGCTCTACCACACTATAGAAATACTCAATTACCAGTAAAACCTAAGGAACAGCACAGACCTTTTTTTATTCATGGATGAATATTACTGATGCATTAACTTGTATTGTATGCAGCATTTAGTACAGTGCAGTACTTGAGTTAATGTTCTTGGAGATGTACAGGATCAGAGTAGACATCACGTTAGACTGGACATTATGGAAAGACTGTATTTGCCTCAATGATTACAGATGATGGGTTCTGCAGGTAGAAAGCTGTAGCATTTAGCACTGATACAGTTATCTTAAAGATGACTCACTTCTCTTACATTAAATAACTTTTTTAAAACAATAATTTTACAGACTTCAACTTTTGATTATTCAAAAAAGCAAAAAGTGAAATAGGAAACATATACCTTATATTATTACCTATAAATTTGTTGTGGCTAACACGTTACCAATCAGACAGCAGACATTTTGTCATGTACAAGCCATGAAATATGGGCTTTTAAAATGGAGGACCAGCTGCTGTAGAGTTTGGTTTTACAAACAGACCCCGCGCTCTGATGAACCAACTCACCCAGGAACCATTTCTCCAGAGCCTCTCTGAGGTCCAGAGGCCCGGTGCCGGCGAACAGATTCTCTCCGGTGTCCTTCAGTTGTGGGTTGTGGTTCCACACACATTTGGTGGCGTAGCTCTCTGCGAGCAACTTCAGGTTCGGATCCCATTTCTGCAGAGAAACAAACTTTATCAATCAAACTCTGGTGTGGATTAAAGAACCAGACTTTGACCAAGCATATCTCTGGCGCAGTTCATTTATGAAGGGAAAGTAAAGTTGAAGTGTTTTACTTTGAGAGCACAGACACAGTAACAGTGTGAGCTCAGAGTCTACAGCCATGCTAGCAGCTCTGTCGGGGTCTACAGTACTGCGTTAAGCTAAATGATAACATCAACGTTCTCAGTGACTATGCTAACATCCTAATGTTTAGTAGGTATTCTGTTCATCATCTTAGTTAGTGTGTTAGCATGCTAACTTTTGCCATGATTAACAGCAAACAAAAGAGGCTGATGGGATTGTCTTTAGTATTGCAGATGTTTGGTCTTTAAAAAAACATATTTCCTCAGTCAGCTTCTTGTTAGTAATAGGATCCTATATTTTATGCCAAAGTTAGAACATTTTTTGGATGTTTGACATGAAAGAGGTCTGTGTTCATGTTTTCTCTGTGCACTAGTAGGCAGGGCTCAGTTTGGAAAAGGTGATGTCACAGACTTGCATCAGTAAAGATTTGATGACATGAGCTGTTTGGTCACTGTCAAACAAATCTGATCAAACCACACCCACACAGTTTGTTTGTTTTTTACTTTGATCACTGCTTCTGTAGCCATATATGTATTATGAAGAAATACTGATGATAAACAAGTTTTGTTTTCATCTGCTGTAACCAAAGTACTGGACAAATAAAAATGTAGGTCAAATGATGGCGCTAAGGAAAAGGAGGATCAGCAAAGTTACTACAGTTCATCTTGAAGGGAAGATGAGTGGCTGAACCAAGCAGAAAAATAAACACTAAAGTGCCACTTGAGGCTGCCTCCAACAGTGAGTCAACAACAGTTTTGGTTTCTGTAGCTAATTTCCTCCTTCATGACAACTGTAGAGGGCGTGTATTTTTATTTAAGTCACCTGTATACATTTTATTAAGGTTTACATTTATGTATAATTGAGGGCGTGGCCACTTTGAGTGACAGGTGGGTGAGCGTACGCTTGCCACAAACTGGCATGCATTTTAAAATGTGCTCAACCAATTAACTTGGGATTTCTAAATTCAAAGCAAGAGTTCGGATGCTAGTTCAGGAAAACAAAATTCCACCTTCCAAGTTAGAGTTGTATTGATTGTATTGATTCAAATGGAGAAACAGACTCACACATGAAAACTACTGAAGCTTCAAGTAGTCAGTTCACACAGGAAGTTTACTCAAACCTTAATGCTCACAACCTTAAATAGATGGTTTTGTAACAGTTTATATCCCTGCTGTATTAAACCCTCTTAAACCTGCTTTTATTTAGCATGATCATTTTATTGTGTGGCTGCTTTTCATTTATCATTGTTTTGTGGCCTTTAAAACTCTCTAAGGGGAAGTGCTTTACAAATTCATTAGAACTGTTTTATCATTAGTATATAAAATCCCCTATGTCTTTATATTATATAATTAATTTACAGACCTTTGGTGCTGACTTAAAGGTCAACATTTTACACTTTCCTGTGCTTTATTTGAAGTGTTGATCCATAAGAAGATATATTTGTGGTTTTAAGAACCAAAAACCATCTTAGTGTAATTTTACATCTCCTTTCTCAGGCTTCTCTCTGGAGCTGTAGTAAAAACAGGTTGGTGAGCCAAGAAGAAGAGAGGAGGCTCTGTGCCTCTCTTCTGATTGGCATACTGTTTTCTGAGTGATCCAATAAAAAATATATAAGATTTCAGGTAAACACTAAGAGAAACCAGATGCTGCAAGGTTGCATGGTGGGTTGGTACAGGTGGGCGGGGCTTGAGGCATGGTTGAGAGGGGTGACTGCTTTGTTGTGACATCACAAAGTTCAGGAAGTCCTGACGGCTCGTTTTAAGGCTCAGTTTCTGTAAACAGGCTGTGTGCATTTCTGTGTGGACTGAGCGCTTTGATACTTTCACAGTATTAATATAGAACCTAGACCTGCTTTATAATCGAAGAAGACATGGACAGCTACCTTTATACTATATGGAACCTTTAAACTGGATCAGTGAAAGGATGATGTTTGGTGTTTTTTGTGGCATCAGTCTAGTAAAGTAACACCTGTGGTTAGGAGAGAATGATATGACATTTAATATCACATCAAGGAAATGTGGAAAAAAAACAGGAAAGGGCAAGAGACATTTAGATTAATAAACATCACATTGTGTTTGACCCTGACTCTGCATCAGCCTAAAGTCAGGAAATCATTGAGCTCACACTCATCCAAAGGTATTTCATATTGATCGTTTTTTCTCTCTGTCTTGTTTCCTTTACATGCAGATAAAACCAAAACCGTCACCCACTTATCCCTGACATGACCTCTGACACTGACCTCAGCCTGTCTGAGGTACGTATTTCCTTTCTGTCGTGCAAGTGACTGTTTCCTCTTCAGAAACCAGTGAAAGGTGGACCACAAGTCAGCAGCAGGGATTCAGTCACGAAGAGAACAAGTCACCAGACATTTCCAGAACCCCAGTATCATGTTTCCCCTGTCTGTGTAGAAATATCTGGCCCCTCACGCCGTCATTGTCCATCACTGACTCATGAGGCATCGTCGGTTCCAGCCCAAATCCTGTCCTAGTTCAAAGTTCACATTTAGCCAACAATGGTCCAAATGCCTGACACTGTTCTTCCACCGTCTCGAACTGAGTTTTGGGAACTTGAGGTTGGACAGTTACTGCATCTGTGTGCATTTACTATCAACCAGCAGCCAAACCTATGACTGTTATAATTTTCATACGTCAACCGTTTCTGTGTCACCAGATTTAGTTTTGAAATTATTTTATGTGAGAAATCAACCATTTAGATTTAAAATATATGGTCAGCTTTTCAAAACAATGTCTACTTGATGATTATTTCCTATGAGAAGGAGGAGCTTCGAAGGATATTATGATGTTTTTATTTGCTGATCCTGTGTCCTATTTGTGTCTGACAAGCTGCTGGCTTGCTGCAATTTCTGAGCACAGAACTGCTTGTAGGAGAAAAATGTCCATGCATCATTATCACAGCAAGGGACTGAACTCATTCATTTTAGTATCTGAAGCATTTCTGCATCAGCAGAGTTCAGAAAGTAGGGAAAAGGCTGGTTGTTGCATCAGCAAATAACACAAGGCAGCAAAGAAATATAGATGATATTACACAACAAACAGCAGCTGATTATGACAGGGATTTATATTTAATATTTAATTTTTCTTATTGTCAGCAAATGCTGTGTAGAGGCAAACCAGCTATGGAAGAACTAACATGTACCATGTGTGTATCAAAGCCTGATACAGTTCCATCACCATAAACACACACACGGATGTTTATTTTGACTCAAACCGACACACAATACATAAATTAAAGACAAAGACTGAGCTTTGATTTCAGCTGTATTTACTGTAAAAGAAAAATAGGAGAGAGAAAGAGGATGACACACAGCAAAGGGCCAGAGGCCGGACTTGAACCCAGGCCGCAGCAGCAAGGACTAAGCCCAAATGGCACAGGCTCCACCAGGTGAGCCACCGGGCGCCTTGAGACAGACTATCTTTCTTATTTAGTCTCTAACAAAGAGCACAGCCTCCAATAGGAACCAGTGAGCTCAGAGCTGAGAGCCTCAGACACAGGAGGGAAGAAACAGTAATAATAATGTACCGGATTTATTGTTTGAGTTGTTTTTACAGTAAATATTTGGTGAAGGTGACAAGTGACTGACGTCTTTAACTCTGTAGTCTCGATCTCGTGGCTTGAGTCACTGTTGCTAAGATACTGAAGGAATGAACCACAGGACCCTGAATGAGAGTTTAATATTCCTGTGTGTGTGTGTGTGTGTGTGTGTGTGTGTGTGTGTGTGTGTGTGTGTGTGTGTGTGTGTTTATTTGTCGGGTGATGACACACAACACAAACAATAGTCAGGGGTCTCCTTCACATTCCTCTCTCTCTCCAGGCTTTCTCAACATCTGGTCTATGTTATGACTCTCAGGTCATGTACATGGTCATGTAGTAACACACACACACACACACACACACACACACACACACACACACACACTGTTGACCACAGTGGAGATCATTCCATCTGTGAACAGCTGATTGTGTTTCTGTTCATCTTAACAGAATTAAATGTGGATCATTTCTATCCCTTTTTAAGTCGTGAACTTTGATCACTGATCTTTTTGATAGATTTTTTTGATTATATATTGATCAGGCTCAGTGAGACATCTGCAGCTGTGTTTGTTTGAAGTTGAGAAGTTGGTGTATCAATAAAAACCAAATGCAAAGTGCATGAATCATGAAACCCTGAAAAGAATTAGCATGTTAGCACTTCCTGTTTCCTCGTCCTGAGGTCAACAGGTTTTTTGAAAGTGATTTTGCTGGATATCTGAAATATGAGATGTTTCTTCTCTGACTGATTTGTAGAGTCTCACAAACATAATTTCCCCATCTGTAAAATGTGACACTTTGCATTGTGGTTTTTTTTAAAGTGTTGTTAGCGCCACAATGTAAGATGGGTTACTCTGGTCACAGATTGTAGTGTGAGGTGTACACTGACGTACAGTCCTGCAACAACAGGCCAGAAAACACTGATCTGTGCTGATCCCTTTAAGAATGGGAGGTATTTGTTTAAATGGATTATGCTCATGTTTTAGTTTAATACAGTTTAGTGTAATTATATTATTTGATATAATTTAAACTTTTGGTTTCAGTGGGTCTGTGCCTGGTTCTCTCAGCAGATACGGATGATGAAATAAACAGTGAGCTGCAGTGAACAAGCACGGAGCTGCAGAATCACAGAGTCCTGCTCAACCTGTTCTCCTTATACAGACCAGTTATATTTGAATTTGTGAAACAGGTTTCTCACTTTCTATTAGTTTTATTTGAACTGGTCAGACTTTCTCTATACTAGCACATATTTGTTGTATCTGAAGCGGTCAGACTGGATTCTGTGTGATTTTATTTAGGCTGGTCACACTGGTTTCTCTTATGTTTTTAAGTGGCTAGGATAAGTTTTATTTGGTCAAACTGGTTCACTCAGAAAACAGTCTGCCAAACTGGTCCAGAAACTGGACTGTCGTCTGTAACTTCCTCCTGTTTCAACACACTGACCTCCCACCACATCTCAGTCTGTTCATATCATCTTACTCCTTCTCTCCCAGTTTCACAGATACTCCTTTTCTCTTCTTTTCCCTTCCTTCCCTCTCTCCTCTCCTCTGGCACTTTCCTTCTCTCCTTCCCTCTTTCTCTCCATCTCTTTATGTCCCTGTATATCAGTTTGCATCCTTATCATCTTCTAGTATTCTATCTCATCCACCTCTCCTCCTTCCTTCTTTCCTTCCTCCTTTTATCCCTCTTTCTCTTTCTCTCTAGTCCAGTTTAAAGGATGAAAGAAAAACATCAATATGTAAATGTCCCAGTGGGGCTTCCATACCAGCGGATACAGGCTGAGACCTCTCCTGGTCAACACACACGCACACACACACACACACACACACACACACACACACACACACACATATATATATATGCACACCCCAGTATGAAAACAAAGACACACAGACAGATTCCTCTGGGTGCTCATTCATTCTCTACCTAATTTTCATTTCTCTCTGTCTAAACACTGCACTCCCGCTCTTCGTCTCTCAGCTCTTTCCCAACAGTCTTCCTCCTCTGTTGCTCAACCCTGAGAGATGATTCCCTCCCTCCCTCCCTGTCTGTCTGTCTGTCCTGGAGGATGATTTCCCTGCTGCGTTCCTCTTCTAACACTCATGTTATTAACTGGATGGAGCCTGGAGGAGGAAACACCCGTCTGTTCCTGGAACCCAGGCCTTGATTTACTCAGCGTTTTTAAAGAGGCAACCCTCATCTGCAAACCTGTGCATAAAAATATTTGGTGTTATGGTACTGAGGAAATTGATAAAGGTTCTGAATGATGCAGATCAGGACGACTGATTCTTAACTGACACCAAAATAACTTCCTTGAGATTTTCTACTATTGCACAAAGTAAACCAATCCAGCAGGTTACTGTATTATTAAACGTTAAGGTGCCATCATGCATTCTTGTTGTGTTTTATTCAGAGTCTACTGCTGAGCTTACTTTACATCCTGGTTTACTGGCTCCAATTTTCCATGAATTTGATTTCATTTTACAGATGTGCACCTAATTAGGGTGTTCAAAAACTTGGCACTGCAGGTTTGCAGCTCACTTACCTACATTAATGCGTTGCATTATGTCAAACTTCAACTTAATTCGTCATGGGAAAAAATTAGGGATAGACTTTTCTCTTTTAGGTGTTGAGAGATGTTTTATCTCTTCTTGATGAAATATGAAAAACAAAATGGTAGTTCAGATTAAGAGGAATCCTCTGTCTGCTCACTCATCTCCACACTGTTAAAAACAACTTGTTGGACATGTTTCACCTGGTACAGATGCCTGATACCTGAAGTTCAGCGTCTGAAACTGAAACAAACATTCTTCATGATATGATGAAATTACTGTAAAAACAGATTTGGAAGCTGCTCTGGTTTTTATTGGAAAGGCACAAGCTTGATAAGATTATACTGGTCAAACTGGAACGAACGCAGTCGGTCACAGTTGTGGACTTTTATCCTAAAATGGGAAAAGCGGTCAGAATCCTTTTCAGCCAGAAGGGCACATCAGTCACCGTCACATCTCCATAAAGAGTTAAACAATCTCCTTCTTCTCAATGGTCCATCAACCAAACCAAAACAAGTGGCCGGCCTTTGCCTGCCCAAACCGCAAAACCAACATAGCAATTTCATCTGACCCTCAGTTCACCTGCACTTCCAGCTCAGAGTTACACACTGTTCTGTTGGAGGCAGCAGCGTGACGAGTGGAAAACTTTTAAATAAGTCTTTAATATCCTGTAAGAGAGGAAGTCGAGTGACAGCAGTGTCTCTGCCAGGTGATAATGTAATGTTTAGTGTTCATACTCACTGCTAAGAACGATGGCGTCATTCTGTCAGTCAGAACAGTGTTGACTTCCTGTCATGATCCTTAGAGAATGAACAATAATGACTCTGGTGATCCCCTGACTTTTCATTTACTGTAGCACCATCAGTAGGTTGACGTGTTTGTTCCAGAGTGAAATATCTCAACAAATACTGGATCAGATGTGGCTCAGACATTCCTCTTCCCCACAGAATGAATTCCAATATGTTAGTTGAGCCATTGACAACACACACACAACCGGTGGCTGGGGGCTGGTGGAAATTAGAAATTAATCTGATTACTTAATCAATAATCGTCCACCTGTATATCACTTCAACAACAGTTCGTGACAGGATACTGTTAAAACTAGTCAGCCTCCAATAATTCTCAGCTGCACTGAGATTACTGTGTTATGTTAAATGTTGTATGTTAAATGTTATACTACCAAGCTAACACGCTAAACCAGTGGTTGGCAACTGGCGGCCAGTTATGTCCAAATAGAGAATCTCCACCTTAAGATGCTTATCATACTTGTGTCCATGTTGAGAGCGAATGACAGATACAAACAGCAACAGTTACTTCCTCTTTAGCCATTTTTGCAGCAATGCTTTATTTCAATTCACTATTGTGAGATTTTATTCTGAAAAGTTCTGACAGGAAGTTCCAAAGGTTCTGTTGCTTGCTTGACAGAGCTCTGAAATAGCCAGCATACAATGTGTATGTGTATGTATACAAGTCACAAATATAGCCTAATATGTGAGTGTGGGCTACAGCGCCAGTTGAATTTTATCAATCAATTTCTTAAATTAGTCTTTGATTATGTTCTTGTCCATCGTCTAATGGATTAGAAAAACATTTATGCCAAAACGCCAAACTTACTACCACTTTGTTAGACATTAGGTACATTTTCACTGGCAGTATCAACATAATTTAGGTATTAACTGACATGTTGATATCCTTAGCATTAGCATTAGCATTCAGGTCAAACCAGAATTTAGCCTAAGCACAACTGAGACTGACAAATTACACTTAAACGTTCGACATTTTGAGTAGTATGTTTATTCGCCCTCTTGGTAGATCAGTAACGTGTTTATAACATTTTCGTCAGTAACTGCCAACAGCTGCTTAGCTTAGCTCAGCTTAGCTTAGCTTAGGTTAGCATAAAGACTGGAAAAAGCTAGCCTGGCTCTGTAAAGAAGCAACAACATCCACCTACCACCAACTCTAAAGTTGACGGATCTGTTTGATCCTTATGGAAACCAGTGTGAAAAGATGCCGCTTGATTCACAACATGAGCAAAAAAAACAAACTCAAATTCAAAGCTCTCAAAGACTTTAACTGTATATTTCCACATTCAGGATCTGAGTATCCAACAAAGGCAACTATCCAATAGCTGACTAGTGAGGGAGGAAAAATGGAAAAAGTGGTTTGATCATGAAAACAATTAAAGGACACAAAAAACAACTACAAACAGGGATAATTAGAACAAGACAGAGCAAGAATAAGACAACGCCAGAGCTTTGTGTGTTTGTGTTCTGGGACCATTCGACAGAAAGAAACAAAGACAGAGGAGAAGGATGAATATACATGATGTTAGTAAATTTGGATCAGATCTGTCCTGGACTTAAGAAGAGGATATGAACAGACACAACAGATCAGACTCTTTTCTTGTCTAGTCCCCTCTTCTCCTTTAATCACTCCTTACTTCTTCTTCTTTTTTTAACCACTTTGTCTTTTTTACCACATCATTTGATCTGACCCTCATCCTGTCTACGTAAATTCAGATTGAATTCATTACACTTCTGAGTGAGGATGCTGTGACCCCACAATACAATGCAGGACAGAAATGAAGCAGCAACCCACAGCTGGAGATGATTAGAATAAATTGTGTAGAATCATCATCTTTTTATATTTGTTGAGTTTTGTCCTCTGTTATCCCGTCCTACATGATAGAAGTGTGCATCCATTTCTTGTTTACAACCAGTCACAGCTGTGAAGATGAGTATATATAGTATTACACACTGTGCAGTATTGGTATATAGTACTATACGAACTTGGACCTGATCTTGCACGAGAGGATACTGTAGGTTGAGGAGGGCCACCATTGCAACACACTGCTAATAAAGCTAATTACTTTACAGACCGAAGCTGTTGTACCAGGCTGTAAACATGTTTATTTCTGCTGCAAAGTTAACATGGGAGTCTATGGGGATTGACTCACTTTTGGAGCCAGACTTTAGTAGCCATTAGAGGAACTGCAGATTTCAGCACTTCAGTGTTTGCTTTCAGCCCTGGAGGTTGCCGCTTGCTAATTACATACAAGAATACAGTTTATTTTGCTGAGGGAAATATATAAAGCATTTGTTATATTGTTCATGTTTTAAGTGGCAGATTAATCCATGTTCAGCGCTCTAGTATTGGGTGTGGGACTGAGTCTAAATAAACTACAGAGTGTGTGTTTATGGTGATCAAGTGTGACTCACTGATGTGTTTTAATCGTTCTTGGAAACAATGAAGCTCTATGGCTCCGAGGAATCAGATACATCAGGCTGTGATGCACACGCAGGACTTATTAGTAGGAAACATTCAGTGGTTTGGATCTGCCCATAAGATTTAATGACAGGAAGAAAAATATGGAATGAAGAATAGTAAACTTATAAATCTTGAACTTGTACCACTTTTAAGTCGTGATGTTGTGACATTGTTTTTTACTCTGTTAATTGAAAGATTAATCCTGATTTATCTGCACTGTTAACGACAGTTGTGTTTGTTTTCTTTGTCTTTTTGAGACAGTTCGATGTAGAGAATGACAGGAGATATGAGACACGTTTCAGACATTATCTAGCTCACCAGCAACAGGCATTTGGTTTTTGTAATTGTATTGTAAATGACAGCTATTGAATTGGGTATCTAACTCAATAAAAACTATATTTTTCCTGATTCCCACACTCTGATCACTCCAGATACTTCCAGTGTGACTTGCTGAGGTTTTAGAGGAACCACATCATCCTCATACATTAATAAAGCTCAATGACTGATTTGTGGTACTCCCTGCTGCCACTAAATTAGATTAGTGAAACTCAACAGCAGCGTCTCTTTTCCAAATGTAATGACAAGTCTGTGACATACTGTGGTCTGTGGAGTCGTCATTGTCATTTGCTGTTGTTCCCTCTCACTCAAACCATCTAGTGTTAAACTGACAGTTGCGAAAGTTGGTTTCTTTCGGGAAATTCACATTGGAAACTCTTCCTCTTCTGATTGTTGATCGTTGTCTAATCGATTGTTTTAGACCAGTCTTGTTTGTTGGTTGTTCGAAACTCCTCTTACATTGTCTTTACAGTGTCTGTTCATGTTGTTTCTAAGATGTGAGCTGTCTTCTTAAATTCTGATCTTGTGAGATGTTGTTGCCTGTGAGTCTGACCAGGAGGCTCTAATGTCAAGAGTTTTAATGGTTAAATAAGGATTGAATCAAAATAACAATGGTTAAGATATCTTTCGTTCAGGATGAGACAATCTCTGGTGCTTTCTCTCGTTTGGTTCGGTTCCTTTAGGCTCCTATGAAGCTGTCAGTCGGACTTTATTGTGGTGTGAAAGCAAAGCAGACCGACCATAGGCGTCTGTGATGGCAGATGTGCAATTATGGAATAAAATCAAATGATGGAGCGCAATCAAACCCATCTGCTGATAGTGGGAACTGTCAAGGATGCAATAAAGTGTTGCATGACTCTGGTTTTCAGTCAGAGATAATGGACTCTTCCTGTGAGTCCGACTCTGAGTGAAGCTCTTTTAATTACATCCCCTTGTGTGGTCTTCCTCTGCTATGATTTAACGGCACCCAGCTCCTAATATTTACATTTTGTTTTGCCAGTTGTCTTGTAATCCTATTGACGAGTGCGAACATGAAACACTTGGATCAACTGAGCTGAAATGTAAAGTGAGTAAAGTGACCTGAAACACCAGGATTCATAGACGGCACGTTGGGTAACAGGAATTAGGAACTGTTGCTGTGGTGATTCATTGAAGCCCACTGTGTGTGTTTGTGTATGTTTTACAACCCAGTGTTACACAACTAGAGCTGGTTGTGATTGTTGTTTTAGTCATTACAGTTTACTAGTTAATCGTGCTGTTAATGTTTTGAAATTGCGACATTGTTGTAAAGCTGGTGGCGTAAAGGTAAACGAGTCATCATGATGACGTATATATATGGGATGACAGTTCTTGTTTTAGTGACATCAACTCCTCGCTCCGTGTGAACATAACTTCAACAGTTCAGCAGAAGTTTCATTTGTTCTATCTTGGAAGTTAATGCTGTTGTACTGACTGAGCACTATAGGTCTGCCCTTTGACCTCTTGAAGACCAAACTTTCTGAAGGTCAACACTAATATTTTTTACTGGGATTTAGGATTTAGGATTAGGACATTTAATGTCCAAAAGTATGACAGATATTTATTTTTTCTCTTGTCTGAGCTAAAAAGCCTCTAGAACAACATTTGAACCATCACAGACAATGAAACTCTCCACTGAATGAATTCAACATTAGCAGCAGGCTATCACCTGTTCTAACAGTATGTCAGTGCCGTTATAAGTTATGAGATGTTTAGAAGAAGGTGAATCAAGGGCAGCTCACTTCTCAAGATCAAGACTGACTTTTTATTCGCTAAATTAATTCCAGAGAAACTGAACAAACACTGGGGCTTTTTCATGAGGAATTATTTCACAAAAAAAACACCACTTGAAGATGAAATGAATTATTAAAAATGTAAACAAAAAATGCCATTGCAGTTGAGTTCAGGGAGGAAACTGTCACAGATTGATGCTGACAGTTAACAGACAATATTAGCTCATTATATTGACGTCACTCTCACCTTATTTACTTTGTTGGTTAATGTGAGTCTGGAACAACGTTAACGTTTTAAAACAGGTCATGATGAAACATGAGCTGATGACACGAAGCTTCCCTGAAGTTCCCTGCATGGTGGTATTTTAAGCTCTGCAGGCTGCAGGTGTCTTACCAGAGGCAGCATGGCCGAGGCGCTGGGCGAAACCAGTCCCCTGTAGTGGTTGTGAAGCTCCACCAGCAGCTCCTCCTGCTCCTCGCTCAGAAAGCTCCAGGCTCCGGGAACCACCAGGGCGCTCAGCAGCAGCCATGCCCAGAGAGGAGCTCCCCTTGGCGGGCAGAGGCAGCGGCGCATGGACCCCCTACTCAGCAGCCTGGAGCTCCTCGAGGCTCGATCCTGGGTAGTCCGTCGGGTCGAGGCCCCCCGCTGTGTAGAGACCCCCTGGAGCTCTGAGAGGCTCCGCTGGTGCATGATGGGAAACAGATTCCTGAGGGATGTATCCTCAAGTGGTCAGTCCAGAGTCCAGCGAAGAGTGTGTGTGTGTTCTTATGAGGGTGTGTGTGTGTCTGTAAGTGATCAACAACCGTGTTTGTGTGTGTGTGTGTGTACAATAGGCCACTTGTCTTTGTCTGTGTGAGTGTGTGTCTGAGTCTCTGTGTGTGTGTTTAAGAGTCGGTAAAAGTGTGTGTGTTCCCTCCTCAGTGCCTCTCACTCTCAGCTCTGCCGGTCTCTCTCTTTCTGACCCGGCTTTAAGAGTTAGAGGATCCTCCCCTCCACACACACACACACACACACACACACACCACGTTTCACATTTCACACACTGCACCGACTGGTACGCGCAACAAACACAACCCCCCTCAATCTTCTCACTCCACATTCTCCATGTCGATCTCTCTCCTCCTCCTCCTCCTCTTACCCTCTTTCTCGCTCCCTCTCTTTCTCCCCCCTCTCCTCCCTTGCTCTCCTCGCTTTCTCTATCTCCCTTCAGCTTTTTGTCCTCCTTTGTTTTTCCCTTCCTCAGCTTCAGTTTGATTTATTGACATTTAAAGGATACGTTAACATTTCTTCAAGTCTGTCTGAAAACAACACTCACATGTATGTACATGGACACTGTTATTAATCACTTTTACTGTTCTTTCTGTCTATACTTGCCACAAAGAGATCGCTTCCTGACACATTTCAACCCTTGCTTTGTGTAAATATAATTTCTACAGTTCAGCAGAAGTTAATTTGAGGCCTCAGGAGTCTAAATCAAACCAGCATCTTCCAAAGTTACAGTGTTCTTCATAGAAAATAGCCTCGTTCTGTGTCCCTGCACACTGTGTTTGTCATAAATAAAAGACACAGTCATGCAAAGAGGCAATATTGTTCCAAACAGACAGTCACTTTGAAACATAACCACTGATTTTGTCTGACTCAGACTGAACTTCAGACTGCATGTCGCAGGACCAGGATTGTGGATTTGGTCCCATGTTGTTGCTCATTGTTGGGAGGGGATCAGCCAGTATGAACAGGAGCAACAATGACAGCAACCAACAACATACAATTAATTTTGTACATTACACACAGTAATATGAATATGTCATTCGATACAGTTTGATGTATGTTGACAGGTTATTATTTGCCTTATTATTTATGATTATTTATCTCATTATTTGTCCATCTGTGCTGTCTTGTGTCGGTAGGAAACGAGCTGAACTTCCAGTCTCATGGTTTTTCTGTCCTCCCCAAACAGAGAAGTTTCTCCAACCAGTCCTTTCAACCCTCTGATACGACCCATAGGAGTGTCTCCTGAAATGGCGCCCCTATGGCGGCAGGCATACTGAACCTTGGTTGGGACTTCACCGACAGCGGCAAACCTACCTTTGTCGCCATGGTTACTATAATAACGGTTGTGGCTTGATTAGGTTTAGGAAAAGATCGCGATTTGGGTTAAAATAACATCAACATTCAACAACATTAGACGATCTTTGTTGTCATGGTTACAATAATAACAGCTAGCTTCAGATGGGAATTGAACACCGCTCTCCTGTGTCATATTCATCCATCCACCACAACCTCCTCCCGACCTGGACCCCTGTCGCTCTTTGTATGGCGTGAAGGAGATTTTTCTTCCTCCAGTGTTCCTCGTGTTTTCCTAAACCTCACTAACACTCCAAGAGTTCAGGTCATAACAACCTTCACATTGTAAGACATTGTTCAGCCTCTATTATGACTGTTTGTGTCTAGATGGAGCCACAGCTCTCATCCGTGGCTAGAGTACCTGGTCTTATAGATAAGGGCGTACAAGAAAAGCACAGACTGAAAATATTGTTCAAATCTAGTTGTTGTCAAAGATGAGCTAAGTATGGGAAGTACAAGACATATGTAATATTGATTTGGTAAGAACATGTGACAATTCATATTTTGTAGACCAATATCATCTGCATACATGAATGGAGTAAGGTGTTGTGAAATGGTGCAACCATGTGAGACCAGGGATTATAAACTCATAGTCAGGCAAGACATTTTTAGAACTTGATGTGGCACCACTCCGATTCACATGCTGACGGTGTACTGCTCATCATTTTCTCCTTGGCGCCAAGCTCATAATAAATACTTCTGCCTGAGACATCTGAACTCCTGCTCATCATGTTTTCTCCAGCTCACAAGAATTTCAATCAAATGTGGAAAAACAAAGAGCGACAAAGTGCGGTGGAAACAGACTTAGTGAATAAACAATGATGTACAGTGATTAAAACATCACTCAAGCTTCCAGTGAAGAGACAAAAACATCGGGTCTGTGTGGAGCGATGAGGAGGAGGCTGGAACCTTCCTCACATTACCACATGAAGCAAACCGAAATGTCAGATTAACGTCATGTTTTCTACTTATTTCCTTTCGTTTTTCCGGTTTTACTGGAGCTCTTTTGATGTCATCATCGCTGTCTTCTTCTTCTGCAGTGGTTTAATGGAAAAGTGGAAAATTAGTGCCACCAACTGTTCATATCAATGAATATTCACATATCTGAAATGAATGGGAATGTGCATTAACTCAAATATTCTTTTCAAACTTTAGTTTCGTTTTTTTTTTTTATAGGTTGCCAAGAAAAAAAAACCCAGAAGAAGAAACAGTGACGTCAGAAATCTGTGATCAATGAAGACGGAGAACCACATCACAGAGTGGGTGGAGTCACAGCTGTCACATCTCGAGTAAGTTCCTAACAAACAGAACGAGGGTCCTGGGGACAGTAAACTTTGCTAAAATGTCCCAGCAACGCTTTGACACCATGACATTAATTTCCCCTAGGGTAGTATCTCTCTATCCCCTACTAAGTATCTATCTATCTATCTATCTATTTATCTATCTATCTATCTATCTATCTATCTATCTATCTATCTATCTATCTATCTATCTATCTATTTATCTATCTATCTATCTATCTATCTATCTATCTATCTATCTATCTATCTATCACGTCAGGGAGGTGATAAATCTACAGCTGAAACAGTTGCAGGTAAACAAACATGTTAGTAGGTCAGTAAGAAACAGCTGACAAACACTGAACACAACCAAAACTACTTTAGCTTCTCTCGATTAATGCAGCCGTACCTTTGCAAGGAACAACTCCAGTGTTCCCATTGCTACAGCAACTAGATGTCAGAGTACGGGTCCATGCAGATTCAGATACCCATAGTTCAACTTTTGTGAACCTGCCATTTCATGCCATTGAGAAATATGTGGATAAGATTTATAATTTTATTCGTTTTTGTTTCATTAAACCCAGAAAAAAAGATCTGACTTGTGGTTAGTCTCTAGGCTAATCAAACAAAAAACAATCAGCCATCACATTAATCCCTCATTGATACTTGTGTAACTGTTAACTTCCTCATTTGCAACTGATATGGCTAAAAAGCAAGCTAGCCAAATAAGTCTTATCTTAATCAACTTTACTATGTCACTGGCGCTTTGCCTGGACTCTGAGGACTGTGCTGGATCTGACTCTGCTGATTTGCTGTTGCCCTCGTCTCTGCTGTCCGTCTCATTCGGCTCCTCGTCACCCATGTGACCGCTGGTACAGGCGTCGGCCTCGCCTGGTGGAGTTGGAGCAGTTCTTGGTTTTAGACCAGTGAAGTGTCGGTGCGGCTCTCAAACCAGTTTACCTGGCAGAGATATTGCTCTGCAAGATCAGATATTTTAGTGGAAAAGAAACACGTTGTGAGTAATACAGCACCTGAGTTGGTTTTATTATTTATCCGCCACTACACGACTGCAGTATTGTGTCGATGTGGTTTCAGCTGCATCATCCAGTCACAGATTTCCAATAAAGGGGTGTGTCGGTCAGATAAAAGAGTCCTCACTGAAGCTTCCCCTGGATCCCACCTCGATCCTCGATCCTCTGAACACAAATAAGAGAAGTGGAACATCTGTCATGTTGGTGGACCAGATCTATTTCCAGACCACATGAGGATCTGGAAGTGAAGAAGGATCAGATAACTGAGATGCACATAGTGCAGAGGCACCTCAGCATAAAGTGCATGCGATGATTTCAAGAGTATTGTGTGTGTGTGTGTGTGTGTGTGTGTGTGTGTGTGTGTGTGTGTGTGTGTGTGTGTGTGTGTGTGTGTGTGTGTGTGTGTGTGTGTATGTGTGTGTATGTGTATGTGTGTGTGTGTGTGTGTGTGTGTGTGTGTGTGTGTGTGAGAGATACACAAGATACTGCCCGTGATTCAGATGCAATTATTGCCTGTGACTCGCGTGAACACTCGCTAAAGCTGTGTTTTCATTCTTTCAGCCAAGTACATCACATCATAACACACACCCAGCTGTACCCACAGGCTCACATTTCACTGTAAAACACATTCCTGAGTGCGTGTGTGTGTGTGTTGAAGGAAACAAAGGGGGTAAATGTATGAAACTGATTCCTGTGGGGTCACTCTTTGCTTCTTAACACGACCTCATGTTGATGGTCTGCAGGGTGACACACCACATGTGTGTCCTGACCTCACTGTCACACACTTGTACACTACTTTGCACTTACAATATATTCATTAAATTTGGCTGCAAATAAATCAAACAACAGACGTGTGACTGTGAGGTGTCCATGTTTGCACATCCATGTTGTTAAGTACACAAAAGTTAGAAATAACTCACAACAGACACAAATGCAAATACATAAAAGGGAAGAACATACGATGACAGTGAGTGTGTTTCCATCCCCCTGTGTTTTGCACATTTTCAAATTGTGCACAAAAGAAGTGAGTGAAAACACTGTAAAGGTTTATCTGCTTGGCTGAGGTGTAAAAGTTTTGGGTTTGTTGATAAAACCCCAGGCTTGATAACATTAGCTAACTTGCTTTTACCCATATTATGTTGCTATATATAAAACGGACAATGTATAAGGTAAACAGAACTTGTATGACGTGAGTGAATATAGCTGTGGAGGATTGCGCAACAGCAAGTCGTGTCTGCCCGCCTCAGGCTTCTTTCCCGTAGTTCAGGAAACCGTAGCTGTTTAAGCATACTGCAGCTGGTACCCGTGTCAAAACCCAATGAGTGACACAGACAATGAACAATCAAAGAAGAAATGACACCACAAGACGGACTGCAGAGGCCGAGTGAATCACATCCTCTAAGATCTTTTTTCCAGATTACAGGGTGGAGTCAGAGCGTGCAGTGTCAGTTTGTTCTTTTGTACTGCTGTCTGCTCCAGCTGGAAGGTGGAGACAAGCCAAAGACAAGTTTACTCATGTTCAATCTGATGTGAGGAGTCTCCTCCGAACACAGGTCCTTGCAGAACTGGTGTTATGAGACTCCATGTATGAAAGGTCACATGAGCCACATACATTCAAATCTCATACAGCCCTGCAGGTGACGCTGAAGTTGTGATGCTGACAGTGTGAATACTCAGTGTCTCCTCTCCAGGTGTGCAACAACCTCTTGTTTGAGCTCAGGTCAAAATGTCATGCATAGGTTGAGTGTTAAGGTCAGTAAAGTTCATTTTAAAGGTGGCACAAATGGTCACAGCCATTCAAGTCAAAATGTTTTAACTAAAAAACTGACACTCGTCCTGAAGCTTTTTGACTCCGCTTCACTCGCACAAAGAGCAGCAGTTCAGCAAGATAGACTTCATGCATACACAACGCAGGCAGAGTGTCAAAGGCGATAGTATTATCACCCTTATAAGTGTGATAAAGTTGTTTTGGACACAAGGGCTGAAGAATGAAGCCAACACTGAAGTGCTAGAAACTGCAACAACTCACAACTGTACTGGAGGTGAATTTTTCAAACTCACCTGATTGCATTTTATTAAGGCTTAAAGTTATGTGGCTATAATTGAGGGTGTGGCCACTTTTTTTTTTTGGGGGGGGGGGGGGGGGGGTGCATGCATGCATGCACCAAAGTCTCTGGGAGGAGACCAGTTTGGGGGGATTATATTTCCCACCTGGTCTGGGAGAGTATCTGGATCCAAATCAGTGATTCTCAGAGAGGGTGGATTTAAAGGATGTAAAGAAAGAGTTAGGGTTAATATAATCATTTATGGTGAGGGAATATCAGGAGAGGGTAAATCAGCAAGTGAGAGTAAGACAAGGAAGTAAACCAGACAGGAGAGCAGTTTGTACAGCAACGAAAAAAAGAAACAAGACAAGAATAAAGAAGTGAAAGGAGAGATGAGATAATAGAGCTGAAGAGAAGGAGGAGACTTGACTGGAATTTCCCTTCAGTCACACACTGGGACTGATATTAGGTCGTCCATACCTCCCAGCTGCTCTGTGACAGGCTTGGCAATGGTATGGACACACACTCTCACACTCACACACACACACACACACACTCACACAGAGAGAAAGATCCATACATCATGTGAATAGTATGTGATGGTGTGTGAGTGCACTGAGCCCAGCCCATGTGATTCTGTTGTCATTGACTGGCTGCTAATGGCTAACAGATGAGCCTGTGTGTGTGTGTGAAGGGGTGTAGGGTGTGGACCCTCTTAGCCCTTCAGAGTATGATTAGTTCGTAGTGCAAGAGCCAAATCTCACACACACACACATGCAACACACATGCAATATTATGCAATAGCTGAGCAGACCAGAGAAGAGTAGCATGGCCATAGTGTGTGTGTGTGTGTGTGTGAGTGTGAAACGAACGCCCCATTATCACCACCATCATCATCACCATCATCTGTTCCTGGACCTGTCTGCACCGCACGTGCTCGGTGATGATGTCATGGGTACAGGAAGTCGACCGCTCCTTAGAGAAGATGTCAAACCTTCACGTCCGACTCGCTCACCAGTCTGACTGCTGCACCTCGCCCTGTAACCAGAGAGCCTGGGAACTGGTTTCACTGGGGTCTCACTCAGTTCATTTGGTTTGACTGGTGTCTTTGATTTTTTTCTGGTCTCACTGGTTTTACTGGTGTCACTGGTTTCATCCAGGTGTTCACACTTGTCTTATGGGTTTTAAGTGGTTTTACTGGTTTTTACTGGCTTCACTTTTCTCACTCGATTCACAAGTTTCAGTTGGTATCCTACAGTGGGTGGATCCACATTTTACAACTTAGAGACGTCACAAACCTTGATCAGTGTATGTTCATGATTATTATAAAGAGGTACAGATGTTAATGTTAAGCACTTTGACCGCATATCCCTCTGGTTTGTGATCTGGACCTGGATCAGGAAGAACGCATGTTAACGCAGGTGGAAAAACATGCAGAATGCATTGTCCTAGTTTTAGTGTTCTTGTCTATCAACTTCTTCAGAGGTGATCTGGATCGTTCTGGTTCACACTTTGATCAGATCTCAGTCAGGTGTAAATGCCATGATTGATTTGTGATGTTTCCTAAATGGTTTCATTATTGTGACATTTTTATGATATTCATTCATAAAAATATTATATAGATATATGCTGTGATAATATGGCATTGGCTAAATGTTAGCAATGTCCATCCTATGACAGACAGCTGTCAGCTGGTTGCATTTTATTTTGTTTGGTTTTTTTTTTGTTTTAATTTTTCAGACAAGTTTGGCTTTATTTGGACGGCCACAGTAAGAGAGAGAGACAGGAAAGTCAGGGCCGCTGCAGTTAGGACTATGCCTAGACGGTATGCATGCTCCAGGTGAGCCACCAGGTGAGCCCAGCTGGTTGCATTTTAAACACCCACACCTTCTACTCTGATGAAGATGACCTGTATGTGTCATGTTTGCTGCTGCACCAGCGCACACTGCTCACTGCACACTGACAAAATCAAAATAAGTAGAATGTTAATTAAGAACAAATGCAAAGGCCTCTGATCAGAGATCACCAACAAGCTGTGATACTCTGTGTCAAACACAGGCTGTTGACGTGGATGGAGTTAAGCCTGCTGCGTACATCACAGCAGGCTCCACAGACTTAATGTAATTTTGTAACTGTGGCCGTCATACGAATCCTTCTTTAAGATTGGCTTGTTGGTCTTTGTTACCAAAACACACCGAAATCAGATAACCACCCACATGTTCTTCACTGTAACAGAGAACAGTCACACTTTGCCTGCTTTCCTCTCCTACAGTGGCCTTCCTGTGTTTTGCTCTAGACGTATCCAGAACACCTACTGCAGAGTCGGAGAGCAACGGCAACTCCCACAAGGACGAGAGTGTGACTAAAGTGAGTATGTATACACATTAACTGCTGCAGACAGCCCACTTTCCACCCCCAAAGGTGATGGCACGTGGGTCTCCACACAGATAACAGGATCCTGGAGATATATCTGTTGTAGGAACACATTAGTAATAAATAACGGCTCTTTAAATATGATAACCTAAGCTCCTCAGAGTGAACACTTTCTGGACTTCAGGCCAAGGTTTTTCCTTGTCATGTAAATCTCCTCCTCCAGCTAGGAGGAGAAAAAAAGCAAAATCACACTGGGACTCTGGGCTTAACCTCCCACATCACTGTTAATTAAAAGAGACACAGACAGAAAGAACATCAGCTCCTCCTGTCTGGGAAAAGTGTTGAATTAAATAATCTAACTCTAAAGACATCAGAGGATTTTAAAAGTCTTAGATAACACCTGATGAAAGCTCTTAATTCACCATATATGAACAGGTTTCTTAAAAGACTCCAGAGTTTAATATGCTGTAAAAGTCAAATAAGCATCATTAAGTGAGGTCTCCTCTAATGACACTCTATATAATATATTTGCATCTTAAAGGAACAGTTAAATATTTAAGGAAATGCTTTTTTTTGGTTATTAAGAATGAAATGTTCAGAGGGATATCAGTCTCATGTCTGCGTGTTCAGTACACAGCTGTAGCAGCTGTGGTTAGCTTAGCTTAGCATAAAGATTGTAAGCAGGAGGAATCAACTAGCCTGCCTCTGTCCAAAAAAAAAAAAAAAAACTAAGCACCTGCAGCTGCAACATGGCTCGGATGGTGGCTGTACAGTTGGTGTCATGGAGCTGTTGCTGACACCAGGTGGACTTTTAAACTTACCTTTGAACTCATCTAAAGGAATCTAAAAGTGTTTCTCATGGGACCCTTAAACTCCAGGAGGAGATTAAAAAAAGTCTGAGACAGTTAAAACTGATGTGTTGGTGCTGAGCTGCAGTAAATCCCTTCTGACTGACTTCACTCCTACAGGAAACAGAGCAGCTGAGGCCGATTGCGTCACCACATGTTTCTCTTACTGTTATTATTGTCGAGAGTGTGGAGAGCAGAGAAACTCTTGAGCCAACACTCAAGAGGCTTAGTTTGAATAAAACTTGTCAAAAATAAATGTTAAGATAGAGATGTAGAGACAGAAAACTGAAAAATAGAAGAATGTTAAATAAACATTAATCCAAACACATGACAAAGATGAAAGGTGCTGTAGGACTAGAAAAGTGGATTTGCTTATGCTGGAAATTGCAGGTGTTAACACTGTAAAATGTCTTAAAATGTTATTTTTGTTTTTGTGAAGTGTTGTATGGAAGTTATGATTTATACTGAAGCACATAAAGGAGTTGAAGTGTTGAAGTGTGAGGTCTGAGGTTTCAGTACTGGAATACTCTGATTTGTCAGTTTGGATGTAAGCACTAATGTCAGTGCTTACATCCAAAAGTGGCTGAAATCTTGTTCTATGTCTGAGCTACTATAGCAACTGAAATGTCAGTTTAAATGTAAGCACTAAAAGTAGAACGATGAAAGCAGTGAAGCGTCAGCACTGACAGTGGCTGAATTATCTATTGAATGTAGGACATGAAATGAGATGGTTGATATTAACTTGATATTTCAACTGAAAATGAAAAAAGCTGTTTCAAAACAACTGAAGTGAAAGCAGTTGAAGTGCTGAGAACCATTGAGAAGACACTTGCAAATTACAAAATGAAAGTTGAGATTTCAGGTGAAGTGGAAGAAGTGTATGCACTTGTAGTATTACTTGGTATAAAATCACTTAAATTTCAAGTAAGTAGTTCAAAGTAGAAGAGTTCGAGTCAGTCAAGCATCCACTGCAAGCACTTGAAGTGTCAGTTGATATGTACTTTAAGTACTGACATCAATTAAAGTGTTAGCTGAAAGGTAAACACTGCCTTGAAAATGTTGAAATTAGTGCTGAGAGCATGTGAAATTAAAGTTTAAGTCCAGTTAGAAGGTGAGGTCTCAGGTGCCGAAGGTAGCTGAAGAGTAAGAGCTGAAAGCAGCTGAACTGTCGTTTCAAGACTAAGAGATAAAAGTTTTTTTAAAAAAAAGTGTGTGCACTGTAAAGAGTTTAGTTTCATTTCAGTCAAAAGTATTTGAAGAAGAAAAGCAATAAAAGCAGTTGTTATTGAAAGTGAAAGTGTGGAGACTGAAAGCAGTTGAAGTGTGTGCACCATACTTGATATGACAGGAGTTAAAATTTGTAAGTAGTAAAAAAGTTTAAATGTTCTGATAATAAAACAGGTTAAAATGGTTTTTTTTTTTTAAAAAGAGGCTGCCTGATAAACGGTGATAATAGAGACAGAAGAATCAAGTTGAGTGGAGAGAGGATGACGAGGTATGAATTTTTCTAATCTGTTTTAAAGACTTGTTTGGAATAAACTCAAGTATAAACACTCACAGCAGTTAGTCATGATTCAGTCATCAATACAGACAGATCCAGGGACCCACCCTGAGAGGAGGGGGGAAGAGGAAGAAAGGAAGGAAAGGAAGGAAAGGAAGAAGGAAGGGAAGGAAGAAGAAGAAAATGAGGGAAATAGCAGGAGGAACCAGAGAAGAAGCTATGAAGGAAGGAAAAGAGAAAGAAGCATGTTATAAGATTGATGAAGGAGTTTCATGATGAAGGAAAGAAGGAAGATGGCAACAGTGAGAGTAAAAGAGAGCATGGAGGAAAAGTATGGAAGAAAAGAAGTGAAGAAAAATAATAGCACGAGACAGGAACAGAGACAAAGACCAAAATGAATGATAGAAAAGAGAGACTGGTGTTTGTTTTACTGTAGGAGAGAGGAAAAAATGAAAGGGGGATAGAGAAGGACGTGATGGAAAAAGGTAAAAAAAAAAGATAGAAAAAGAAGATGAAGAAGATGAAGAAGAGGAAGAAAAGAACTGGAGAAGAGGGATAGAGGAGGGGTGGACAAAAGAAAAGCAGAGAATGAGGAAGAAGTTGAGGAGGGTTTGAGGGGAAAATAGAAAGCTGAAAAATGAAATGAAAAACCAGGAATGAGAGGAAAAAGAGAGACTGATGGAGAGATAGTGAGGAAAAAGAAACAATAAACATTTTAAAGAGACCAAAGAGAATTGATGGATGGAGGGAGGGAAGGGGATACAGAGGAAGGATGAGTGATGGAGAGCCAATGAAAAGGTCAAATAAAACAGAGGAACCCCACCCAAACAAAGAGGGGGGGGGGGGGTGATGTCAAGTGAAGAAAAGATGGAACGAATAAGAGGAGAGGGGAATAAAATGGAAGGAGGACAGAGGGGGGGGGTGAGATAGATGAAAAGGGAGGGAAGGAAGAAAGGGAGAGGAGGAGAGGAGGAGAGAGGAGAGAGGCAGTCCCACCCTGAATGACAGAGGAGGGGATTTCTGCTGAAGCTAAATGACAAACAGAACCAGAGTCAGAACTAATGCAGTGTTCTGATAAACACTTTGTTTGGAGCATAGTGAGGCATGAATTTCCTCTAGAGGATAAATAAAGTATCTATCTATCTATCTATCTATCTATCTATCTATTAAACAGTATAAGACAATCACTGCCCGGTAGTGGAGCTCAGTGACATGAGGAAACATTAGGACACTATCTTTTCATGTCTCAGTTGTTTCTGTTTGTGAACATTTATAAGGTGAATGACTTAACTCATTTATCTCCACAATGAAACTGCGTGGTTGTAAATCAGTCTGTAATTAAAACCAGTGGTTCTGAAGAAGAGCTGGAGAGATGGAGGCACACCAACAGAAACCACTCACTGAAATTAACACAGAAGTTAATACTGCTTTTCACCCTTTTATCTTCATCTTTATAGAAACAGAACAGATGCTGATGTCCTCATCTACACGGCTACTTGACTTTTCTGGCTCCTAAACGTGAGTTGATCACTTTTCTCATTGTGTCATTTTGCTGAAGATGTAACTTTTACATCATCTTACAATAATTATTGTATTACTTGCATCAATAGACAAAGGCTGCATATGTAGAGTTATAAGGAAAGAAAATAAGGTATTATACTTGGAGACAAGCTTTGAACTATTTAGTCTTGCACGTTAAAATATCAGAAAAAGGGAAATTATTTAGTGCAATGGATGAATATGAAATGTTTTTGTTTTATATACTCTCTCACAATCCCCCTAAAATGATCTCTATTGGTCCCTGCAGGATCCTGACCCCCGGTTGAGGACCAGATTCATGTGATGACGGATAGACTTATTGCTGCTCTTACACTGCCTCCTTGTGGCAGCTCCAAACAATCACACCTCCAGCCTGCAGACAAACACAACATACTGACACAATGATGGTCTTGTATTAAACACGTTAGTGTGTGCATTATAAAATTATAATTTTTAAAGTTAAAGATGCACTTCTGCATTATTTAAATGCAGAAGTGCATCTTTAATTTTTAAAACTTTAAAATTCTATTCTGTACAGAAGCCCTGAGAGAGAAGTGAAAAAAAATATTTTGTGCAAGGATCAGTTTTTTTCTGTCTTTCTTCCCAGAAAAAAAAAAAAAAAAACTTGCCTCCTGGGAGTTGTTTATACAGATGAAAAAAACAAAAATACATTTTTTTAAACCCTGCCTCTCAGGGCTTCCATCCTTCTGGGAGATGAACAAGTGACGGACATTTAAAAAGGCTCCAGAAACACAGGATAGCACTTCAGGGCTGGAGTTTGAAGTAGATTTTTCTACTTCAAACGTTTTATTTTCACAGATTTTTCTTCAGTCTTCACTATAAAGAGTTACACAATAAGAAAAGGACAAATAAAAACAGATGACCACCACACCATTTGTAATAAATAAAAATATATTTCACCTTCAATTTAAATTAGAGCAATGCAGTCAACAGAGTTTATCTGAGTTGAGTTCTTGGCTCACTGGTCCTGAATCCCCTCATCACAACAGAAACATCTTAAGGATGGTGGTGAATATATTTAGGAATGATTTTACTTCCCCTGAACTGGACTTGAACAGGTTTGGAAATCTGAATTGCACGACTTCAGCTGAGATTTCTAAATGTCCTTGTGGCTGACAGTAAAATTTTCCTCTTCACTGAAAGCTGACATCTTTTTCACGTGACAGCAAAAAAGTGACAAGAAAAACAGTTAGAAAGTAAACGTGTCTGCCGCCATCACTCCGGTGCTCAAAAAGCAACCAATCAGATCAGTTGCTGAAGCCCAGATATCAAATAGTAGTATTTAACGTGAACCAGGACGGAGAGTTTCAGGTGTTATCGCTGAAAACTTGTCCCAGGATGGAAAGTCGAGCGCTGAACGGCTGAACAGGACAGGACAGTAGGGGGGGTGTCTTCTTCTCACCCGGTTTCAGAGCGATGCTCTCTGATTGGCCAGGGGGAGGGCCTTCTGTCTCTTTGGCGGGCGGGGCTGACTGGTGGTCGGACTTTTGCGTGGGCTGTGACAGGCTGAGCAGGATGTCTCTGAGGTCCTGTCGGTCCTGAGCGTGGCGGCTGCAGCAGTAGAGCGCCGCCGGGTCGAGAGGGTGAGCCTCCGTGTTGAAGATGAAGCCCCCCGCACCCAAAACACACTGACCACCCTCGCCGCCCTCCTCCCAAGACCCATCCCCCTCCGTCCCCCCGCCGTGCAGGAAGTGGGTGGGGTCAAAGAGCAGGTAAAGGTACTTGATGGTTTCAGCGAGGAAGAAGGACTCCATCCTGTTGTCCAGCTGGTGGTCTCGCAGGTCTTTCACCTGCAGGAGGAGGAACAGCAGCAAGAACATGTGATTCAGTGAAGCAGCCAGCAAAGTTAGATGTGCGCTTCCACCTCTGTGCACTAGGTGGAGCATATAGAGGACATATATAGAGAAACTTATAGAAGGAGACTAGTTGTAATCAGGTAGTAATAGTATCAGGATAGTGTGGTGGAGCTTGACTGATAAACTGACGTTAGCTTTGCGCAGCTCTCAGTATTGGCCTGACAAGTAAGTAACAAGAAGGTAATCTACAAAACATTGTCTCGTTACATGGTTTGTCCAGCAGAGAGCGCTAACGATTGTAAAATTCATTATTCTTTAGAAATTTAAATTTAAAAAATCCTCATTAAAAATGTTAGATTAGTCTGATAAACAGAGCAGATCTAAATCAGACGCTTTGACCTAGACTTTCTTAGTGAGAGGCGCATTTTGTTTGTTTGTTCTTTGTGTGTGTGTGTGTGTGTGTGTGTGTGTGTGTGTGTTGTCCTTTTTGTCTAAGCCTGTGATCTGCAGACAGACTGCCAAACTTACACTGGCATATCCACAGGGCGTCTTGGCGATTTTCTCTATGGACTCCAGAGCGTCGAGGCCCAGCTGCAGGTAGATGTGGTCACCTGTCGCTCTGAACAGGTACATGGCGCTCTCTATTAACTCTGGAGAAATAAAAGTCAGTTCACAGCAGTTCACCAGACAGCCAGGGAGCTGGTAAATGATTAGTTAGCTGGTTAATTCATCTGCACATGGCAACCTTTTCCTTACTTTCAAAATAAAAGCCCCCATTACAAAGGTCTTAAGTAAATTCTGTTAAATTGAAATAATTTAATTTAACTTTTAGCATTAGCATTAGCATTAGCATTAGACTGTGAAGGCCCAACCGAAATGAGACATCTTGATCTACGGAGGATTTCCTCTTTGCGTTACCAGCTGAGCTCACCATTACTGTTGCGTTGAGAAGCGCCTTTCCTGTCGCCTAGCAACCTTGACAACATGTAACTCGAGATTTTAAGGCCCTTAGTTTTAACAATTATACTGTAAGCTGTTCAACTGAGCTGAAACCCACTACTTACATTTAAAATTATTATAAATTCTCAGGCTCTCTGTTGGTGTTGTTGAGATATGTCGGGCCATGAAGGATCGACCCTTTGGAGCCTTTGTTGCCCAGGAAAAGAGAGATGCATTTCTTGTCTGCATTTGAAGAAGCCTTCAAAATGAGGCAGTCTAGTCGCACCGCTATCGGTCTTCAAATGTAGCATCTGAAGGATCCAGCCCCTGAACTGGGACACGGCTACTATCTGAGGGATGTCTACATTCAATCAACTAATCTAGTCATTTAAAAAAATCTATGACCCTACAGTACTTTGAAGACTATGTAACCGGCTACTTTGAAATGACATAGTTAATAAGCTGGTGGGTCACTTGGTGGACTGACCTGGTCTCAGTGGGTATCCCTCTCTCTTGTCCACAGTGTAACCCTGAGGGATGCTGTAAAACTCAGGCAGACCTCCAAACTGTCTCCACACTGAGTAATAGTTCTGGAAAGTTCTCACGGCACTGTCCAGGTTCCCCAACAAAGACTGAAACACAATGGACGGTAGCACTTATGACTACAAAGTGTCATGAAACTAAGTGAAAGATTTGTGAGCAGCCTTAAGTTGGGAGAAGACTGTGTGTTCAGTATTATGTATGTACCTGCAGGCCGGGCCAGAAGGCCTCCAGAGACTGGAAGACCGGCATGGAGACGGTTCCTTTATGCATCTGCACCCACAAGTACCAATCATCAAACCGAGTGTAGTTCTGAATGGCTCGATCATACTCTGGGAAAAAGAAGAACATTTCTTCATCCGTCTGTTATCAGGATGTAGGTGTAGGCTGCCTTGCTCAAAGGCACCAGAGGGAAAAGGTGGGAGAGTTGTGAGGATTACCCATGAACATGTTGAGCAGCTCCTCATCCTGCAGCATGATGGCTCCTTTCACCAGATACTCAAAGTAAGAGTCGACTCCTGCTCCGATGCCGGCGTCCTGAGCCACCCACTTCTTGGACACGATGTCAATGTGGTTCCCCACCTGGACAGACAGACAGGTACATACACAGACAGGTGAGGGAGAGACCACATAGATTTGATCTTTATTGTTATCGTTTTTGACAGAGCAGCAGAAATGAACAATTATCACCTTTTGGCTTTAACATCAGTTCAGATCATCAGATTATGTTGAGCAGTATCTATGAACAGTGGTTGTGCTTATAACAACATCAAGCATTACCTGCTGTTTCATGAACTAAGAGGCCTTGAAGTCAATGTCAATCTTTAACTAATCATCCTAGTGTCTCATTACAGGTTCAGACAGTGGACTGTAAATAAAGATGGATGTAGCCTCCGTGACGTCACCCACAGGTTTCTGAAGAGCGGTTTTGAAGCTCAGAGTGAGACTTAGGTGCATGTCGGTTTGTGGCAAGCATACCTTCACCGACCTGTCACTTAAAGAGGCCACACCCTCAATTATACATAACTTTAAGCTTTAATGAAATGTAAACAGGCGAGTTGTATAAAAGTTCACCCCCTCTACAGTTGTCATGAAGGAGGAAATTAGATATAGAGACTAAAACTGTTTTCTTGTACCAGACTGTTTATATCTGCTATAAAGTTGGACATTTTAACATGGGAGTCTATGGGGACTGACTCACTGTTGGAGCCAGACTCTAGTGGTCATTAGAGGAACTGCAGTCTTTAGTACTTGAGTGTTGATATTTTTAAACACACAGCACTGGTATTTTTTATGTGATTTAATTAATTTCGCAATTAATAAATAAATAAAAATCAGAACTTTTACTAACTCAAAGTATTTAAGGACCTTTAATGGTGTTTATAGGCTTTTCCCCACAGTTAAAACCGTTACTGGACTAAAAACAGACAGACAGGTGGTCTAGTTACCAGTCCAATGTCAGATCTGGTCTTCCACAGCGCCCTCAGGGCTCGGCGGGCTACGTTCTCGAATATTGTGTCTCCAGTTAGTCGACTCAGCGTGGCAAACTCCAGGATGAAGGTTCCCACGCCGGCAGTGCAGGTGACGGGTGTCTCGGTGGGGCTGACGCCGAGCAGCAGGTTGACAGTACCGTATGGCATGCCGGTGGGAGTCTGAAACGCTGAAACCATTTATACGAGTTACATCTGAGCAGCTACAGTACACAAGACAGGATTTTAAGGTGATATTGTTGTATTTCAACAATTGATTGAGGCATCAATTATTTCTTCAGTTCATCCATTAATCATTAAAACTTGACAAATAGCCCATCAACAATCACTAAAGCCCAAAGTGTCAATGATACATCAAATGGTTAATATTTTATATGACTGGATAAACAGGGATGTAATCTGAAACTAGTCAGTGGCAGAGGCATGCAGCCATGAGGAAGTCATTCTAGTTTTTACATGTATTTATATATGCATCTATGTTTTTTTCACCTACTTGCATGTGCACATCGAGAGTCACAAGAAACAAAATTCTTTGAATGTGAAAGTTGTTTCTGATATAAAACCGCGAAAAACAGCAAATTCTCACATCTGGAAAGTTTTCACTTGCACTTGAAAACTCTCAGAATGATTATCAGAAGAGTTGGCCTTTCATTTTGTTTCCTGTTTCTATGTGTATACTTGTACCTTTAGAAGCTGTCTGACTGACACTGACAGGTAGTAGAAATGAGGATGTTTCTTTGCTCTATAAAAGTGAGAGCACTACACCTACTTTCTGTCTGTCCTTCCTCTTATGAGGTCAGCACACAGAGACGCGTGCCTGTGATTTCTCCTGCTGGGGTCAAGTGTCAAACCAGTAGCAGTAATGGATATTACAGACACTCGTTTACACCAGCAGTTTGAATTAGCTAAAAACTTCACATTAAACCGTCAAACTGAATCCTAAATGTGGCCTTTAGGGACATTTACTGTACACACTGTAACCTCTGTGTGTGTGTGTGTGTGTGTGTGTGTGTGTGTGTGTGTGTGTGTGTGAATACCAGGCAGCAGCTTCCTGGCGGCATCCTCAGCCATCCTCAGCAGCGGTCCTGAACAGGGCCAACCAGGTTCCAGCTCCATCCCCGCTCTCCCTGCCAACAGGTGGGCTGACAGCAGACCACCCACCACTACACACACACACACACACACACACACACACACACACACACACACACACACACACACACACACACCACAACAGTTTAACTATTCAGCATAGATATAATATTCTAGTCAGTCAGAAATGTCATTCCCCTTCTGTACCTCTGATGTTGGTTTCAAACACTGACGCGTTGACGTCAATGTCGAAGTCCACGGTGTCTTGCAGGAGCGACGCCACTCGCTTAAACTCTGTATGGTTTCCCAAAACCTTCAGAGATACATTTAAATTTCAAATTAATCTCATGATAATGGCTTCTGTCACTCTGCTGAAAGCTTCATCACACCTGAACACAGCATGACTCTTTTACTGACCCGCTGTTTAGAGAGAATTTGCTTGAAGGTGTTTGCAGTGTAAAATAACTCTGTATTCACGCAGGAAATGTTCAAATATCGTTTTCAGATCTTACCAGTAGAGTGTCAAGAGCATCAATCAGAGTGAGTGAGAAACTGTGGACAAAAGGGGGGGGGGGGGTTAAAATATAAAGTTAAAATATAAGTATAAATATGGGTAGAAAGAAAAAAAAGCTCTTAAGCTGCTGATTACAAAAGATTCAAGCATGTCCATCAATTTGAAGGATGCCTTATTTAGAAATCTACTACTTTGGCCTCTTGGATGTCACCTTACCTGCCCCAGGTGTCTTGTCCGTCACAGGTGAGTGGGCGGAGCTCGTCGTAGGGGAAGGCGTTGTCGAGGTAACTGTTGTAGGCGTGGTAGAACATGGACTTGATGCGCAGTCTGAAACGTGGAGCAGGTTACAGCGTGGTTCAGTCATCACCTTTGACCTTTAAGGGCATTTGTTCACTCAGTCAAATGAAAGATGACGACAGATATAAACTGCATGCTTCCCCTTCCCTCTAAATCTGGACCATCCATGTTTTTCTCTTGTTTGTGTGTTGTGTTATCGGTGTTGTGGCGTGTTCAGATGGTTGTTGCTCACTACTAACTTATTATTATTCTGTCACTTTCAGTAACAAATTGAATTGTAGTTCATTTTTAAAGGGACAAACTCACAAACTAGCAAGTAATGACTCTTTAAATTATCCTTCGATTATTTTATTAATCAGTCAGTTATTGTCTTGAATAATCATATTGTCTAATAAATGTCAAAGAACAGTAATTAAACGCCTGTAACAATGTCCCAGAGCCAGAGGTGACCAACGGTCCAGACCCAGAACTTATTCAGTTAATCCTCACATTTAAAGAGCTGGACCCAAATAATTACTGAAACATATGTTTTTATCAGTCACCAATTGATTTTCTGTCCATTGACCAATCAATTGATGCTTCAAGGTTTGATTTCTTTCACTCTACATTTAAAAAACCTTTTGAATATCACATAGAAAGAAATGTTAAACGTTGAAACCAGTAGGGCAGTACCCAGTAAGTACATGAACCTACTGACGTTTATATATCACATTCTTTTTGAGTACTTCCCTGAATTATATAGATATATCAATGAATTAATTATATTAGTTGCTAAACATCTTGATGTGTCCATTGTGACTTTTCAATACCTGCAGATACCGGGTCTTCTTCCCACACTGAAATCGACTTGAAAGCTGTTTAATTTATCAGTGGAGATCTGGGATTAGCAACCCTCAATTTGACTCATCATAGGGTGTGTGTGTGTGTGTGTGTGTGTGTGTGTGTGTGTGTGTGTGTGTGTGTACCTGATACCAGCCATCTCCTCCTCAGTGAACTGACGAGCCGCCGCATCGTTAAGCAGCCAGACCAACAGCGCCACACACCCGGGAGCGCGCATGAAGAGACCCGGAGAGAGACCCGGAGACAGACAGAATATTTGACAAAAATCAAAAGAATGAAGCAAATACAGGAAATCTAGTTAGTTTCTCATGTTGTTGTGCAGCTGTCAGGAAACAGGAAGTGAACGTTGAGCGCATGCGTCGACCGGTGCGCTGACGAGTATTATTTTTTTCTTGTGCTTTATTGATAAAGGAAGGAAGGAGCAAAACAACATACAGAACATACAAGAAACTTGATAGATAGATAGATAGATAGATAGATAGATAGATAGATAGATAGATAGATAGATAGATAGATAGATAGATAGATAGATAGATAGATAGATAGATAGATAGATAGATAGATAGATAGATAGATAGATAGATAGATAGATAGATATTCTCAGGTTCATTGATGTTGGTGATGCTTGTAACACTCATCATTTCATCCTGTAGTACTGATGAGTTGGGTGTCTCTCTCTCTCTCTCTGTCTTTCTTTCTTTCTTCCTGAGAATTCCAGAGAAACCTGATTTGCATCATATTTGTTTATGTGACAGAGCTGCCTTCATATAACTTCCATGTTAGTTTGGTCCACTACACCAGGACTAACTGGCTGATGTTCCATGTCCCTCCAGTTCATCATTTCTTTTGACAACTTTGCACCATCGACCTGGATATCTCTACAAAGCAAAATTACTTCTTGGTCATTTTAAATCCATAATCTCGAAACACTTTAAACTCTGTTTGTACCAGCTTTAATTGATTTTGTTAATTGTATTTATTTTTTTATTTTTTTTATTGATTGAGGAACACAAATTGGGAAATTCTTGTGTTACAGCAGCTGGGTAGAAAATAAGAATAACATAACAAATAACAAAATTAATTAAAATATAGGTCAATATACATAATAGAGTAATTAACACAGTAACTATCAAAATTAACAAAATAGCTGATTAGCCAAAATAAAAAAATAAGTACAACAAAAAGCAGAATACAAAATAAAATAGCAGAAAATAAACACAATGAATATGGAAAGCAACCCTCTTGTTTTCCCTCTAAATCTACCACTTCTTTTCTTCTACTGAAGTTAGCATGCTAACCAGCTAGCGCTGGTCCAGTCTGCTCTCAGTTCAGCATGAGAGGATGAAGATGAAGCGCTGATCAGAGGGCGTATTATAACCTCTGGTCTCGTAAACACTAAGATGGCTGAAGCTTTGGCCAAGTGACCATCACCACCAGCCCCACCCACCCACTCCTGGCAAGAATCATCATTCAGCAGCAGAGAAAACTTACAGGTAGCACCTTTAACCTTGACATTAGAAGTAAGTAGCAGTGGCTGACGTTAACTATTACTCTATCTAGCTTGTTTACTACACTTTACTTTCCTACCTTCAGAGTTTCTGAATTAAATTATGTCAAGAATATTACAGTCTAGCTAACTAATGTTAGGTAGTTTCTAACTTTTGCCTGAAGTTACAGTGTAGCTAACTAATGTTAGCTAGTTGATAGCACGCTGTTTCATTTCTAGTGTTGGCTTGCCATTTCAATACCCCCTGAATGTCATTGTATAATTGGCATTCTGTGCACCATGCACCGACTGGAGAAAAGAATTTCAAGAATACACAATTTAGCTTTATCATTAGTATGAGACACAAGGGCCGGAGATGCAAATAATTATTTCCATAGCCACTTTGCATGAAGCTGATGAAAGTGTGGAGAGAGGTTAATCAATAACTTAATAAGCAATTTAAACAGCTTTATGTCTACAGTCACAGTCACAGACTAAAAGAGAGGAACCTGGAAGATACAGCGATGGAAAAAACTCTTCTGAGCATCATAGCTGCGTCAGGCAAGTGTTTCTTATTTAGTTATTGATTTTCCCTTTTTTAATATCATGTATTCTTTGTGATTAGAATGTATACAGCATTGTGACAACTTTAAACATTATTACTTTGGCAATACAACCATTTTCCTTTAATTGATGTGAAGTCTAACAAAATATGAAATAATAATTGGCATTAGTAAGTTATTTTATTTTCATGACATCCATATTGGAAGAGCTTTTACTGCCTAAACAATGCCACCCCCGAATACACTGAAATGTAATTTTACAAAGTCAAACCATTGTATATTATATAAGTTATTTTTAACCCAAATCTAATGCATGTCTGTCACTACAGCACTGTGTGCGGTGTCATCACATGCTCGTCAGTACCATTTTGTTTATGAGCAAAAGAACATGGAAGAAGCTCGGAGTTATTGCAGAGAGAAATACACAGACCTGGCCACTATAGACAGCATGGAGGAGATTAACGTCTTGAATGCTATGGTGGATTTAAACCAAATGGTCAACTCAAGCTATGTGAGTTCACTTTTGTTTCTTCATTTCAGAGCCATATTTTTCTATTATGTTACTTACAGGTGGCAGTAAAATTTTGTGGTGTATTATTTACTTTATTATTTATTATTTATTGCCACTTCTACTCTGTTACATTTCATTGGGAAATATTTTACTGCACTACATGTATCTCACAGTTATAATTTTCTATAGTTACTTATCAAGATTTGACATAAAAGTATATAATAAGCTTATATTGTCATGGTTAAACTTCTTACAAAAATAAGTGTCAGCATAGTGAGAACTATAAACATTATTACATTAGTGATACAAAGATTGTCTTTTCATTGATGAGAAGCCTTGTAGTAGTTTAATCTTCAATAAATCAATCCAATATTGAAATTGTTGTGAAAATGAAACCAAAGCAATTTTACATTTCTGTAATAAAGTGGCAGCATCAAGAATGTAAATATAAATTATATGGTTAAAATTTAAGTCTCGAGCAACTTTAAAAGTTGGTCAAGGACATATACTTAATATCATATTTGAAGCTAATGACAAGATGTTGATTCCAGCTAGCATGGATAGGGCTGTATGACGATGTGAACAGATGGAGGTGGTCGCTGTCAGACAGAAGTTTGGGGGAGTACAGAAATTGGGCCCCTAAAGAACCAAACAATAAAAACAGTGGAGAAAACTGTGGACGGATGTATAATAATGGAATGTGGAATGATGACAGCTGTGAAGAAAATTTTACGGCAGTCTGCATTGATGTCAGAGGTGAGAATTTTACCTGATAAAATTACATCATACAACAAAGCAGTTTAGTTTATTTACCTCTCTTCCTTTCTGCTTGTTTTTGCCTCCATGTTTTCCTTACATTTCAATCAATTCAAACTTTATTTGTACTGCATCTTTTCATGGGTTGGTGCAATTCAAACTGCTTTACAGATGACCAGAAATCTGACAGCAGAAATGATAAAGGTCCCATATTTTACATTTGTCCAGTTTTGTAATCAAAAAAGACATGGAAGTCTCACTTAATACAATATGGGACCTTTAACAGTGACACTAATACACACAAAAAATAGAATTATAAAAAGAAATATAAAACTATAAATATAGATTTAAATGCACAGTATGTAACGTCTGCTGCAAGGGGTCTCTCAATCAAAACAATAACAAAAGACAGCATTGGGTTACGTCATGAAATACAGTGGGATCATGGGAGTTGTTTTCTTCACCATCATTACCGTGAGTTTCTCCTGGTTTGGATTCCTTTGGTGTCAGTGGTTCAGGAATTCAAAATGACTCTGTGATTATAACCATTAAAAACACTGAATAAAGCAGTTTCACATTTAAGGTCAGTGTTTAACCGACGCTGTACGGCGGACACGAGACATCTGAGAAGGGTGGGGAGCTGAGGTTGCTCTAACCTTTGTTTTGATTGTTTCTCTGATAACTTATGAACCAGACATTCAGGAGGTTTTTATTGGAAGCCAAATTATCCACAGAGGTGTCTTCCTCTCTGTAACAAACCGAGGGGGATTAAAACCAGTAGAAACATCCATAAAGCAGTTTCACTTTAAAAATACGTAAATTGGGGCAACCCTGCGGCTCAGTGGCTCAGCTGTTAGAGAGTGTATCCTGCAAGGTTGGATGTTGGGTCCAGGGCTGGGGCTTGGCTGAGGGCGGTGACTGCTTCGTTGTGACATCACATAGTTGAAGCAGTCGACGGGCTGTGTGCATTTCTCTGTGGACTGAGCGCCTTGATGCTTTCACAATATTAATATAGAACCTAGACCTGCTTTATAATCAAAACAGACATTGAAATCTCACTTCATACAATAAGGGACCTTTATGCTGCCTATTGTTTGGCTCATGTGACCAAATCAGACCTGAACCCAATAATCATTCCTACATTCCTACTTCAACTGTCAGGTTGGATATCCACCCTCTAATACGCACACAGCTCCAAGGGGAGCTCAGCTTCATGCTGCGATTAATTATGAAGAAAGAAAAAAGGTGAAATCTGAGAAAAATATTCATGTTTAGAAAAAACTGTAAATATGCATTTATTTGGTGTATAATTTATTTACTTGGTGTATATTTAAAGACATTTTGAAACCTGTGTTGAGACTGTTAGGAAACACTCGACATTTACTAAGATGACAATGCCTTCAATTATTATTTTTACAAATTAATTTGTTCACTGAATTTCGAATGGCATGAATGCTGCCATTCACTTTTACATCCGCACTTTTTAAAAGTAATATTAGTTCCATCCATCTATTATCTATGCTGCTTATCCTCATAGGGTTGCGGGGGGGCTGGAGCCAATCCCAGCTGATATTGGGCGAGGGCGGGGTACACCCTGGACAGGTCACCAGTCCATCACAGGGCTGACATATAGAGACAAACAACCAGTTATGCACACATTTACACCTATGAGGGGTTTAAACCCGTAAATTAACCTATTATACTTGTTTTTGGACTGTGGGAGGAAGCTGGAGTACCCAGAGAGAACCCACGCAGACACAGGGAGAATATGCAAACTCCACACGACTGTTTTCTAACCCAGGACCTTCCTACTAATAATAGTTGTTTTGTCAAATTAATTTTGTCATGTTGTCATTGCTGTTATGTCTATTTCTGTTTTGTGTACTCTTTTATGCTTTTTTATGCTGTTAATGTGAAGCACTTTGTAGCTTTTGTTTGTGCTGGATAGATAAAGCTGTAATTACTTTACTTACACAGATGTGACATTTTTGGCAAACTGTATGTTAAGTTAATCGCTGCACAGCAATTTTCTATGGTCTGTTTTCAGGGTCGAGTGAGACATATGTCCTCATTAAGAAATCCATGACATGGACTGAAGCCCAGAGCTACTGCAGAGCAAACCACACAGACCTGACCAGTGTGAGAAACCTTCAGGAAAACGAGAAAGTAAAGAATCTGGTACCTTCCAATGAACGAGTCTGGATCGGCCTTTTCAGAGACTCTTGGAAGTGGTTGGATGGAAGTAACTCCTCATTTAGGAACTGGCGTAAAAATGAACCTAATAACAGAGGTCACAAAGAGGAATGTGTGGCAGCAAATTTTGAGAAATCTGGAAAATGGGAGGACTGGACCTGTGATTACAGTAGAGCATTTATTTGCTACAGTGGTAAGCCATGATTAAGTCTTTAAATGTAAATCTAGATTTACTTTACCTGCAGATGCAGTTGAACATGCTAATGCTTCACTGGTAAATGTTTACCACGTTCACCTCCTTAAATGTTAAAATTTATTTGCTCAAAACTCAAAGTCCGGCTGAGGCTGTTGGGAATGTCATTAGCTTTCAGGTTTTTGATCATAAACCAGAGTATTAAGCATCAAAATCATCAAAGTTATTGCAATTCATCCTGAGGCAAACACGAAACAAATTTCATCACAATCCATCCAACTGTTGTTGAGATATTTTAGTCTGGAAAGTGGCGGTTTGACTGACACACCAACATTACCATCTCTGGAGCCATGCTGCTAGAGGGCTAAAAACTGCCCTAAAAGAATAAATGGGGAGAAAAATAACATCCATCAATATCAAGTTATGGATTTAATAAGTTTTAACATCCATACTGTTGATGATGTCATTAACTTGTTTCAAAAGTTGATATGCAGTCGGGCTCAACAGCAGATGATGGGTTTGTGTTGTTGGAGTGCTGATTTCAATGATGCCAGAATGCCAAGGCCAATGAAATAAGATCTTCCTCCACCATAAAGCACCCACCTACAAAGTGCACCAACTAGAAACTGTGTAACTGATGAAGCTTGTTTGTTTTTCAAAGTCGTGGCTGTTTCAAAGAAAGTGGTGAGAGTGAAGCTGGTGAAAAGAAGCTCCTCTCTGGATCTGAATCACCCTGCTGTGATGGAAGACATCTTGAAGCAGGTAAATGTTTGACCTCTGTATTTTTTTAATGGAAAGACTTTAGCTTTTTATTGGGGTCTTTTGCAAACAACATACATAACACAATATTTAACAACAAATACAAATACTGTAGTTGTCAACAGGTTATTTAGACGTCTATATACTGTACATTTTCTTTTCATATTTAAACAGTTCAATTTCGTTTCGCCATCATGCTTCATATAATGATTGATTTTTTCCAAGTCTTGGTTTAAATATTTCCTGTAATTCCCAGCAGGTATGAAATTCTTTCCATTGATTACATTTCCAAAAACACTTTCCTCCTCCATGTTCCATAAGTTCATCAGAGCACAGCTGTTCCCACTATGTCTTTTATGGTTGCATTTACATTGTCCCAGTAAAGCTTCAGTTAAGTGCACCTCCAGACAACATGAACCATTCTTCATCTAATATTTTAATTTGTTTTATTGTTATTATTTAGCTGTGATTCCCATTTGCGGTTTATGTATAGCGTTGAGAGTCCTCTGCTTTCTCCACTGCTGACCGAGTACACATCCATAAGCAAATATAACAGAGGCCTAATGCTGATATGACCCAAGGTGTGCCCTGGTCATATGCACCCACAATAGACAAAGACTAGACAGTTACATATTCACAACATTAGCTATTGTTATGCCTCCACTCCAGCGACAGCCAGAGCCAGAGGCATATTGTTGTTTGTCCGTCCATCTGTTCTTTTCATGCGATATCTCAGTAACGCTTTGACAGAGCTTCTTCAGCTTTGGCACAAATGTCCACTTGGACTCAAGGATGAACTGATTTGATTTTGGTAGTCAGGGGTCAAAGGTCAAGGTCACAGTGATCGCACATTCTTGTGAGATCACGAACACCCAGAGGGAATTTCATCACTTCTGGCACACTGTGACATCACAAAACACATTTTTGGCTATAACTTACAATTTCATACCCTAATTATGACACAATTTAAGTCAAATGTCTGTAAGGATAAAATGAAGTGATGACATTTTATATCCAAATGGTAGAAGGTCAACTTTACCGTGACATCATAATGTTCTGCAAAAACACTTAAGGCCATTATTCAATGCTGTAGCTCAGGTAGGAGAGATTGTGACCATATTTCCTGCAACTTGCTTCCATGTTTGAGCAGTGATGTATTTCTCTGTCCTTTACTTGAGTTTTGGGTCATACTCGGAGTGCATATGCAGCCCAGCTTAGCCCCCCTCTTTTCTTCTAAAGTTTATATTTCCCAACTTTATCAAAAGCTCAAACAGAGGCTGAAGAACAAGGGAGTGAATGAAGAAATCAAACTGAGCTGGATGAAGCAGTCGGACGGAAAGAGCTTCCACAGCAAAAAGGAGACAAAGAAGAACACCATTTCAACAAGAGATGATCTTTAATGTCTGAATTTTGTGATAAATTTTCTTTTTCTTTGTCAAAATAAATAACTAGTGTGCATGAGATAAAAAATATGACACTTTGGGACTTTAGGGGCTCCATAGATTACATAAGTGAGGCTGTACAAAGGCGCAGCAGTGCTTTGAGCTAAATGGTAATATCAACATGGTAACATGCTTGCAATGGAGATGCTAAAATGCAATTTACATGTTAATCTGTCACAATTAATAGTATGTATAATATTGTTAGATTGCAACATAGGGGTTTGTTCAATGAGTCAATTTACTGAAAACTAAAACTTTTCTTTTTAAACGTGATTTTTACATAAGTAGAATTCAGAATGTAGAACATTTACATTTAATGGGGTATTTTTATGTTGTGATATTTCTACTTTTACTTAATAAAAGATCTGAATACTTTTCCCACACTGGCTCTTAATCTGTCTCCAGGTCAAACTGAGATCTGGTAAATGTTTAGACCTGAAGCCCCAGCATGATTCACATCATTTACATTCATTTTCCCCTTTTATTTTTCATTTATTTATTTTTCTTCAGTCTATTTTTGCTTCCTCCAAATTTTGTGTTTTTTTCTATATTTTTTCGTCGTTGTCTCCCGCTCATCCGGATCCGGGTCGCGGGGGCAGCAGCCTCAGCAAAGAGGTCCAGACGGCCCTCTCCCCAGCCACTTCCACCAGCTCTTCCAGGAGAATCCCGAGGCGTTCCAAGGCCAGCCGAGAGATATAATCCCTCCAGCGTGTCCTTGGTCGGCCCCGAGGCCTCCTCCCGGTGGGTCATGCCTGAAACACCTCCCCAGGGAGGCGTCCAGGAGGCATCCTCACCAGATGCCCGAACCACCTCAACCGGCTCCTCTTGACATGGAGGAGCAGCGGTACTACTCCGAGTCCCTCCCGGATGACCGAGCTCCTCACCCTATCTCTAAAGCTGAGCCCGGCCACCCTGCGGAGGAAACTCATTTCGGCCGCTTGTATTCGCAATCTTGTTCTTTCGGTCCCTCTTCCCCACAACGGACCGATTCAGCGCCCGCATCACTGTTGACGCCGCCCCAATCCGCCTGTCGATCTCCCGCTCCTTCCTACCCTCACTCGTTAATAAGATCCCGAGATACTTAAATTCCTCCACCTGAGGCAGGGCATTCCCCCAGACCCGGACAATCCACCCATTTCCGGCTGAGAACCATGGTGCATATCTTCATCCCAGCCACTTCACACTCGGCTGCGAACCGCCCAAGCGAGAGCTGAAGGTCGGTGCTCAATGAAGCTAAGAGGACCACATCATCCGCAAAAAGCAGAGACGAGATCCTCCCGCCACCGAACCCAAACCCGCCCACCACCCGGCTGCGCCTAGAAATTCTGTCCATAAAAGTTATGAACAGAACCGGTGACAAAGGGCAGCTCTGGCGGAGTCCAACCCTCACCGGGAACAGGTCCGACTTACTGCCGGCTACGCGAACCAGACTCACACTCCTTTGGTACAGGGACTTAATGTCCACTAACAAGGGGCCATCCACCCCATACTCCCAGAGCACCCCCCACAGGGAGCCCCTGGGGACACGGTCGTAAGCCTTCTCCAAATCCACAAAACACATGTGGACTGGATTGGCAAATTCCCATGCCCCCTCCAGCAACCTAGCGAGGGTATAGAGCTGGTCCACAGTTCCACGCCCAGGATGAAAATCACATTGCTCCTCCTCGATCTGAGGTTCGACTACCGACCGAACCCTCTTTTCCAGTACCCTGGCATAGACCTTACCAGGGAGGCTGAGGAGTGTAATTCCCCGGTAGTTGGAACACACCCTCTGGTCACCCTTCTTAAAGATGGGGACCACCACCCCGGTTAGCCACTCCAGAGGCACTGCCCCCGATGTCCACGCAATGTTGCAGAGGCATGTCAACCAAGACAGTCCTACAACATCCAGAGCCTTGAGATACCCAGGGCGGATCTCATCAACCCCCGGGGCTCCGCCACCGCGCAGTTGTTTCACTACCTCAGTGACTTCTGCCCCGGAGATTAGATCATCCATCCCCAGGTCTCTTGACTCTGTTTCCTCCACGGAACACGTAGTTGGTGGGATTGAGGAGCTCCTCAAAGTATTCCTTCCACCGTCCGACTATATCCTCAGTTGACGTCAGCAGCTCCCCGCCCCCACTGTAAACAGTGTGAGCGAGTTGCCGCCTTGCCCCCCTGAGGCGCCGGACGGTTTGCCAGAACCTTTTTGGAGCCGATCGATAGTCTTCCTCCATAGTCTCACCAAACTCCTCCCACGCCTGAGTTTTTGCCTCAGTAACTGCCACGGCCAAAGTTATGGCCAAACTGTGACTAGCACAGAAGTCCAATAACTGAACGCCGCTCGGGTTCAGATCGGGCAGGCCGTTCGTCCCCACCACACCCCTCCAGGTCATGCTGTCATTGCCCACATGAGCGTTGAAGTCTCCCAATAGGACAATGGAGTCCCCTTTCGGGGCACTTTCCAGCACCCGTCCCAAGGACTCCAAAAAGGGTGGGTAATCTGAACTGCTGTTCGGTGCATAGGCACCGACAACTGTCAGAACCCGATCCCCGACCCGAAGGCGCAGGGACGCAACCCTTTCGTCCACTGGGGTGAACCCCAACACACAGGCAGAGAGCTTGGGGGCCACCAAAAAGCCCACCCCGCCCCTCTCACCCGGAGCAACTCAAGCAAAGAGGAAAGACCAGCCCCTCTCGAGGACTTGGGTTCCGGATCCGACGCTATGTGTCGAGGTGAGGCCGACTATATCTAGCCAGTACCGTTCCACCTCTTCCACAAGCTCCCGCTCCTTCCCCGCCAGAGAGGTGACGTTCCATGTCACCGAGGATCGGACCGCCAAGGCCCCCGCCTTGGTCTGCCGCCCAATCCACATTGCACCGGACCCCGTTGACTCTTCCTGCAGGTGGTGAGCCCACTGGGAGACAAACCCATGTAGCCGATTCGGGCTGGGCCCGGCCGGGCCCCATGGGCCAAGGCCCGGCCACCAGGCGCTCGCCCACGCGCCCCAACCCCAGGCCTAGCTCTAGGGCGGGGCCCCGGTAACCTCGGGTTCTTGTTTGTACTGTTCATTGGGGTCTTCTGAACCGCTCTTCGTCTGGCCCTTCACATGGGACCAATCTTGGGAGACTCTACCAGGGGCAAAATGCCCCCGACAACATAGTTCCTAGGGTCATTAGGGCTCTCAAACTCCTCCACCACGGTAAGGTGACGGTTCAAGGAGGAGTATATTTTTTCTTTTCTTTTTATAAATATATATATATATATATATATATATATATAGGCAGAGAGAGAGAGAGATAGATAGATAGATATTCTCAGGTTCATTGATGTTGGTGATGCTTGTAACACTCATCATTTCATCCTATAGTACTGATGAGTTGGGTGGTTCTCTCTCTCTCTCTCTCTCTCTCTCTCTCTCTCTCTCTCTTTCTTTCTTCCTGACAAACCTGGTTTGCATCATATTTGTTTATGTGCGGCCCTTACTGGACTGAGCTGTCTTAATATAACTTCCATGTTAGTTTGGTCCACTGCACAACATTACACCAGTACTAACTGGCTTATATTCCATGTCCCTCCAGTTCATCATTTCTTTTGACAACTTTGCACCATCGACCTGGATATCTCTACAAAGCAAAATTACTTCTTGGTCATTTTAAATCCACAATCTCGAAACATTTTAAACTCTGTACCAGCTTTAATTGATTTTGTTAATTGTATTTATATATATTTTTTTTTTAATTGAGGTAGAGGATTAGCTTTATCATTAGTATTTGTCTACAGTTACAGACTAAAAGAGAGGAACCTGGAAGATACAGCGATGGAAAAAACTCTTCTGAGCATCATAGCTGCGTCAGGCAAGTGTTTCTTATTTAGTTATTGATTTTCCCTGTTTTAATATCATGTATTCTTTGTGATTAGAATGTATACAGCATTGTGACAACTTTAAACATTATTACTTTGGCAATACAATCATTTTCCTTTAATTGATGTGAAGTCTAACAAAATATGAAATAATAATTGGCATTAGTAAGTTATTTTATTTTCATGACATCCATATTGGAAGATCTTTTACTGCCTAAACAATGCCACCCCCGAATACACTGAAATGTAATTTTACAAAGTCAAACCATTGTATATTAAATAAGTTATTTTTAACCCAAATCTAATGCATGTCTGTCACTACAGCACTGTGTGTGGTGTCATCACATGCTCGTCAGTACCATTTTGTTTATGAGCAAAAGAACATGAAAGAAGCTCGGAGCTACTGCAGAGAGAAATACACAGACCTGGCCACTATAGACAGCATGGAGGAGATTAACGTCTTGAATGCTATGGTGGATTTAAACCAAATGGTCAAGTCAAGATATGTGAGTTCACTTTTGTTTCTTCATTTCAGAGCCATATTTTTCTATTATGTCACTTACAGGTGGCAGTAAAATTTTGTGGTGTATTATTTACTTTACTATTTATTATTTATTGCCACTTCTACTCTGTTACATTTCATTGGGAAATATTTTACTGCACTAGATGTATCTCACAGTTATAATTTCTATAGTTACTTATCAAGATTTGACATAAAAATATATAATAAGCTTATATTGTCATGGTTAAACTTCTTACAAAAATAAGTGTCAGCATAGTGAGAACTATAAACATTATTACTTTAGTGATACAAAGATTTTCTTTTCATTGATGAGAAGCCTTGTAGTAGTTTAATCTTTAATTTAATTCAATTTTATTTGTTACTTGTCTCTATTTTAATTTGAACCTGCAAAGAAACTAACAACTAAAGCTGTCAGATAAATTCAGCAGAGTGAAAAGAACAATATTTCTCTGAAATGTACTGAAATATAAAAATAACTTGGCATAAAATTTGATATGCAAATGAAATACGAGTACCTCATACCTGTAGTGTGCTTTAGTAAATCTTTTGATTTACATTAAATGTTAGAATTACAAATGAAAACCTAACAGCCACACAAGCCAATTTATCAAAGGATGGTCATCTTTAATAGGAAAGATATGTATATGTTGAATATGTAACTGTTCTTCCATTTCATCCATTTTATATTCAACTAGTTCCAGGTCATTTATTATCAGTTAATAAATGATTATAAATGATATTATTACAGTTTTTATTATCTTTATCCACAGTTGGGTTATCAGTTTTAATTTTTAAGTAAATTAAACTTTACCTAATAAAATTGAAATGTGATAATGCTTAAAATTTAGTGACGTTTCACAAAGCACACAAAACAAAAACATCACACACACAACCTGGAGGCCAAAATTGAAATTGTTGTGAAAATGAAACCAAAGCAATTTTACATTTCTGTAATAAAGTGGCAACATCAAGAATGTAAATATAAATGATATGGTTAAAATTTAAGCCTCGAGCAACTTTAAAAGTTGGTCAAGGACATATACTTAATATCATATTTGAAGCTAATGACAAGATGTTGATTCCAGCTAGCATGGATAGGGCTGTATGACGATGTGAACAGATGGAGGTGGTCGCTGTCAGACAGAAGTTTGGGGGAGTACAGAAATTGGGCCCCTAAAGAACCAAACAATAAAAACATTGAAGAAAAATGTGGACAGATGTATAATAATGGAAAGTGGAATGATGCCAGCTGTGAAGAAAATTTAATGGCAATCTGCATTGATGTCAGAGGTGAGAATTCTACCTGGTAAAATTACATCATACAACAAAGCAGTTTAGTTTATTTACCTCTCTTCCTTTCTGCTTGTTTTTGTCTCCATGTTTTCCTTACATTTCAATCAATCAAACTTTATTTGTACAGCATCTTTTCTTGGGTTGGTGCAATTCAAACTGCTTTACAGATGACCAGAAATCTGACAGCAGAAATGATAAAGGTTCCATATTTTACATTTGTCCAGTTTTGTAATCAAAAAAGACGTGGAAGTCCCACTAAATACAATATGGGACCTTTAACAGTGACACTAATACACACAAAAAATAGAATTATAAAAAGAAAATATAAAACTATAAATATAGATTTAAATGCACAGTATGTAATGTCTGCTGCAAGGGGTCTCTCAATCAAAACAATAACAAAAGACAGCATTGGGTTACGTCATGAAATACAGTGGGATCATGGGAGTTGTTTTCTTCACCATCATTACCGTGAGTTTCTCCTGGTTTGGATTCCTTTGGTGTCAGTGGTTCAGGAATTCAAAATGACTCTGTGATTATAACCATTAAAAACACTGAATAAAGCAGTTTCACATTTAAGGTCAGTGTTTAACCGACGCTGTACGGCGGACACGAGACATCCGAGAAGGGTGGGGAGCTGCTTTATAATCAAAACAGACATTGAAATCTCACTTCATACAATAAGGGACCTTTAGGCTGCCTATTGTTTGGCTGATGTGACCAAATCAGACCCGAACCCAATAATCATTCCTACATTCCTACTTCAACTGTCAGGTTGGATATCCACCCTCTAATACGCACACAGCTCCAAGGGGAGCTCAGCTTCATGCTGAGATTAATTATAAAGAAAGAAAAAAGGTGAAATCTGAGAAAAATATTCATGTTTAGAAAAAACTGTAAATATGCATTTATTTGGTGTATAATTTATTTACTTGGTGTATATTTAAGGACATTTTGAAACCTGTGTTGAGACTGTTAGGAAACACTCGACATTTACTAAGATGACAATGCCTTCAATTATTATTTTTACAAATTAATTTGTTCACTGAATTTCGAATGGCATGAATGCTGCCATTCACTTTTACATCCGCACTTTTTAAAAGTAATATTAGTTCCATCCATCTATTATCTATGCTGCTTATCTTCATAGGGTTGCGAGGGGGCTGGAGCCAATCCCAGCTGATATTGGGCGAGGGCAGGGTACACCCTGGACAGGTCGCCAGTCCATCACAGGGCTGACATATAGAGACAAACAACCAGTTATGCACACATTTACACCTATGAGGGGTTTAAACCCGTAAATTAACCTATTATACTTGTTTTTGGACTGTGGGAGGAAGCTGGAGTACCCAGAGAGAACCCACGCAGACACAGGGAGAATATGCAAACTCCACACGACTGTTTTCGAACCCAGGACCTTCCTACTAATAATAGTTGTTTTGTCAAATTAATTTTGTCATGTTTGTTGCTGTTATGTCTATTTCTGTTTTGTGTACTTTTTAATGCTTTTTTATGCTGTTAATGTGAAGCACTTTGTAGCTTTTGTTTGTGCTGTATAGATAAAGCTGTAATTACTTTACTTACACAGATGTGACATTTTTGGCAAACTGTATGTTAAGTTAATCGCTGCACAGCACTTTTCTACGGTCTGTTTTCAGGGTCGAGTGAGACATATGTCCTCATTAAGAAATCCATGACATGGACTGAAGCCCAGAGCTACTGCAGAGCAAACCACACAGACCTGACCAGTGTGAGAAACCTTCAGGAAAACCAGAAAGTAATGAATCTGGTACCTTCCAATGAACGAGTCTGGATCGGCCTTTTCGGAGACTCTTGGAAGTGGTTGGATGGAAGTAACTCCTCATTTAGGAACTGGCATGAAAATGAACCTGATAACAGATATCACAAAGAGGAATGTGTGGCAGCAAATTTTAAGAACTCTGGAAAATGGGAGGACTGGACCTGTGATCACAGGAGAGCATTTATTTGCTACAGTGGTAAGCCATGATTAAGTCTTTAAATGTAAATCTAGATTTACTTTACCTGCAGATGCAGTTGAACATGCTAATGCTTCACTGGTAAATGTTTACCACGTTCACCTCCTTAAATGTTAAAATTTATTTGCTCAAAACTCAAAGTCCGGCTGAGGCTGTTGGGAATGTCATTAGCTTTCAGGTTTTTGATCATAAACCAGAGTATTAAGCATCAAAATCATCAAAGTTATTGCAATTCATCCTGAGGCAAACACGAAACAAATTTCATCACAATCCATCCAACAGTTGTTGAGATATTTTAGTCTGGAAAGTGGCGGTTTGACTGACACACCAACATTACCATCTCTGGAGCCATGCTGCTAGAGGGCTAAAAACTGCCCTAAAAGAATAAATGGGGAGAAAAATAACATCCATCAATATCAAGTTATGGATTTAATAAGTTTTAACATCCATACTGTTGATGATGTCATTAACTTGTTTCAAAAGTTGATATGCAGTCGGGCTCAACAGCAGATGATGGGTTTGTGTTGTTGGAGTGCTGATTTCAATGATGCCAGAATGCCAAGGCCAATGAAATAAGATCTTCCTCCACCATAAAGCACCCACCTACAAAGTGCACCAACTAGAAACTGTGTAACTGATGAAGCTTGTTTGTTTTTCAAAGTCGTGGCTGTTTCAAAGAAAGTGGTGAGAGTGAAGCTGGTGAAAAGAAGCTCCTCTCTGGATCTGAATCACCCTGCTGTGATGGAAGACATCTTGAAGCAGGTAAATGTTTGACCTTTGTATTTTTTTAATGGAAACACTTTAGCGTTTTATTGCTTTTTATACATAACACAATATTCAACAACAAATACAAATACTGTAGTTGTCAACAGGTTATTTAGACGTCTATATACTGTACATTTTCTTTTCATATTTAAACAGTTCAATTGCGTTTCGCCATCATGCTTCATATAATGATTGATTTTTTCCAAGTCTTGGTTTAAATATTTCCTGTAATTCCCAGCAGGTATGAAATTCTTTCCATTGATTACATTTCCAAAAACACTTTCCTCCTCCATGTTCCATAAGTTCATCAGAGCACAGCTGTTCCCACTATGTCTTTTATGGTTGTATTTACATTGTCCCAGTAAAGCTTCAGTTAAGTGCACCTCCAGACAATATGAACCATTCTTCATCTAATATTTTAATTTGTTTTATTGTTATTATTTAGCTGTGATTCCCATTTGCGGTTTATGTATAGCGTTGAGAGTCCTCTGCTTTCTCCACTGCTGACCAAGTACACATCCATAAGCAAATATAACAGAGGCCTAATGCTGACATGACCCAAGGTGCGCCCTGGTCATATGCACCCACAATAGACAAAGACTAGACAGTTACATATTCACAACATTAGCTATTGTTATGCCTCCACTCCAGCGACAGCCAGAGCCAGAGGCATATTGTTGTTTGTCCGTCCATCTGTTCTTTTCATGCGATATCTCAGTAACGCTTTGACAGAGCTTCTTCAGCTTTGGCACAAATGTCCACTTGGACTCAAGGATGAACTGATTTGATTTTGGTGGTCAGGGGTCAAAGGTCAAGGTCACAGTGATCGCACATTCTTGTGAGATCAGGAACACCCAGAGGGAATTTCATCACTTCTGGCACACTGTGACATCACAAAACACATTTTTGGCCATAACTTACAAATTCATACCCTAATTATGACACAATTTAAGTCAAATGTCTGTAAGGATAAAATGAAGTGATGACATTTTATATCCAAATGGTAGAAGGTAAACTTTACCGTGACATCATAATGTTCTGCAAAAACACTTAGGGCCATTATTCAATGCTGTAGCTCAGGTAGGAGAGATTGTGACCATATTTCCTGCAACTTGCTTCCATGTTTGAGCAGTGATGTATTTCTCTGTCCTTTACTTGAGTTTTGGGTCATACTCGGAGTGCATATGCAGCCCAGCTTAGCCCCCCTCTTTTCTTCTAAAGTTTATATTTCCCAACTTTATCAAAAGCTCAAACAGAGGCTGAAGAACAAGGGAGTGAATGAAGAAATCAAACTGAGCTGGATGAAGCAGTCGGACGGAAAGAGCTTCCACAGCAAAAAGGAGACAAAGAAGAACACCATTTCAACAAGAGATGATCTTTAATGTCTGAATTTTGTGATAAATTTTCTTTTTCTTTGTCAAAATAAATAACTAGTGTGCATGAGATAAAAAATATGACATTTTGGGACTTTAGGGGCTCCATAGATTACATAAGTGAGGCTGTACAAAGGTGCAGCAGTGCTTTGAGCTAAATGGTAATATCAACATGGTAACATGCTTGCAATGGAAATGCTAAAATGCAATTTACATGTTAATCTGTCACAATTAATAGTATGTATAATATTGTTAGATTGCAACATAGGGGTTTGTTCAATGAGTCAGTTTACTGAAAACTAAAACTTTTCTTTTTAAATGTGATTTTTACTTAAGTAGAATTCAGAATGTAGAACATTTACATTTAATGGGGTATTTTTATGTTGTGATATTTCTACTTTTACTTAATAAAAGATCTGAATACTTTTCCCACCCTGGCTCTTAATCTGTCTCCAGGTCAAACTGAGATCTGGTGACTGTTTAGACCTGAAGCCCCAGCATGATTCACATCATTTACGTTAATTTTCCCCTTTTATTTTCTCATTTATTTATTTTTCTTCAGTCTATTTTTGCTTCCTCCAATTTTTTGTTTTTTCGCTATATTTTTTCTTTTTTATATGGTTTTAAAAATATAGTTATAAAATACACTAAGCACTTAATACTCCGATATAAAGAGGGGATAAATAAAGTATCTATCTATCTATCTATCTATCTATCTATCTATCTATCTATCTATCTATCTATCTATCTATCTATCTATCTATCTATCTAATATGTGGTGTAAGTAGTAATTATTTCTGGTTTTAATGTGTGGTCAGTGTCTCAATACACATTTATGTGAAAAGTCAGTAACAAATACAAATATTATACTGTAATGTTGTACTATTCAGTTTTTATTTCTACAGTGGAAATATATTGTAATTTTTGAAATATTTAAAGTAAACCACTAACCGCTAACAACCTCTTTTTCAAATTTACGCCCCTATTTGAGAGTACATGAAGGCAACATAGTGTCACGTCATCGCGTCTCGATGTTACCATGGACACGGAAGAACAACGCTCAAAGTTTCTCACGATTCAGTAGGAATTTACGTGAATTAATGTTAATTTAGTCAAACAAAAATAACTTATTCTTTCTACCAAACCCGTTAAACTCAGAGAGACTAGGTGAGTAAAACTTTGTGACGTTCAGCGGCCCTGTCAAACCAGACCACTATTTACAACTTATAACTTGGAATTTAACCGTTTCTTGAGATAATGTTTGGATTTCCACTGTCCTGACTCGTTATACATAATGCGTATAATAATGCCCCGGTTTTATTTATTTTAACAGCAGGTAAAATACACTGGAATTCATTTATACACACAGGACATAGCTAGGAAATAGTTAGCTAGCTAGATACTGGCTACAAGGGCGAATGTATAGAAAATGAATGTATCTGGGGCGACTGAAGTTAGAAATAAATAAATAAAATAAATAAATCCTATTTAGCCCACTTAAAAAATGAAAACAATTGGGTATGGTAATACAACTAGCTAATAGTAATAATAGTAATAATAATAAAGTTTATTTACTTTGCAAGTGTGAGGTTCTCCGTCAGTTCCTTCCACAACAGTAAACTGAAAATGTCAGGACTAGCATTGATCAAGGTATCAGACAATATTTCAATAACGGGCAGAAATCACACTGTGTTTTCATACAAGATAATTTTAAGATCAGTCCTCCTCAGTTAAGGAGATACTACATTACTTGGGATACTAAAAATCGTTTTCTCCTTATAATATTTCTTTGATTCGGGATAACAAGCTTTGTTATCTTGATATAACGAAAAAAAAGAGGCTTTTCTCGGCTTCCTTATGCAGTGCTTTAAATGTAATGAGTAACATCATAGAATCAATTTTAAAACCAACTGGCAGCCAGTGCAAGAATCTTTAGAAAGGAGTCATATGCTATCTGTTCCTGCTCTTTGATAGACTTCTGGCAGCTGCATTTTGTACAATTTTCTTATCTATCACAGGAGTCTAATCGGGAGGAAATGAAAGCAATATCTTTAAACTGAACAAATTCTGTCAATGTTCCCAAGATGGAAGAAATAAAACTGGATTAATTTGGTGATGTGTGTCTCGAAGTTGAGTCTAGGACTGAACATCAGACTGAGGTTGCTAACAAAATCTTTAAGATATTTACAGAGTGGAGCAAGTGATGACTGGATTTTTGGACAGGTTCAGGTTACTTAGTTGTATCCGTAGGTAGATTTGTTTTGCAGCAAGATGAGAACATCCAGTTTGGCACCCGATTATAAAACAACCATAACATGACACAACACTATAAGAATCAGATAAATGAATTAGATAAGTAAATAAAGTAACCTCTAGAACCAAGTTAAAGGCAAGTATAAAACCAAAATGGATAGTGCTAATAAATAATGCTTCAGCAGTCAATGTGCAAATGTCGCTACATCTTGTTCAGTGATAGCATTGCTCAGTGATAGCATCAGGAACAAAGCTGTTTTTGTACCACTTTGTTCTGCACCTCACACAGATGATTTGGGAATATAGCTGAGAAAATTTTGCAGCTGTCTGATCCTTTATATATCTGCTAAACAGTTTGTTAAGGTGGAAATGCTAACAGGATATAACCGGTATATACAGGACAGGTAGGTGATCTTCTGTAGTTGTCTAGTCTTGTCAGCTCATGTATTTGGTGTGTCCAGTCCAGACTGAAAACATGAAACTGTCTTCCTGGTTGGGTTGCTGTGTGTGTGTGTGTGTGTGTGTGTGTTAACTTAGATGCTTATAAACACATTTACTACTTTTCTCAAAGATGGAGACTGTGCTGGAGTCAGACAGAGAGGAGCAACTTAAAAGTGGAGAGACACAAGAAGAGGAGGAGAAGCAGGATGACCGAGAGTTGGAGGGGGCTCTCGGTAACATCCATGTCTCAGCGTCTATGCAGCCTCTGTGAGCTCACACACACACATATACAAACTCACACACTAGAAGGAGACTAGAAGCTGACGGGAATGAAAACACATTTGAGAAGCTGGAACCAAAATTTTTTGCTTTTTTGGTTGAAAAATTACTTGATTGAATTCATTAATTATCCACTTTACTGTACATTATTATTATTATTTTTTTTTTTTTTGAGCTGTTGTTCCGACTCTAATATTGAACTATCTGCTATTTAGAGTTTTTCCAAATTTCACCGTCTGACTTGATCTGATCCCCTTCAGGTACAGATATTTTAACAGCTGGTGTTAAAGTCACAAAAACCTTACTGACAATAAATATTTAAGATTTTTTTGCATCTAATTTTACATCAGGATGTGTGATGATGGAATGAGAGCACATGAACATGATAATTCACTGTCTTCACGTGCTGTGCCTCACCAGCCTGAGCTTGGATGAGGCATATCCCAAGGTCTACAGGATTAACTCTCCTGATGAGATTCGACTGTTGGCCATTGCCGACAACTTCCAGCGTCAATATTCACACTTGTATCCCGACCGCAAGCCGCTGCTGCTCTGCCCTCTCAATGAATGTGGTGTTAAGGTAATGCTAAACTAAACTAACCTTTGTTCTCTTTTCTTTTTTCTACCACTTAGCCTCTACACTGTATACATATCCCTGTCTCTGTCTAATACCAGCGTATATTTTTCTGATATTTAGAAGTTTGTGTCTACGACTCTTCGGCCCACTCCGACAATCTTCCCTGAACTTTTCACCTGGGAGGGCAGTGCTTCCTTTGTGGCTAACTTCCTGTCTCTGGAACCTTTGGAGCCGCCTGTCGACCCGGTCAGAAAGTAGCACACACTAGCGCACATAAAATCCATCCATTATTTTTCAGTATCTATTAAAAGGGAAAGGTAGCCACAATTTTACCATTTTACAGGCCAAACTGTAAGATGGTGTAAACTGGAATAAAACACAACCTCTGCTAAATAGTTTCTTTCATCATAACACATTCATGTCATGTTGGAGTTACTTTAACTACCAGTTTTTCATTTGTAAACACTGTTCACATCAGCACTGGCAAGATATAGATGACTTACTGCTTAACAATAGCCTATACTTGGACCACATGCTTGTTTTCTTCTGGCACCCTGTATATGTCCGGTTCCGCTCCCCGAATCTGGCCCAAATACAGCATGATTGTCAGACGCTACCTCCACATCTAGAACAATACTAGTGATTCTGCAGTCATGAGTCTACAACATACAAGACTTTGTCAGAGATAGAATGATAAAGTCCAGGGGCCAGTTGTATGAATAGATTGTACACATAAGAACCATGCTTACGCCATTTCGTTTAATATCCTAATTATTTACCGTGAGTCATTCTGTAAACCGTTTCATATTTTGTGTGTACACATAGTTTTAGTCATGAATCTACACAGAGTTTTATGCATCTGGCCCCAGAACTTATGGTGGTGCGATATGAACATCTAACAGGAGCTAAAGCTGTAGGATTCTGGTACTACAGACATCAAGCCTATAGATCTGATGTATGTGTTCACAAAAAAATCCATAAATACACACACATTGACCTTCTCTGCAGTGTGTATGATTGATAGTAACGGTGTGTGTTTTGCTGCCCCAGCCGAGCTACCTGTTCTCCTCCACCTCCGTGCTGCAGAGTCAGAGAGCCACATGTTTTGAATTTGCCACCATGCTGTGCAGCCTGCTGCTCGGTGCTGACTATGATGCCTATTGTGTCAGCGGCTACGCAGTCAAAGATATGTGTCTGCTCGACCAGAGCCTGCAGGACTGCCCTCTGCTGGACACTAAGGTCAAGGTAAGTGCTGCTCTGCAGGTCACTACATACCAGTTGTGGAAAGTATCTAAGTACAATTACTTAAGTGCTGTTCCTAAGTACAATACTGACATGCTTGTACCAACTTGAGTATCTCCATTTTATAAAACTTTACACTTCTGCTCCACTACATTTGTTTACCAGCTATAAATAGTAGTTACTTTGCATATCACTTTTCATACAAAAAAATCCCCCAATCCCCAATGCTGAAACCTGCATTAATGTTTCTTGTGTCACTTATTGCTAAATGTGAAACATGTTCATTTAAATTAACACAGGTTAGTTACTGTTTGTAGGTATCGGAAACACTGCTTAAATATTAATGCATCTGTGACAATAATCTTATTAAAATATCACACCATTAAATGGTTCATTTGGCATGATGAGTATTTACATTTGTTTCTTTAAGTACACTTTGCTATTAATACTTATGTACTTTCACTCAAGTATAATATTAAATATAGGAATTACTTATAACAGAGTAGTTTTACATCATTGTATTATTATTGTTACTTAAGTAAAGGACCTGAGTACGTGTTCCACCATATGAATGTGTCTGTTTGGTTGTGTGTGCTGTGTGTTTGTATGTGCAGAGTGTGATCTCAGAGCAGGAGTCACAGCACAACAAGTACACAGTGAAACCTGTGAGGGAGCTGAAGAGTCACTTTCTGACACAGCAAGAAAAGAAGAAACAGGAAGCAGAAGCTGCACTTCTTCAAAAACAAAAACTACAGGAGGTAACTTGACACCAACACAATTTGGTAGTGAAAAGTGTTATATAAATAAATTTTATTATTATTATTATTATTATTATTATTATTATTAATTATCTTAATCTTGTTTTATTCCATATATGATAAAGGAAATCATCCAATCTTCACACTGGAAAATCTGGAACCAGCAAATATTTGTTTGAAAATTGTCTAAACTGTTCATTCAGTTTTCAAAAAAGTTGCTGATAGATATATTGATTGACTAATTGTTGCAGCTCTAAATACTGTCGTGAAAGCCCTGTCAGTCCGTTTGAGAGCTACAGCAGGTTCCCATCCAGTGACACAGCAATAAACTGAAAATTATTATTATCATGCATTGATTTACTGAGTGAAACTTGTCCATCCAGTAAAGCTTTAAATGAGATGTTAAACCCTCCTCTTCTCTCTGTCCCCTCCCTTCACCTTCTACCTCTTCTCCCCCCTCATTCACAGGAGAGTGAGCAGCGAACGGCTGACCCCCTGCGAGGACTGCGGGTGCACTGCTGGGTGCTGGTGCTGTCAGGAAGTCGGAGCGTCCAGAAGAACTTCTTCATTGACCCTCTGACCGGGATCAGCTACAGCACCGACCACGAAAACTTCCTGGGCATCGAGAGCGTGTGGAACAATCTCAACTACTATGTCAACATGCAGGACTGCAGGAATGGCTGCGCTGTGAGTCCACGACAACTGCTGATGTAATATACTGTTAGAGTCAGAATCAATAGAGACAATAGATGCTTTCTGTGTGTGTGTGTGTGTGTGTGTGTGTGTGTGTGTGTGTGTGTGTGTGTGTGTAGGATATGATGTATGACCTTGAAGATTTAAACATGTGGGAGCCAGTCTTGTTCGGTGCAACCAGCAAAAAGCAGCTTATTCTCGATGTCTTGAAGGAAAAGGAGACAAAGATGCTGAGCAAAATTAACAAAGATGAGGAGGTATGTATGTGTGTTTCTCTGTGTGTATGTTCATGCCTCGCCCTATCTAGCAGCTCTGGTGTAAAACCAAGACTCAGAAGCAGATCAGGTAGGACTAAAGAGAGGATGGCAGCAGGTAGGATAAATCTGGTGATATTTTTCTTATTGTCAACAAACGGAGCAACACGTGGTTGTTTAGATCTTTTCATGGGATTTGTTGATAGTAAGAAATAAACAGACAACAACAGTTAAAACTTTAACCATTTCCCACATTTTTTACTTGGTCCTCTCTAAACGTCCATTTCCCTTCAGTACTTTTCACCTGTTTTGATGCCCATTGAAATTTTGCACATAAAGAACCTAAATGAAAAAAAAGGAAAGAAAGTTTTTGAAAACATTTTTTTAAAATAATGATTTTACACCTTTAACTGGGATGTCATAATGCTAATTATTCTACTGGTGATACAGCATCTGCACATTGCTGTCCGGTCCACCCACTGTAGCCAAGAGGTGGTAGCTGATGAAAGGTTTGTGTACTTTCTGACAGTTCGTTTTTCCTTTTAAACCAAAAATTAAAAAACAATGAAGAAAGGTAGTAAAGGTAGCACGGAAGTAAAGGACAGTATTTCAAAATGAAAGCCAAGAGGATAGAATAGCCATTTTACAAAGTGTAACATTATGCAATCACCTAACTACCATTCTTCATTCTTCAATTCAACAAAGAAAAAATTGAGAAAAAGGAATTTGCAAATAGCAGAACTGGACCGTTTCTTCCAATTCAATGTTCTTGTTTTTTGGTTTTTAATTCTGACAACAAAAACAAAACAAAAAATGGTCTGATTTTCCATTTTCTGAATTTTGGTTTAAAATGAAAAAACAAACTGCCTAAATGTACCCCAATTTTGAAAACAAAAAAAACATAACAGAAAGACTTGCATTGTCACTTAAACATGATTTTGCCATGAACATGAATGTTGTGAAGTGTAAGACCAACATTGTGTTGTTATTGGTTTTGAAGGTGGAGGAGGAGCCCCGGGTTTTTGAGATGCCGAGGTCCTGGGTCAATTACATCACAATCTCAAAAGAAGGTACAGAAACTCCACATGATTGTAAAGCTGACAAACATGACATTAAAACTTTAATATTTTGTTAGTTTTTCTGAGTGTTATTCAAATAAAGTGCAGGTAGCAGAGTGGAAATATAAACATAGATCAGTCTCAGTATTCTGCTGTAGTCATACACTAATGCCTTCTCAAACCCAAACACACGATGCTGTGAAACTTCTAGAAACTGCCGCCTGTCCTTTCTCACTCAGACCTGGAGACCCGCTGGCCGGGAGGACAGAAGGTGACCCGCTACAGAAAAGCAAAAGTGGAGAAGTTCACTGCATACCTGAGGCCAGACGGCCTGGTCACACGACTGATGACCTACAAAGACCTGGACTGTGAGTGTTGAAAAGAAGCTGTGACTCCCTAAAAATAAAGTTTTTCTGCAAGTGGGTTATAGGGTATTTTTACCACAGTCCCATCAGACCTGAAGAAAACAGTCTTTAGTAACAGTGAGATACAGCAGAGCACTGAACAGCTGTTAATGTAAGTCTATGTAATTGAAATAGGTTTGTGTATGATGTAATGTGTGTGTGTGCGTGTTTGTGTGTGTGTGTGTGTGTGTGCGTGCGTGCATTGAAGGCACCGAGGTTGCCATGGTGAAGGAGTGGTATCAACACAGGAACGACCACTTGGAGGAGAGGGAGGTCAACAAGGTCGACAGCTTCACCACAGAACGCTTCAAACGGGGAAGACCTTTCTACCTTCTATGTAAATCTGATTTCTGCTGCTGTTCAGTTAAAACCTCACATTACCACTGACACACTTTAACTGATCCAACTATGTTCAGAAACATTTAAAACAAAATCTGAACTGATCACCCAGACTCACAACAAAGTGTGAATGTTTTCAGTTCTCCTTCAGTAATGGTTGTTTCATGTAGAATAAAATCTCTTTAGATTCTTTGCTGCCATTGTTATTTCTTCATCATCCTTGTGAGCACATGGTGAAAACCAGTTACTGTTCTGCTTTGTAGTTGTAGCACAGTCAAGACGAAGTAGAGTTTTTAAGGAAAAATGTGCAGGAACACAGTGAACAGGAATCAATGGGCTTTAAAGGTCCATGTTTTACACTTTAGAAGATTCTAGTCCCTCAATGTTAAGTCTCTTTCATTTGTTCAGTTTACAGGTTCAAGTCCCTGAGTGCAGACGCCATGCATGAAATGGGGTTCAGCAATACTCGCATCGACAACGTGGTGCGGAGGGTGGTGTCACCAGGCGAAATGACGGAGATCTTCGAGGACAGAGCCGACTTCCTCCACTACAGACACGTCGTCTTCGACCGACACATTCAGATTTCAGAACCACATGTGTGCATTGACCCGGACGGCCAACTGCTACGGGTAAAAATATGTAAACAAGAAGTGAAGAAATTAACAAATCTAATTAACGTGTTCAGTGTTTCAGATTTTATTGAGTCAAATCTGTCACAAACGTTCCCTCGAACTCAAGGATGAACTGGTTAGAGTTTGATGATCAGTGGTCAAAGGTCAAGGTCACTGTTACCTCATAAAACACATGTTTGGCCATAACTCAAGAATTCATATGCCAATTATGACAAAATACACTTAATGCCTTTTATGAAATTCCTTCAAAGTTTTCACTACATTATATTATATGAGTCTGGACAGTCATGGATGTAAACTGCAAGTTGACTGGTTTGTGGAAGGATACAACCAGCAGGCGGATTAGTTTTGTTCAGGACAGTTAGGTTGGTAACCAATACAGTTTTTCATAGTGGTCTCCAATGCATGTTATTCACCTACTATAATATAATAATAAGATGTTTTTTTTTTTAGATATTACATCTTTTTTTGTTGTCTGTCTAACTTGGGGGATCAACTTTGTTTTGTATTCAAGTGTAGTGTGGGTTATATTGTTTCATCTCAACAAACGAGGCAGGATGCCTATGTGCCTGTGTGTGTGTGTGTGTGTGTGTGTGTGTGTGTGTGTGTGTGTGTGTGTGTGTGTGTGTGTGTGTGTGTGTGTGTGTGTGTGTGTGTGTGTGTGTGTGTGTGTGTGTGTGTGTTTGTGTCTGTGTCTGTGTCTGTTTCTGTGTGTATGTGGTGTGTTAGGTGGTGGAGCGTTTCCACAGGGACAGAGCCAAACCAGCCAATGAAGACGTTGCCGAGCGAGTGTTCCTACCCTCTCAAAGACGGATTGAGGTGACCTATCACTTAGAGGATCACAGATTCATCCCTTCAAAGAGGAGCTTCATCAAACCTCGAGAGTCAACAGAGCAAAAGAAGGCCGAGGAGTTCACATTTGACCTGGTCTCCAGCTTCCAGGTACAGACAACAAACACACAGCATGATACATAGTGTAGATTTCACGGTGTCTGAGCTGCATATGTGATCATAAACTTCAATAATAAAAGCATCTGTGTCTGTCTGCATCCCTTGTGTGTGTGTGTGCGCGGTGGGGGGGGGGTTAAGGTGGATCCATCTGAGAAGCCTCTTAAGATCCATACCCTGTATGAGATGCTGGTGGCCCTGATGAGGGATGAGAAGATGGTGGCTGCCCAGATCGAACAGTCTCTGGACGAGGTGACGATTGATGTTTAGAGTAGGACTCAGACACAAAGATTTACCCAACATCTGCAATGTTTCTCATTCTTTTAAGAAAATCCTGTGATGGTTTAAAATATTCAAAATGCAAACAGGACACTAAAACCTTCCTGTTTGGAATTATACATGTTCCCTCAGCCAACATATCATTCACAATGGCCAATGGTATTTCGTACCAAACCTCCAGAATATGACTCAGAGGATATGTGTTCTGCTCTGTCAATCATCTTGTATCTATTCTGAACTAATTTAAGATTAACTTGAGCTCTGGAGGACCTGGGGGCCAGGCTGAACCTGTGCCTTGTCCCCAGACATGTAGCTTCACACAGACCAAAACTAACAGTGCATTTAGGCGGCTGACACAGTGATATACCAGGGAAAGTTTCATGATATGTGAGTTTAGTTTGTAAGTTAATGTTTGTTACTTTGACCTCAGTTGAGGATGTGAAAACTTCTTCTAAATCTTATGTGTGAGCAGGTACAAAACATTGTGGCCCGCAGAGAGGAGGAGGAGAACAACATTCAGCTTTTCTTCTCCCCATGGAGCACAGCAGGAGCAGCCAGGGCTCGCAGCAGCAGAAAGGAAATGGTTAGAAACACACACATATACACACACACACACACACACACACACACACACACACACACACACACACACACACACACACACACACACACACACACACACACACACACACACACACACACATACACACACACACACACACACACAGACTATATATGAAAATGGTTGTGTTGGTTGATTCCAAATTTGACAGCTATTTTGTCAACAAAAGTATAAAAACATACCTACCACCCTTATATTACCTATTTATCTTATCTATTTACCTTCCCACTGAATTATTCCTATATATAAAATTCATTTAAAAAAAAAAAATTCATGCTGATACCGAGATTAGGGAGTAAAAAATTCAGATATTGACATATCTGATATATATAAAAACACTTGTGATAAAGATTTGTAATGACAGCAGGATATTTAACAATAAACTTTATTGTCCAAAATGACATCAGTTCACTGTAACGATAAAGTTCAGTGGTGAATAAAATAACTATAAAAAGAATATATATATATATATATATATATATATATATATATAAAATATACATACAGTATATGTATTAGTTCCTTTGTTTTTTATAAAAGTATTCATATCAGTGCATATAGGAGAATATATGCGGCAATACCGATATATCTGTGATAGGCCAATATCGGCCGACTGATAAATCTGTCGGGCTGTAGTTTATTATCAGACCCCATTCACACACACACACACACACATGCAGGCACACACACACAAGTACACTGACAATGGACCCTTCTGCCGCTAAAAACATCAACGCAAACCTGTTTATATGTGGCAGCGGGGAAGTGAGATCTGATCACCAGTAGTCTCAAGTGACCACCACATCACTGAAGACGCATGTTGTTGTAGGTCTGGGCCTGTAACCCTAACCATAAGACCAAGGAACCACAGTTCCAGTGGTTAACAACACTGACAACACAAGCCAAAAACTCAGTCTTCCCTGTCTTCAAATCAACACAGAAAACTGAGTTTGTGAACATCTTCACCCTGAAAGGAAATGTGTATGTGTGGACAAGGCCTCGGTTTAAACAGACAAAACACTTTTTGCTATTGCAGGAGCGTCAGGCTCTGGAGGAGCAGAGGTGGCTGCAGGAGAGGGAAAAGGACATCCTGGCTGTCATCCTGATCCAGCTGGACAAAGCAGGGACTCTGAGCGCTGAGGACGCCAAGCAGCTCCACCAGGAGTGTTTGACAACGTTTAAACAGAAACTGCTGGAGCATGCCGACCTCATTCAGGAACGCTACGAAAAGGTACAGCACAAGCTTACATGATGTAGATCACAGCCCTTTTCCTCTGCAGGAACTTCACGAGATGTGATGTAACATATCGCCAGTGTCACATTTCACTACTGTTCCCACTGTTCTTCTGGAAGTAAATCTACTACTATCTAACTTTAAAAGATACAAATCACATGGTTTTATATACAATTCTTAGTCGGTTTTATCTAGTGCTTTATGTGTATCTGACGGTTGAGTATACTGGAGTGTATCAACATTTTTCTAAGGAGACACATGCGCCTTAAAGAGTTAGTTTTGTTTATGATGTGCACAAATTTTGGGAGTTTGGGATAAACAAGAAGATTTAGAGACACTGCAAGTCTGCTGTAATCAAACTCTGTGATAAAGAAAACACAGCTTTGTGTTTAGGTGACGCAGGAGCTGCAGAAGAAACAGCAGTGGTACCAAGAGAACCAGCTCAGCATGACACAAACGGAGGAAGCAGATTACCACAGCTTCTGCTCTGAGAAAACACTGCAGATACACGTCACCAAGAAACGGCTCAGCATGTACACACACACACACACACACACACACACACACACACACACACACACACACACACACACACACACACATTTAGACAGTCCAAAGTCATAATGATGCATAATGCATAATCGTTGCTTAGCTAGCTGTTACTGTAAAAAAAAAGAACAGAAAGTATTTTGATCATGGTGTGTGTATGATGGTGTGTGTATGATGGTGTGTGTATGATTACTTATGTGTGTCTGTGTGTGTTTGATCCAGGCATAAGGAGGCAGCTCCTCAGAAATACCTTGCTTTTGATCAGAAGCTGAGACGAGACCCTCGACTGGCCCCTCACCTGTCCAACTGACAAAGTGTTTCAAAGTATTTATGTTTTTCTATTTGTGAACTGGTTTTGCTATGCTGTCATCTCTACCCTCCTGTCCAGAGCAGCTATTTTCAAATAATAAAGTTAAAAAACTGAGCGAATAACTGCAGCAACACTAATCACTAAATACATGAATGTATTTGTAACACATCACTGGTGTAATATAATGAAATATTTTTACTTTATTACAATTTTGAAGAACTTCTGCTTCACTGCATTTCAGAGGCAAATATTGTATTTTTTACTCCGCTACAGTTTGTTGACAGCTTTAATAATAGAATAGAATAATCTAATGATATGATATACAATAGTTGAACAGCCACTCCGCTACACTGACCACTTTTATTTTTAAACTTGAGGTACATTTACCTGATACTTACATACTTTTACTTACATAACATTTTCAATGCAGAACTTTTACTTGTAATGGAGCATTTCTAAAGTTCTTGTATTGGTGCTTTTACTTAAGTAAAGGATCTTCAGAAGCAACAGCTGGATTTACATGAAATTTGACTTGGATACCTTTAGTCCTAATGTGTCTCAGTGTTTCAGGTGACTCCCAAAGCAAGTTTATTTGTAGTACATTTCATATATAAAAATGCAAATAAAAGAGAGAACCTGTTTAGTAAATATAGCACAGGGACATAATGAATGCTTAGGATCTGAGCTGGATTTAAAAGCCGTTAATGTCTGGGTGGGTTTTCTGGAAATGTTTTTGAGCTCTGAGGTGCAGAGTCACTAAATGCTGCTTCTCCATGTTTAGACTGGATCCTGGGAACAGTTAGCAGACCACCAGATGACAGTCAGAGATGTGTTTTTGACAAGCATGGACATGTCTCTATAAGTACTCCCTGAACATGAATCCTCTTGCTATGTTTTTAAGAGGATTGTATGCAGGGTGTGTTTTTTATTTGATGTGGCAGTTGAAGTTTTGCTCTATGACCAGAATGAGGCTTTGTTTTTGGTTTTCAAAGATACAGGCTCATAACCCAGTACCAAGGCAAAGCTTTTCTTTCAATGATCCTTTGGCCTCAGACCACCACCCTCAGGACAAATTTTACTTTGTAGTATTTTTACTGAGGGCCAGGGGGTGTAATGAACATTGCTGCCTCTAGGTGTCATCATTTGTGTGTTTGTGTCACTTGATTCTGGAACATTGAGTTTACATGGTTTATTTATTAGGTCAACAGAACAAACATATGTGGTGACACAAGAAATTAAGTTGTTGCATTTATTAATGGGTTACCAATATTTGTGACTTCAGTATTTCCAAATAATAATGAGAACACCTGCCAGTGGGATTTTTCATATTGCTCTTATTCACTTATAGCTCATCTATAAAGCAATTGCAAATGATGTATTAACCATTAATAAAACAAGTATTTACAAATTATAAGAATTGTATAAATGGTATCTAACCATAATCATTGCTTTAGAAGAATATAACAAACATCCTTGAGACAAATAAACACTAAGCAGCTGAACGTCTGCATCCGCGCATGCGCTTTGCGGCCATCACAGTATGAGGAGTGCAGTGTACAAGTACCGCCAGAGGTAAACAAGCTTTGATGTTACTCATTTACACATTTAACGCTCGTAATCACCTTTAAACAGCGGAGACGCTATTATAAAGGTTTACGCTTATATGACAACTCATTGGCCGACACGAAACCTTAATCCGCTTGCAGCTGTCACTGACTTTTCAGACTAAGCACAGGCTAACAGTTAGCTGTGTTAGCTTATCTATTCACAGTCAATGGAGAGAAGACACAACTCCGTTTAACTGGACGAGCATTATGTACAACTTCAAAACTTTGCTTGTTTCCTTTGCTGTGCAGGTGTAGTTTACAAACGTGTTATTTTGAAGCATATTTGCGCTTAGTCTTAATGCCATTGCTTGCTACTCTTTGAAGCTAACACAGTTAGCATTAGCATGTTAGCTACTGTCAAATATCTGAGCAGCTACAGAGGGGCGTGACTCTTTTTTTCGACTGACAGCAGAGACGTCCAGTGAGAAGTCTGAACAGGTATCGACAGCTGCCTGTGGACCAATCAGCGTCTTTCACAGAGGACACTGACAGAACGGACACAAATATGTCTCTAAAGATATTCTTTCATTGTTTGCCCTTTGCTTGATTTTTAACGTTTTAAACTCAAATCTCTCATAATTCAGTTAAAGATTTGTGAAAAATTTATTTATTTATGAATAAACTAAACTGAAGTTTGTCTGTCCACAGCCGTTATCTCTGAGACGTTAGTGACGTACAGTATGTATGGTGTCATCACTGACTGTCGTTGTTACACACGTACATTAGACGTATCCTGAAACAAGGCCGTTTTAGTTTTGTTATGGACACAGTTTTTTATTTTTAGTTCTGATTAAGGCTTCCTGTACTAAAAAGAATTTAATCAAATTTGCCTGTGCATGATGACAACATTGAAACTTTAAATCCGTAATTACCAATGTACCGCTATAGAGTACACCAAAACAACCAGTCACAAGAACAGTTTATTTCCACCTGGTATCACATTTGTGAACAATTAAATTGAATAACCGAGCTCTATAAACAGATATTATTGAAGTTGCTGCAGTTAGAGCTGCAACAATTACTTGATTAATCACTTAGTCAGTTGATAGAAAATTAGCCCGCAGCTATTTTTTTAGTAATTTTTTTAAAGTAAAACTGGTGAATTTTGTCAGTTTCCATGGTGTCAAATGTGAGGATTTGATGGGGGGGTTTTCTGTTGTTGCCTAACATGGTAATAAACTGAATATCTTTTGGTTTTGACTGTTAATAGGACAATACATTTCAAGATGTCACCTCGGGCTCTGAGTAGTTGTTAATGTACATTTGTCACTATTTTCTGACATTTTATAATTAATGGAGAAAAAGTTGGCAGGTTAATTCATAAGGATAATGATATTTAGTTGCAGCCCTGGCTTCAATACCAAATCATCAAGCACATTAATGCACCTCTTTATACTGTTTATTTCAGTGTTCTTTTCATTGCCTGCGCAATGAGTTCATAGTGAGATCATATTTGTGTAGCTCGATATCATGGTTAAGCTGTATGCCATTATCTTTATCCTGTGTCCTCTGCATTGTATGCAAGTATACAGACAGCTTCTTAGAGCAAATTTCCTGTACGTGTAAATGTGCTTCCCTTGGTCAGTGAAGCTGATTCTGAATGTGAAAAGTAAACATTGCGCTTTATTTTGCTGCCACAGCAAGTTGGACAGACACACATTGGGAACAAAGGTTTTACTTAAACCCACAAGAATGAACAGATTTTGGAGTCAAACCCAACACATGAGGATTTGAACAATCCACCTCTGGTTCAGGACATAGCAAACATACAGAGTAAAAATCACCTCTCAGTTCCCTCAAAACAAAAGAAAAGCAAGCAGGTGATAATTTAAAAAATGTATCAGCATGAACTTTACAAAGAGAAATCTGGAGATTTTACTGCAAAAGACAGGACATGTAAAAAAAAAAATCATAAATATTAAACTGACTGGAGTTTTTTTTTTTTTTTCTCTGTTACTGCAGATGAAGACACCACCTGAAAGGTCAGGAATCACTTTCAAGGTCGGAGCACAGCTGGAAGCCCGAGATCGACAAAAGAACTGGTCTGGAATATACACTAACATACATATCTGTAGTGGCATAAAAACCTCCAATAGTTGATTCATGATGATATTTAGAATTGTAGCTTTGTCTTAAAATTTAAAGATGAAATTTAAATTTTTGTGTTCTGTTGACCTTTAAAATTTGATGACATGATTGATAACTTTCAAATCTCATCCTACACTGCGGTGTGTTCCTATCAGGTACACAGCCACAATTGAAAAAATCGACTACAACAAAGAGCGGGTCCTGATCCACTACCGTCAGTGGAGCCGTCGACATGATGAATGGTTTCAGTGGAACTCGCCGTACCTTCGGCCAATGGAGCGAGTCAATCTGAGGAGGCAGGGCCGGAGTCCACCACACTCACAACCGGTACGGCACACTGACTACATGCGTGTTGTTTCATACCTCTGAATGTTTGGAAAGGTTTTCACTGGCACAAACATGGTTTGCATGTGTGCGCATGTTAAGATGTCAGTCTGTGCTCCTCTGGTTTCTTTGTTGGACTTTATTTTTCTTTCTATCTCGCTGTCTCAGATGTTTGTCTCAGGTACAAAGGTTCTGGCCTGTTGGACAGACTGTCGTTTCTACCCGGCCAAAATCCTCAGAGTCAACAAGGACGGTGAGGCTCCATATGAATTTATGTTGCTGTACATTAGTGCTGAAACAATTTGTTGACTTGTCCATCAGTCCTTTGGCAGAAAAAACAAACAGTTTTAATAATTGTTTTATTTTTTTAAAGTGTCAAGATCCTTCTTTTTCTTCTGATTTCTATTATTGAAATTTAATATTTTTGTGGTGTCTGGGAAATTTTGATGGATATTTTAACAGTTTTCTAACATTTTGTCGACAAAATGTTTAATCTGTTAGTTGAAAAACTAATCAACAAATAACAAAAAATTAAGTAAAAAATGACTCAAAATTGTATGAACTGGATCACATGTTTAAGAAAACTGTGTGTGTGTGTGTGTGTGTGTGTGTGTGTGTGTGTGTGTGTGTGTGTGTGTGTGTGTGTGTGTCAGACTCTTACACAGTGCGTTTCTATGACGGTGTGGTTCGGACTGTGAAGCCCACCAAGGTCAAACCCTTCCAGGAAGTAAGAACTATTCACCTCCCATTGGTTCTTATGTGATTGGCTTCACCAATCACAGCTCCTTTCATTCTAAGAGCGTTTTCTTTTTTGTGTGTGTGTGTGTGTGTGTGTGTGGAAACAGAAGTCCAGATCTGAGAAGAGTGCAGTGGGAAGCGAGGGATGGGAGGAAGGGGAGAGCGAGGAGGAGGATGGAGGAGAAAGAGAGGAAGATGAGAAGAAGGAAGAGGAGGCAGAGGAGAAGGTGACATCAGAGGAGAATGAAGGAGCTGTGGAGGAGGAGGAGGGGGAGAGGAAGAGGAAGGCAGAAGCTTCATCCTCCCATCCACCAGCGAAGAAGAAAACAGATGACAGTAAGTCAGATGACCTGTGACACCCAGCTTTTGAAGAAGCTAATTTTAATAATTCTTCAAAAATCGACAAAATGTGTAATTTGCCTAAACTTTAAAAAAAGAAAACGGTGACCATCACACGTTAATTGATGTTTCAGAAGTGTTGAAATGCATCATGGGTGAGGCAAATGCCCTAAAGCTGATCTGTGCATGTGACTTTGTATGCTTAGTCAGCTTTTCAGACAGATAGCTGGAACACGTTCATTGTCTACAGTCATGTTGCTGATGTTAATTAACTGCTCCTCCTCCAGGTAGAAGCAGTGGAGCCCAGAATCAGCCAATCACAGCTGACTCCACCCAGCCAGCTGTTCCTAACCCCGCCCACATTGACAGAGGTAAACATCAGAGAATTTCAGATACTGTTTTTCAGAAAAGACTCATCTTTCATTTATAACTGCTCTAACTGAAGTACCAACAACCTCATCTTTTTTCCCCCTCTCTCTCAGACGTCCTGTTGGAGCGTCAGGCCCACCTGCCCACCACACACAAATTCAGCAGAGAACCATGTAAGTGAAGTCACACACCATAAAAACAAAATGCAATTAAAAAAAAGAGACCTGGTTTCTAACAAGACTTAGAGAACCTCATTCATGCTTTTATATCTTCGAGAGTTAATAATGCAGTGCTGTCCTCACTGGTACCAAATAAGACCACTAGACAGCAAGAGCTTTTTCAGATGCTGCTGTTAGGGTTCTGACTGAAACTAAGAAAAGAGAGAATATTACTGCAGTTCTCAGGTGTTTTCACTGGCTTCCAGTCAGATACAGAGTTTAATTCAAAGTTTTACTTTTTGTCTATAAGTCACTAAATGGTCCATGCCCTAAATAAATTTCAGAAATGTTCCATGTATATGAGATCTGCAGGAGCTGGTCAGTTAGTGGTTCCCAGAGTAAAAACTAAACAGGGTGAAATGTTTCTCAGCCATTGTGCTGCTCACTGCTGGAACCAGCTCCCATTGGATATCAATATCTGCCCAAACCATAACTAGCTTTAAAAAAGATGCTAAAGCTGCTCTGTTCTCCTCTGCCTTCATTTAATCTTTTAATCTTGCACTTTAATGAGATATTATCTTTTTTTTATAATCTGTGTTTTTATACTGTTTTATATTGTTTTCTTATTATGCTTTTTACTTGTAATTTAAGCTTCTTGTATTTCTCTTAAGCACATTGAATGACCTTTGTGTATGATAATGTGCTGTACAAATAAATTTGCCTTGCCTTGCCTTTCATTACCTGACTGTTTTTTATACATGCTGCTACAGAGACATTATGGTTGGCACCAAAAAGTGTTTTTAGGTTTGATGTCCAGACCTGCTCCTAACCCAGACTCACTGAACTCGCTGTCTTCCTTCTCCCTGTCTCAGTGTACAGAGTGATAAAGAACCAGCCTCCCCCCATCCTTTCCATTGAGTTGGACCACAACCCTTTCAAGTGTCCCGCAGTGGGCTGCACCAAGTCGTTCAGGAAGGCAAGTCTTCTCCACTATCACATCAAGTACTACCACTCTGACCAGCAGCTGGAGGAGCGGGGCAGCGAGCAGGAGGCGCCACGGTAGGTTGATGGTTCGAATCCTTAATGGGAGCTATTAAGAAAGTTGTGTGTAGCACTGACTGTGGTTGTTGTAGGAGGAAGCGGTCATCTTCCGAGGGAGGCGACTTCTTATCAGACAGAAAGAATGAGAATCAAAATATAAGCTGTCACCGTGACGACAGGGAGCACAGCACCATGGGATCAGGTAGGACAGGCACACATGCACTTATAAAAACTCAAACAACTAGGACACACATACACACACACATACACACACACACACAGTATGTAAGACTGATAACTAATAATATCTGATATATCTTTGATGTTTAAAGACAGAAAACATATCTTTGTTCAAATACAAGGCCCTGCTTAAAGTTTAAATGTGTTGGGTTAATTATAAAGTATTTTAAAGTTTAGCATGAGTTCCACTTCACTGTTCAGACAGCAACATTACTCTTTCTGACCCTTCTAACCTGTTGTCTGTGAGCAGAAGTGAGGACGGATGGAGGGAGGGAGAAAACCGAAGGGCAGGTCAGAAAGGACAGGAAGAACTTCCTGAGGGTCAAACTAAAGAAGAAGAAAAAGAAGAAGAAGAAAAAGAAAAGTCAGTCAGGTGAGAGACCTGGACAAACTACAGAAACTTCCTGTTGTTTTCAGAACAACAACATACACCTCACACAGTATCTTTACCAGTGTCACTGGATTGTGTTTTTCTTCTCGTCAGGACTCGGCAGCAGTGACGATGAGAACTCAGACAGACCTCCGATCACTCTGAAGCTGTCCACCGGACACCATGACACACACACACAAGGTGGGAAACCACACACACATCACAGAAACTCTGCATAGTATTTCTTCTTTATGTGAAAATGCATAAGTTTGGTGTGTCGATACTGAATATAAAAGTGTCTCGGCTCTAACCTCCATCCTTCGGCTTTCAGTTGATGACGGCAGTGACTGGTCGACGCTAACAGCAGAGAGTGGAGAGGACACACCCTCTTGGCCTGTTGCTATGGAGACAGAGGAATGTGAGGTGGTGAGGTGTGTGTGTGAGGTGGACGAAGAGAACGACTTCATGATCCAGGTAACACAGAAGAAATACAGAAAGACATTTTTTCAGTCTGTCATCATTTCTCCTGCCCAGAGTAGTTACGAAGATCTGTGTGTGTGTGTGTGTGTGTGTGTGTGTGTGTGTGTGTGTGTGTGTGTGTGTGTGTGTGTGTGTGTGTGTGTGTGTGTGTGTGTGTGTCTCTCTCTCTGTAGTGCGAGTCGTGTCTATGTTGGCAGCACGGCACCTGTATGGGTTTATATGAAGACAACGTCCCACATAACTACATCTGCTACTACTGCAGACACACTGCAGGTATGACTCTGTGTGTTTGTGTGTCAGGACACTTAAATATTTAAATATATTCAATTATAGGATTTAATATTATAATATAATAATATTCCGCAAGCCTGTGTTAGTGTTCATAATCTTCATAGTTTATAACGGTTTTAAACAGTTATATATCTGATCTATCTTTTGTTTGGGAAACTCATCTTTTGGGCATCAGTCAGACCAAGACATTTGACTTTAGCTTTAGACATCTGAATATTTTTGGCCTTTGAATCACCACATTAATGCTTCCCCTGGGTTATGACAATAATACATTTATTTATTACTTATTACTTATTCCTTCACCAGATATTTCTGTTGAATTCCTGCTTGTCAGTGTTAAAACCTAGTGCCTTCGCTACCCACAATGCAACTCAACAAGAAAAGGTTACACCAAGCATCCGCACAGGTGTTTTCACTTCACTGATCAGACCTCTGCTCAGGCTGAAACCTGTGCAGATCTACTACAGCTGCATTTAATCCAGAGTTTTTGTTGTGGCTAAAAGCATGGCAAGCAATCATTTTGCTCATCCTCTGATTTTTCATCTAGGGCCATCATCAGTTACTAAAGTTTCTGACCAAATGTCTACAAATCTGCCAGTCCATTTGTACAAGCCAGTGTTAGCATGCTAAAATGCTCAATTAAGATGTGAGCATGTTCACATGCTGTTGTTAGCATTTAGCTCAAAGTAGGCTCACAGAGTTGCTAGCATGACTGTAGATTCTGCCAATCCCAAAATCAATACTTTCTCCAGGTAGAGACAAACACTGAGTGTTGATGCAGTTATGAATATGATGGGAGCACGTTGAACAGGTTCTGTCCAGTTATAAAACAAGAATATAAACAAAAACATTTCCTGAATGAGAGGTCAGTCTCGCCCATTCTGTCAAACTGGCTGGAGATTAGACGAAGTTCAATCAGACTGAAGTCTGAGCGAATCAAAGGAAGCCGGTTCAGCTCACGAAGTTAATGTGTCTCCACATAGAAATAAATGGGAAGAAAAATCTGGTCTGACTGTGCCATTAGAGGACGTGTAGCTACGCAAACCAAGTGAAAACACCTGTGTTGGTGTAACAAGAGTATGAACATTCTCTGTATAAAACAGTGCAGTGTTTTGAATTCAAACCAGTCAGAGAAAAGTCGAGTCAGTTTAGCTTAAACTGATTAAGATGTTATATTAGTGATATATTGGTCCCAGATTTATAGTTGGTCAGTGATGGTGATAATGATGAACTCGTGTGTGAAGTATATTTTGTTTTATGATTTCTAACACTCATGTTCAGGTTGGAGGCGGGCCCAGCGTTTCCTGTCAGAGCCGGATTTGCTGATCTCTGGTCACATGTTCGGCCTGTCGTGTGTAAAGGAGAACTATTCTGAGATCAATGCCTCCAAGATCACACACACCAGCCGCCTGCTGGCACACATACATGGCCTCAATCAGGTCCTCAGTGGGCTGCAGCTCAAAATCAGCCTGTTGCAGTGAGTTCAGTTATAGCAGTGACTCTGTTTATGTGTTATTGTCCACAGAGACGTATTCTCAGTCAGTCTATGTGTCTGTCCGCACAGCTCCCCCTCCCACCCTGATCTGCAGCTGTGGAGGTTGCCATGGAGACGGGAAGATGGGCCAAGATTGACATCCAGCCCAAGAGGAGACCCTGCCGTCTGTTATGTCAGCAGCGAGCACTGCTACCAGAAGCCCGGGGCATCGTGGGAAAAAGCAGAGGAGAGAGAGAAGGAAAGGCAAACAGCTGCAGTGAAGCAGGAACACGACACTGAGCAAAAGGTAAAAGCTCCAAGTCAGATTGATAAAATTACAAAGTTTCTGTCATCATGAACCCTCATATTTTAACTCTGATAATGTGTTATCTTCAGACAGTGCCAGTGTCTAGACAGATATAGCCTACACAATGTTTAGTATCACGTCAAGCCCGAAAATACTGATCAAAATCTGCCTCAGAAGACTTTACAAACTGTACAGCATACAGCCCCTCAGACCCTCAACTGGGATCAGGGAAAAAAAGAATGGAAAGAACCTCGGGAAGAACAACAGGAGGGATCCCTCTTCCAGGACAGACAGACAGGAAATAGATGTCGTGCGTACAGAATAGAGCAACATAGATTTATAATGTGGACAATCAGGATGACAACATATACACACACATATATCCTTAAATGCCACCAACAGACCCGAGCCACATGACCTCCTCTCCACCACGAAAGACCTGGAAAGATGACAGACTACACAAACACGCAAGCTGCAAAACCAAACACAGCATTCACACTTCTAGAAGGAAACAGAGGGAGGGAGAGATGAGGAGGAAGAAGTTCCAGATCCAAAACATCTTGGAATGAACCGTTCTGCTGCCTCTCTCCCTCATTGAATTTCCATTTACCACCATAAAAAGCAGCCAGAAATTTAACTAAATGACATGTTCTGTCTGTCTGTCGATCTCCTCTGCTCTGAAATCAGTGCAGCTCCTACACAAAACAAGCAGCTTCATTACAATCAGCAGTGTGTGTGTGCTCGCGTGTTGCAACCACTGGTTATAGCGATTATAGAAGTGAAACTGGCAGGCAAATTAAATTTAGTTTTAATTTAATAGTACAAATAATAACTTACTACATTAATGGGAAAACAAGTCAAATATCGTCTTGACATTTGCGAAAGTATGAGCAATCATTGATCGATCTGATCATCGTCGATCACGGATATCATCGTCCATCGGCACAACCCTATCATCCTAGAACACGTGGCAGGTGGTGTCATCGGTGGATTTGTGGGTCCATCTCAGTAGTTACTGAGCAGTGATTCGGTGTGTTGTCTAGTGTGTTTACTCAGTGGTAAGGTTCATGCTTCTTCCTAAAACCTTTGGCGAGGCAGCTTTTAGCTTGTATGCCGATAGAACAGTCTCCCCGAGGACCTGAGAGCAGCCGGTAGTGTTGAAATCCTTAAACATAAACCTGAAAACGTACCGTTTCAGCCTGGCTTTTAATTAAATATGGTTTTCACTTACTCCTCTGAATAAAAACTGTGACTAGTTTATGGGAAGCACAGGTGACTGATGGAGGGATGTATGAAGTCAAAGGGTGTGGTGTAAAACAAAAAAAAAAACAGCTGGTCTCAGAGAGGCAGAGGAACGTTTCGGAGATGCTGAACTTCATATTTGCAGCACTAAACAGGCTCCTGCTGTTGCTATGAGACCACTGAAAACCAGTTTGAGGCTCTGGGCTCATTGTGGTAAATGTGAAACTATTTTTACCTCCTAGTGAGTGTGAACACAATGAAGCCAGCTTCACAGATCACAGCCGGACAGAGGGAACTCTGCCCCCCCCAACACACACACACACACACACACACACACAGACACACTTGTCTCCTTGTCTTCACTAAAACATAGAATCTGTGTTTCTCTAGGAAATAAAACCTGAAGACGTCAGCAAGCCAGTGACCGACACTACGACAGATGATGACGGAAACACTGTGACACACACAGACACACACAGTGACACCAGCATAAAAACAGAGAAGCACACACACACGGACTGCGAGGAACACACCCACATTCAGATGCACACAACCGAGCCTCGTCCAGCGTCTGCTGCTGAGTGTCAGCTGAACCTGCTGGAGCACGTCGAGTCTCTGCACCACCAGATCAGTGCCAGGATGGACCTGATAGAACGAGAGCTTGATGGTAACACACATACACGCGCACATACACTGCCATGTTTATTTAGTAACACTGGAAAACATGGGAGGAGTCCATATTAAGTCTTTTTGGCTGGACCGCACCAGTAGGGCCAGCCCTATAATCACAGATGTCTGTGACTGACTGATCTGACTGATCATAGTTGAGTGATCATATTTCCACCACTGTTCAACCAAATACCACATGACTTGAGTTGAGTTTCCCTATTGGCTGTTCCTCTTTCAAAATGAATTGATGCAAAGTTTCGATCAGGGGGCATTTACAGTTGCAGTGATTCCAACTTAGCGTATTTGTCACTAGATGTAGTTTTTCTTCTGCCTCCTTTAGTGGTACTTGTTCATATCATATTACTCACCCTCTCTCTCTCTGACACTCTCTCTCTCTATCTCTATCTCTATCTCTATCCCTCCCTCCCTCTCTCCAGTGTTAGAGTCCTGGTTGGACCACTCGGGCGAGCTCGAGCCTCCTGACCCTTTATCCCGACTGCCACAGCTCAAACAGCGAATCAAGCGGCTGCTGCGCGACCTCTGCACTGTGAGACGCCTTTCGATCCACCGCTGACAGTTCTACTCCCTCATCCCTGATCCCTGACCTTTGATCCTGCGAGTCACTGCTAGCCAATAGGAGCAAACGGACAGACAGACTGACTGACTGACGAGGCCAGCTCAGGACCTGGCAGACTTGTCGAGAGTGAGTCGTGGAGCGGTTCTCTCTGAGTCTGGAGGGAAAACTGTGATGTCACAGGACAGCATCCCCTCTGGTGGAGAAGAGGTGTACTGCAACAAGACAGCGAAAAAGGGGCGACATTTTTATAAAGTGAACAGGTGATTTTTGTACCGCCTCCAGCAGGACTCCATACCGTGTCCAACCACACAGTCCGTGGTGATGACAGGTTTGATTAACAATTGATTCATTAGGATTTGGTTTCTGATCAACTATTGTCCATGTAATCAGGAACATGTGTAACATCCGACAAAAGTTACAGCTGAGTTCAGCCTGAACATGATATGGTGTCATACATCATCTTCCAGCAGCTGTACGGACTAACGAACCTCCTGCTGAGTGAAAAGTAACAGCTGACAAACACACAGAAAGGATTTGGGTAGAACACAAGTCTAAAGATTTCTACAGTGATGCTTTTAACAGTTCAGTGTTTTGTAAATTGTACTAAAGTTGGTTATGCTGAGAATATTTTTTCTTTGTTACTTAAAAAGTTATTATATTTTTTAAGTAAGAAAGAGAAAAAAAACTCTGGTCACAGCAAAGAGTGCTGCAGTAAAATTCATTTGTACATTGTTGTGAAATATTAAGCTGTAAAAGCATTGAGACTGCTAACACACCAGCTGTGTTAGCAGTGGTCAGTCATAACAGCTGTCTGAGCTACTTCCTGTTCTCTCTGGACCAGTCTGTTTACTCCCTGTTTTTCATTTCAGTCAGTTACGAGTTAAAAAAGAGGGGAATTTAGCTTTAACTAGCTTGCTAACTGTTTACTAGCATAAACTGTTGCATAACAAGCTACTTAGCTCGGTCGCTGATGTGAAAATAACTTCACACGGTGGACTCAAAAGACATATTTGTAGCATGGACGTTCCTCTGTCGTGGAGTAGTTCAGGTTCATTAAGAGCTAATGAGCACCAATAGCTCTCTTCGCTCAGAGGACAGTTTGTGTGATGAATTTGTGAGTCAGTGTTCAGTGTTGATGTACAAACTTCGGGAGGATTTAATCCTCTCCTTCAGTAATTGTGTTCATTGCACAGAAGTTAATTGACTTTGCAGAAAATGTTCAGCTTATTAAGCGCAGGTGCGAGCGGGTGAGGCAGGAGTGAGAATCTTAAAGCTGAGATCCATAACTTGGCACATGTTATTGTCCTTTCCAGAGGTGATAGGTCATTCAATTTAAGTTCTGAAGAAAGGAGAGGACAGTTGTTAGTGGGTACAATCTGCGATGTCAGATTTTGAACACAGATATGTCACACAGACTTAAAGCAGAATGTCTACATCTTTACTTAATAAGCTAAATCTACATAAGACTTATCAACTGAAAGATTTGTTGGATATCACCTTTAAACCTGTGTTTGTCTCAAGCACAGTTCAGTGCCGTTCTCTCACCTTCTTTGTTCATATTTGTTTTTCTGGTTGAAGCAGATTCATATCTAAGCTTTTGATTTTCTTATGTTTTTCTGAGACAAAGGAGTCATTGAAGACAGAGCATGAAAGTTCATTCTTGTCTTTTGGGAACAATAACAAAATATTCTAAGCGCACAAGGTTCACTTATTGTAGCAGTGTTTCAGAGCTTTCAGCAGCATATCATGGCCTTCAGTAAAAACAGCTGGCTTGTAATATGTTTTCGCAGTTTTCAATAAAATTAACAAAACCATAATCCATTGTGACACAAAAACAATTCAAAATGTATATATGTCAAATTGAATTTTTTATACTCTTATACAAGAAGTCAACTGTATAATGCTGCAGATTTATTTTGATAGAGAGATTAGTTATGAATCTACAGTGGAGTTTTAGGGGAAACTGGAGATTTCTGGAAAAAATATTTGAGGAAAAAGGTTGAAATTTTTAGAAAAAAAGTTAAAATAGTACAAGAAAAAGTGATTAAAGGTCCCGTATTTTACACTTTCCCTGCATTTTATTTGAAGTGTTGATCCATAGGATGATATATTTGTGGTTTTAAGAACCAAAAACCATCTCAGTGTAGTTTACCATCTGCTCTCTGTCTCTCTCTTGAGCTTTAGTAACAACAGGTCAGTGAGCCAATCACACGAGAGGCTGCTTTATAATCAAAAGACATGGACATCTACCGTTATACTGTTTGGGACCTTTAACCGTTGTTGTGAAATCACAACTTTTCTGGATGTTACTTATGTCTCATAATATTCCAAAAAAAATGTCTTGCTATGTGACTATTTCCTAAAAACAACAAATTTATTCTCAAAATCTCCAGTGGCCCTTACACTCTAGTACAAGTTCTCCTGATGTGTGTTAAGCTCATCACAGTGTTTGCTGCTGGTGCAACTGGTGGATCACCAGTTCACCCCAGTTTCAGATTTGTTGTCATCAACTGGGACGAGTCTGAGTTCGGACTATCGGAAACCTACAGCAGCATCTTGTTGATCTGGTACACCTGAAGACAAACACATGATTGGTCATGTGATCATTTTGTTCGAGTTGGTGAGAACCAGCAACACAAGTTCACACACATGGAGCTTCAGAGTCAGAAGTGAAAGTTTTCCTGTTTATTTTCATACTCTTGATTAAAGCATGATGAAGATTTTTCTGAGGAGTTCAAAGTTTGATTAAAATGATTAAATTCCAGTCACTGTGTGGATGTGTCACATTTAAGACATTTTGTGTCAAATTTGACCAAACAACTGAATCATCCAGCGCTCTATCCAGGGGCTGGTTCCATAATACACCTTAAGTTTTCTGCTTGAGAATGACACTTTAATTTCTCCTCAGCTAAGGGAGTTACTTAAGGGTGTTTCACAGAATCTCTTAAAAGGTTTCCTTTGTTCAGGAAAAAAATTAAGGCATTTGCAGCAGTGAAAGAAATTTTACAGCGGTAAAATTCTACTGCGTCGTCTCCCGGTCGTGGAACATCATCATCATCTTACTGGGATGTGTTCATTTTCTTAATTTATCACCATAAACCTGGTCATATTGCAGTTAAATTTAGTTTTACTTTGCTTGCTGAGGTCTCATGTGCAACGGTTTAACAGAGTTTAAGTGACACATTTTAGGGAAACTTTAAAGGTGAAAATAAGGGTCTTTTGTGCAACTGTTTTCATTTTAAGGAAACCATAAATCAGGCTTTAAAGGACATTTTATTATTATTATATTTCATATAAATTTTGTATAATTAGACCAAAAACAAAAAGGACACAAAGCAGGAGCAGAGCCAGACATTGCAAACATTCAGGGCCCTCTGCTGTTTTCAATGTCTTTCTTTCCCTGAATAAATTAAGGAAAAGGGTTTTGAACGTAAACTCAGACACATAATGAGAAATGTATCAGGACCGATCAGGTCAGATGGATGAAGAGTTGGTCATGTAGTCAATGTCTGGGTGGTGCAGTGTGTTTGTGTGTCACTGATTGTGCACACATCTCTGTTTTTCAACATGAGGCTGTTTCTATACTGTGAACAGTATTTGGTTGTTGTACCAAAGGCAGGTCCAGTCAGCCCCAGATGGTCTCGCTGTGTGTTCACAGACCACCAGGACACTCCCTTATGTGTGTGTGTGTGTGTGTGTGTGTGTGTGTGTGTGTGTGTGTGTGTGTGTGTTGGCAACAGTGGTCCCTCCCCCCACACTGTACAGTCCATTGAGCAAAAGCCTAAATATGGATTTTCCAATTCTTTTAGCCACGTAAGCTCTGTAGCTGTAGGGATGACTGCACTGGTCGATCCATCAGTCTAACTTTAGCAACAGCCATTACTTCATGTTTTATTATGAACATTGATAATCTTGCTCCCCAGAGGTTGAACCCCCCTGGTCTTATTTGCAGGTTTAGTTTTAATCACAGCAGCAGTCTCTGAGCTGTTTGAAAGTTTCTGACAGCAGCATGAAGCAGGCCTAAAAATAGTGACAGTCTAATCCGGTTTAAACAGAAGTTCTGATGAGGGTCTCCATGTCAGCCATGGACAGAAAAGACTGAGTTTTATCAAAGTCTACAAGAGTCTACAGCTACACTAGAGGCTCTCTGAGACTGTGCTCAAGACACACAACTGTTGGATAGTTCAAAACTTTTTCACACCAAGAACCCTAAAGAGATAAATCAGACCACGGACCACCGTATGATTTTAGCTTTTAGATGTTTAATTATAAAGTGTTTAAATTTTTTGTTACTTATGGAAGGAATTAAATGATTCCTCTTTTTGCTGGGGACCCCCAAGAACCCCCTCTAGGACCCCTGGGAGTCCCCGGACCCCAGGATCAGAGAGTTCAGAGATGTGTGTGGCAGAAACATTAAGTAATTTGAGAGACTTTGTATTATTTGTAATGTTAATGGAGCAATACAATCTACTTCTGAACATAGGCATGTGTTTTCAGAGTGTTTTCATCATCAAGTATAGTAGCACTGAGCACAAAGTGCAGCTGAGTCTGACCAATCACATCAGTCATAAAAACTCTGACCTGCTGGTAGATGAAAGGTCAGGAGGATTCGTCCTCTGGGCACCATGAATGTCCATCAAACTAGGGCTGAACGACATTCAAAAATGTTTTTATTGTGATTTTTTTGGCAGATGTTCCAATATGATTCACGATTTTGGTAAGAATTTAATTTTTGAATTTAATTTTCACTGAAAAAAAATATAAAAATGATGATCATGTGATTTTTGTTCCACCATGTCATAAAAAAGCATATTCCCAGGGGTCTCTCTGTAACACCACAATGCTTAATTTATGGTCTGTTGTGACACATTTTACCTTTATCAAAAATAATTGCAGCTCTTGCGATTTAGATATTGCACTTTGCCATTTTGTGATTTCAGTATTATTTTTTAATAATTTTACAGCCCAACATCAAACATTCGTTGAGATATTTCAATCTGGACCAACTGAGAAAGAATTACCAAAAAATATCTCATAATTATCTAGATTTTCTCTTTATTATGATACACAGCATCCTGGATTCTGTCTGAGGAAGAGTTTCAGAGCAGGTGTTAGTCCAGCCTTTCTCTTACCTCTATTTGGGCACATTAAAAATACTGATCCCACTCTTCCTACAGGAATAGTACAGTTTATAACACAGTTTAGTTCCACAAACTACCAGCTACTTCAAACTGGAAAAGAAACAGTGTAAAAAAGTGTAAGTTAACTAGAAATCACAGTTTGTTCACATGGTCACAAAAGATGTCACTGATTTGTTTTAAATTAGAAACTCTGCAGGGATTGTCGACTGTTTCTTCCCTCGTCCTGCCAGAAAACTAGAATCCCGCCCAGAAAATCCCATCTGGCCTCCTCACAAGTTAACTCTCCATCACTCCTCCACTGAAGTGGAAGCTACAAATGGACAGTGATGAAGTACATTTACTTGAGTCCTGTACCTAAGTGTATTTTTTTTCCAGTATCTGTACTACTACTGTTATGTTTTTTTTTTTTTAAACTTATGACTTTTACTCCACTACACTACTCAAAGACCAATATTGTACTTTTGACTGCATTTCTATGTAGTCTTACTTTAAAGCAGCTTTTTGTCTGTCAAATGTATTTTACTTTCTAAAATGTGATAGACCATACACTAGTTTTCTTTGTTATTTTCTGTATATTTTAAATTGTGCAAACTAAATAAAACAAAAACAAATACTCCTACTTTAACTCAAGTAAAAACTTTCACTTGCATTGAAGTAATATTTGACAAGGAGGATCTACACTGTGACTCAAGTACTTAATGGAGCTGTGGACTTTGTCCACCTCTGCTATAATTTAGAAATACTCAAGAAAAGAAGAAATCCCTCAAAGTTATACTTTGTACCCTACAGTACTTGAGTAAATGTACTTATTGCTTTACATACATTTTAACAGACTTTTCCTAAGTATTCTGCTGTTTTCGCGTCCTGGTATAAAATCGATGTCAGTCTCCCCTCCTTGCAGGTAATCTTTGACACCTGTAGTGAGTTCGGTGTTGGGTCACGTGACCGCGGAATAAATGACCTGTTGTTTACGTTGACGTAGCTCCGCCTGTCACGGTCCGCGTGTCGCCGACAGTGAGCTCAGTCTTCAAGAGGACCCTCACGACTAGCCCAGCTCTGCTCCAACGATAACCAGTTAACTGCGCTGACCGGTCGTTGGGTTAATCGGACAATTCGAGTATCCTCTGGAGCTAACGGCTGCTGACGGTGAGTAGCTAACAGCGAGTGACGTTCTGTTGTGTTCAGTAGCTGCTGTAATGGCTTAACCTAGTGAAAGGCTAGTTAGCTAATTAGCCTGCTAACGGTCAAGTGGGGTGGTTAACTTTGTGCGTGTGTTAACGGTTAACTAGAAAGTGTTGGCTTTCTAGTTAGCTCGGATAAAACGGTTGGTGTCCGGTCCTTGTGAGGCTATCCTCTATGGCGGTAGTGTATTTGGTTACAGGTGCGTGGCTGTGTGTGTGCGTATGTGTGTGTTTAACTAACGAGCTGCCCCGTAGCAACGGTTGCTAAGCCTAAACTGTCTGTCTGGGGCTTATATTAGCACCCAGGCTCATTAATTAGGCAGCATTTAACGTTCGCTCATCTTCACAGATTACTAGATCTTGGCTCCGTCTGTGTGTGCGTGTGTGCGTGCCTGCGTGCGTGCGTGTGTGTGTGTGTGTGTGTGTGTGTGGGCGGACAGCAGAGCCAAGAGCATCGTTACACTCAGTTCAGCATGGAAACACAACCTGATCTGAGCAGGGCTCCAACTAATGAGTATTGTTACAGTCGATTTGTTTTTGTCAATTAATTAATTAATTGACTGAATCTGACAATTAAATAACGTAATAACAAGTTACTAAGCAACAAAATGTATTCAATCGGCCTGTTTTATCGTTTGATTCCATCCAAATTTTAGTGTTCAGTTTTACAAGCAGCGTGTTTATACGTGTCATGGCTCAGACTCTGCCTTGTGTTGTGTAGAAGGTAAGGACCACGCTATAGCAGCAACAGTAACTGTAGTTCTGAAGAGAGAAAGCACTAACAGGGTTGCTCTTGCATAAACTTAAACTGAGCCTTAATCTTTTAGTCTATAAAACATTAACCAACAGTGAAAAATATCATTCACTATTTCTCAGACACTAGGTTATGTCTTCAGTTTGCTCAAACCACCAGTCCAATCCTAAAGACATTAAGTTAACTGTCATATAACTGGCAAAGGAAGGCAGCAGATTCTCTCATTTAAGAATCTGAAACCGACGGATGTTCTACATCTCGGCTTGAAAAGTTTCAGCACATTAAATTCACACAAAACAACAAATAATAAGGTCACACACTGCAGGGCTCCAATTTTCACTTGTTTATTGCACAAAATGTTTGTTGTTTTTTGTTTATTAATTTTTGGCCCAGCACCTGCCCTATTTTTGGTTTGGGTGTGGGGGTACACCCCCAGTTTTTAAATGTTTGTAACCCTAACATCACATATACAGCAACAACGCCTAAAGTAAAGTGAGCTATTGATCGCCTGCATACAAGTGGGTTGTGTTGTTTAGTATGTTTACATACACACTTGCACCCCAGATATGAGGTTTTTCTAGGAATCTGCAGGTCTTGAAAAGCTATGAATTCAGTTTTTCCAAAGAATGCTTTGTAAGGTGTTAAAGTATTAAATTTAATGTTGTAAAGTCATAAATCCTGTCTTTTGGCTGCTGTCATACATATTGTGAAACAGGTATTAAATCAAACTATATATGGTATAAAAAGGTATTAAATGTAATTTAATGAACCTCGCAGAAACCTAAGAATGTAAACAGCAGCAAGAGAAACCTTGATCTGCTAGCTGGAGTACTCAAAAACGGATACTGTGGCATGTAAACACTTGATCCTGGTGTCCTATCATTCTCTATTGTGTTAGCAGGTGTGTCCTCAGCTTGAGATATGCATGCTTGTCAGCAAAACAAAAAAATCTGATGATAAATGATGTACCAATGGGTTTCATGCTGAAGTAAATGTTTGACATTGGTATTGCAGAGCAGTTTAATTGTTGTCTTTCACTACTGAAGCCTAGAAGAAGAAGCCAAATCTAGAGGAGTAGTGAAGGCAGTGAGAAACTAGGTCATCCTCAACTGTTGAGACTTTTCTTTGTTTTAACTGGCAGATTTTAGGGATACAGAGAAGTCAAAGAGTTATCTCTACCAATGCAGACAAACAGAGCTCTGGATAATACTAGAAGAATGTAAACAGGGATGTGAACACACTCATAAGTGTGTGGGTTTTACGTTGTGTCCTGATTTTGGTTATATTCTGAATATGGTGTTCAGCTCCCTGAATTCATGATTATAACAGTACCCATGTTTCTGATCGTCTGTGTGCAGGCATCAGTATCTGTACTGAATGAGTTACCTCAAGATAAACCAGTTTGGTTTCTGGCTGTTTGAATCCTGCTGCATTTAACACTCTGCTCAATTTAGCCTCTGCATTTCATTTCCAGTAAATTTTTTGTACAATTGATGTTGGACCTTGTGGTCTGTGCAGTGTGTGTGTATGTGTTGTGGTCTGTGTGCTGTAGCTTCAGTCAGCCTGTTATCTGATTGGGTCAAAGCCAGATAGCCCGCAGGAAGCTCAACATCCATCCAAAGCACTCTGCTAAAACACTGTTACCCAACCTGACTGCCCACACACGCACACACACACACACACACACACACACACACACACACGTAACCAGATGGCTTACTGCCAATGAGAGATCACTGACTGTTTCCATTAGATTCACACAGTTGGATAACAGTCTGACAGACCACACAGGTAGACACTCAGAGAAGAGACAGACAGGTGGCAGAGCTAGGTGATAAAAGCAAATAATCTATTGTGACCACGGGGTTGTCAGCTGATTAAATATCATCCTTAAATTCATCAGTATAGCTGAATTATTGAAGCTTTTTTAGATTTAATTTATGTCTTTTTCAGTCGGGACACCCTGGTTATTGCACCTTGACTAATTTCTCAGTATATTAGTCTGTATAATGTGAACAATGCATGTTGCATCTTGTCAAATGATGCAACGTTCTGTAACTGTGTGTTTCAGTTTTCAATACCATAATTACCTTGGCATTTGTCCTAAAGGGAGCCACTGTCAGTAATATCAGCAATATTTAATTGATCAACTGACCAATCATTTTTGATCTACATCTTCAATAGTCATCAGCTGCCATAAAGCCTTAAAAACTATGAACAGAAAACATGTGACAGTAAAATCTCAGACAGAGACACTCGCATGAGACATTTTAACAGCTGTTACTCACTAACACTGTCTGTCTCCTTGTTTGTGTCTTTTTTAATCTGTCTGTCTGTCTGGAAGGTGAGTTTATAAAGTTGAGTGGCAGTAAAGCAGCCCTATGATGGAAGAGCTTCACGACGTCCAGCTGACTGAGATCAAACCACTCCTGACAGGACAGGTGAGGGGGCGGGGCGAGGCAGGGGTTAGCCTGGGTCATGGCTGGTGTTCATGTGCTGCAGAGAAAGATTGTACTGAAAAATCCAAACATGCTGTCAGTCTGAAAGAGTGTAAACTTGTGATAATTTGCATATAGGGACAAAAAGTGTTCTTCCATTCTGATATTTTTAAAGGTTATTGTTTCATAAGTGTATATTGTTCTACATCTTTCTGACTGACCTTCATCATCTTCCCTTGAGTTATTCCATGTTAAATCCCCATGTTAACTTGTTTTCCAAATTATCTGATGAAGTGAATACAGAAATATTGAATAAAAATGTCCTTTCAGTGAAACACTTAGTCAGCCTCACATCTTGGATACTCTAATTTCTTGTAAATCTAAATTCCTTAACAATTTATGGTTAAAGAATTTCTCTCTGTCTCTTCAGAATGGGAGAAATCTCCAGGACTTTGATTGCCAGGTAAGTTTAGCACCAACACAAAATACCTTCACGCTTTACTTTGACATTTCAACTCAAAATAAATTACAGAGTAAGATTTCATCACAATTTAAAAGGAGATAATTTCATATTTCAAATAATATTTTTAAAATGCAAACATGTATCATGTAACTAAGTAATTTAAGAGAGTTATTGTTTCCCAAAGGTTGAGAATTAATCTGCCATGGTGGAAACTGGGGGGTGGTTTCATATCAAAATGATTGTTATAATAGTGGCATTAATGTTGGGATATTAATGATAAATAGATATATAATATATGATGATAAATAAACAATGTGTCGATGTATTTACTGAAAGTAACAAGGATGAGGTTTTACAACCTTCAGATAAAAAGAACAGAAGCTCTGCATCACACAAAAGAGCCACAGATGTCATCTGGTAACTACACCGACCAGGATCTGTCTGACTGAGCAGAGGTGATGATGGATCAATCACATTGTACATATATCTTTGGTAATTAATCAGAGCAGCAACAGTGGGGAAAAAAGAAAATCTTCTAAATCCTTACAAGTTAGAAAAAGCGGAGTGAGACAACTCAGTCATATTCCATACAAGCAGAGGAGCATTTAAACACTAAGCTGAAGTCAGTTGAACACACAGATATTGATCAGCAGGACTAACGTCACCACAGCAGATCAGTTTATATCAATGACTGATCAGAGTTATTTTAATAGAGCACAGAGCTCTGCCTCTGTCTGTACCTAGAAAACATCCTGTCAATCATTAAAACAGCTGTTCATTCAGGAGCTGAGTCACATCAGGGAAGTAATAATTAATCAATATGTATAATTAATATAACAATCTCAGTAGGCTGCCCAAATAAATTCTGTATGCAAAACACTGTTTACATTGTATGTTTCTCTTAGTGTCACCAAAAGTAGGTTCTTAATTCAAAACAATTCAACTTAATATTTTATTATTTTTGTATTTTAAATGTTTAAAAAACTCCACTTTGAAATCTCACAATATAAAAGAGGAAATACATGAAGATTGATGTGGTCTGAAGGCTGTAGGTGCCTGTGTGATTGCCAGCTGTCACTCTGTTGTGTGTGTCCGCTCTGGGAGAGTGGAATAATTTCAGGACTGTGAAATATCACCATACTTGTAATATTTTTTAAATCAATCTGAACATTTAGGGAGAAAACTTTAATTAAAAGTACTCTTCATGTCTCAGGGGTACTCAGATATAATTTCCTAATCGTGTTCTATGATTTTTGTTGTAACTGGTTGTGAAATTTGATTTCCCTGTGGAATAAGACACATGGAGGAGGAGGGAAGATAAGGAGGGGCAGGATGAAAACAGAGGAGAGGAAGGAGTGGAGGGAGTTGAAGAAAGGTATGATGAAACCGGTGAAAGATGAAAGCAGGGCAACAAGTGGTTGGCTGTTTAGACTTTAAGACCTTCCAGCTCTCAGCCAATGACTACAGAGATTACTCCTCTTGATCCAATCACACAACCCCCACTTTCTCCTGACCTCTATCTCTTCCTTCCGTTTTTACTGACCACTGTTTCTTTCCTCCTGAAACATTTTTTCTCTTTCCTGCTGACTGTATGTGACACCTTCTGACTTTAATACTCTCTTAAACTCTCCATTGTCATCCTGCTCCTCTCCTCTGTCAGGATGTCTGACATTCTGGATTTGCACCAGATCTCCTGTTCTTTAGGAGTTGGGGTGGTGAGTTAGCCAGTTAGCCGCTCATTAGCCTGCTCTCTGAGTATATCTGAGTCATGCTTTGCCAGCTGCTAACATACAGGATTCAGCTTTTAGCTGGTTAGCTACTTAGCCTGTTACCTGCATGCACAGTGTTAGGAAGCACAGAGTTAGCTGTTTTAACTGCTTACTTGTATCTGCTCTGTTTCAGTGGTATGTTGGAGAGACAACATTAAGTCAAGTTTTCAACATTTTCCATATATGTGTATATATACATTATTTTACAAAATGGGCAGAATGAGAGAATCAGAGCTTTAAACAGGAAAAGTTAAAGTTGAACTTCAAAAAATAAGAATAAATAAATGTATTTGGTTTAAACATCAGTGAAAATGTTTTGAGGTTGCATTGAAAACAGTCAGCGTTTTGAACAACCTCACTACACAGTAAGTCCTGGTTTTGGGGATAGTGAGCATGACCACAGTTGCTCTGATGGATCAGACAGGTTCTTAACTTCAAATTTAAAATAAAATAAAAAAACACAAAATTCATGAAAAACCAATACAAATATTTACAAGTATGTGCGTTCAGCAATGTAGTGACAAACTGTGTGTGCACATGAATGTGAAGACGCTTAAGAACCATTAATAGGATCTGTCAGGTGTTTCCATGGTCAGTTCATTAATGAGATTACTAGACAACACCTCAGCCTATAAACACATGAAACCATTCATCTGTCTGTCCATGTTTTAATCCTTAACTATACAGCAAACCTGAGACCATCTAGCAATGGGATCACACCAACTGTGACAGCTGCCAACATTTTGACGTTCCACACCCATATTCGAACTTGGAATTCATTTTGATCTCAATTAAACACCTGGGAAGTTTCATGACTGTATCTTGCAGGTTGTGATGTTGTCACGCTGACAAAATCTATCCACAGACACAAACACCTGCCAAATGACTCAAAACCACCTCTGTGGTAGTTTCCACTACAGCAGGTGTCTCTAGGACCACATTTTGCCATGATGACACACACATACTCACAGGGTGAAAACAGTACCAGCCACATTGTCGCGGCTGGTAACCAGGAGCTGATGCTGCGTGTTATTTACTCTACAGCATGAAATAAGGTTAATAAGCTCAGTCTCAAGTCTCCTGTTGGAGTGTTTGTTGTTGGTGCTGATAGGATCATGTTTATTTGTTGTGTTCTGTGTTGTTCAGGAGCACGATGTGGAGACAGCCCACGGTGTCCTACACGTTACTATGAGGGGAGTTGCTAAAGGCAACCGACCCACAATCCTCACCTACCATGACATTGGACTTAACCGTGAGTAAACAAGTACATACACATTTACAGTCATCACACAACAGATGTACCACAGAGTTACAGTACTGACAAAAGCAGAAAAATATGGACTTCACACATTATTTACTAAATAAGGTTTGTGTGTGTGTGTGTGCGTGTGTGTGTGTGTGTGTGTGTGTGTGTGTGTGTGTGTGTGTGTGTGTGTAGATAAGTCTTGTTTCAACAGCCTGTTTAACTATGAGGACATGCAGGAGGTGACACAGCATTTTTCAGTTGTGCATGTTGATGCTCCAGGACAGCAGGAGAACGCTCCCATATTCCCCACTGGGTAACACACACACACACACACACACACACACACACACACACACACACACACACACACATATTGATTAAAGCAACACAACACCCTCACCGGTCTCTGGTGAGGGTGTATTTTTCATTTATTTGTTTTTCCCAGGCTTTGACATGATTTGATTTTGTTCCTCGAGACAGAGCAGTCACCATCAAATGCCAGTTGTGTTGTATTTATTAAAAATAAAAATCTTTGATTAAGTCACATTTGGCCAACAAGACTTATGGCACCGTCATCTGACTCTGCTCTATAAAATGAATGTCTTAAAAGCAGCTATTATTGCATCAAACAGCAGACAGACACAGCTGGAGAGCAACTGGTGAACATAGTGGAGCATTTAGCAGCTAAAGAGGAGCTGTGAAACACAGTGCTAAAAGAGAGGGAATACTGGACAGAGTCATCAGGTGGACTCAAACACCACTTTCTGTGTGTGTGTGTGTGCGCGTGTGTGTATATACGTGAGAGCAGGTACCAGTACCCCACCATGGATGAGCTGGCTGAGATGCTGCCTTCTGTCTTGACACAGCTACAGTAAGTCCACTGTCTTCCTTGCAATGAAATGCATGATGGGTATTTTAGTAGGAACTTTCAGACAGACGCTTGGTTAATTCACCCTGGTGTGTGTGTGTGTGTGTTGTCATCAGGGTGAAGAGTGTGATTGGTATCGGGGTTGGAGCTGGAGCCTACATCCTCACCAAACTGGCTGTAAGTGAACACACATTAACAGACTAACAAGTAAAACTGTAGAGAAGCTCACTGAGCTCAGGCTGAGGTTGTGACAGGACACACTGTGGCTGGAGGGTTGCAGGTTTGATTCCTGGAGCAGCTAGGAAACACTACTCCACCATTCAAGAGCTCACTAGAGTTCACTTCTGCCACATCATTTCCTCAAAGAACATTTGATAATGATGATTTCCGTCGTGTTTCAGCTGAATGAGCCCAGTCTGGTGGAGGGTTTAGTTCTGATCAACGTTGACCCCTGTGCCAAAGGCTGGATGGACTGGGCTGCCTCTAAGGTAACACACACACACACACACACACACACACACACACACACACACACACACACACCGACATAGTGAAGTGATTTAAACCAAATTCCAGTTTATTTCATACAGAGTCTGAAGGTTTATTCTTGTCCTTCAGAACAGTAGTTTGACAAAATAATCTTAACTCAAGGTCCACTTACCAGTTTTTTCCAGAGCTTTAATTTGTAATGGCTGTGATCAGAGAATGGATTTTGCACAAATGGTTCGGTTGTCGTCACTTGGCCTCAATTGAAGTTATGAGAGAGACTGAAGTGTTAATTGATTTGTAACTTCTGAAAGCAGTTAAAGGGTCAGTTGAAGCATATGAAAAGAAAAGAATTTAACTGTCATTTTCAAAAGTAAAAATGAAATAACAGCTACAGTGTAAAGATGTCGATGTGTAGGCTGAAAGCATTTGAACTGTTGGCTGAAGAGTAAGAGGTGAAAGCAACTAAAATGTCCATCAATGTCTGAGCAGTGAAAAAAGTTGAAACTGTCTGTTGGTTTGTTCGTAATTTTTTTCAGTTAATTAATACTTTTTTTTTTTTTTTTCCTAAAGCTGAGTGGCTGGACAAGCAACCTGGTTGACATCATCATGGGACACCACTTCAGCACTGTGAGGACAAACAGACACACAGACACTGCATTGTTTTATAAGGATCGACTCTGACAGCTGATAAATCTCTACTGAACTGTGAACTGTTGACTGTTTGTAGGATGAGTTAACAGATAATCAGGAGATCGTCCAGACCTACAGACTGCACATATCTCAGGATATACCACAGGATAACCTTGCTATGTTCTACAACAGCTATGACAGGTAGGACTCTACAGACCCTTACTTTCCTCAAGGGGATCAAAAATTACTTGCTTACTTAAAGCAACCATAATGGACATTTTACAAGAACAGCATCAAATGACAATGTGAAAACAATGTGACAGTGTGAAGGGAGTCTCTGGTAGTGATGAACCTGCAGAGAACGACCATCTGAATCTCTATGCTCTCATACTGCCGTTTTGGCCACAGCAGCAGCTGTTTTCAGAGAAACAGCTGTAAAATGCCACTGTCCACCACCTGCTTAGCGGCAAACGGCAGAAAGGCAAAGTCAGAGTCCAGCTGGTGAACACAGTGGAGCATTTAGCAGCTAAAGAGACAGATATAGCCCTCAGGATTTGGTGGAGACCAAACACAGAGCTAAAAGAGAGGGGATACTAGAATTGCTTTTGTCAGAAACACAACTCCAACTGAACCATAACTCCTTGGGACCTCGGTGATAAACCAAAATAATGTCCCTTATCGCCTGAACTGCAACCTTCACTTTTCACTGTAGCTGATAAGGAAACTAAACTTTTACATGTATTTATGTTTCGTGTGTGTGTGTGTGTGTGTGTGTGTGTGTGTGTGTGTGTGTGTGTGTGTGTGTGTGTGTGTGTTAGTCGTACTGAGCTGCAGATGGAGCGGCCAGTCTTTGGTGTGAATGAAAACACAGTCACCACACTCAGGTATCACCTGTTCTTTGTTTATTTAGTTTTTCTAATACATATAATTTCTGCTGCCACATCCTGTTACTCTGTCTTACTGTGCATGTGTGTGTCTCTCAGCTGTCCTGCTCTGCTGGTGGTTGGAGACACATCACCAGCTGTTGACGTCGTGGTGAGTGTCTGCACTGTTTCTATGATAACAGCCAGTATGTGATGTCACATTGTTGTAACTACAGTGTGTGTGTGTGTGTGTGTGTGTGTGTGTGTGTTGCTCTGCCCTACAGGTGGAGTGTAACGCCAGACTTAACCCCACCAAGACCACCCTGCTCAAGGTACCAGTCTATGTCTGTCAGTCTTTCTCTCTGTCCATTTGTGTGGAAGATGGAAAGAAAAAAAACAGGGAAAATTGCATCTCAACTCCTCCTCCTTCCTGACATACAAGTCCTTTTATGCACAGAGCTGTCACTTTGTGAGGGATGTTGTGTTAATCATGTGTAACGTGTTTCGTTTTGAATTTTGGTAACAGGTCAACCTTAAACTGAAAATAAGTTTGAGTTGTAATCATCTTGGTTTGTATTCTCACCAGATGTGTCTTATTTGTCTCTGCTAGATGGCAGACTGTGGAGGACTTCCACAGGTGGTGCAGGTGGGTCTGATCATCTTTTTAAAACAATGTTTAATAATGTCCTTATTAGTGACGGATATGGCCACTGATTTTTCAGTTCAATGTAAATTCAGTTAGAGGTATTTCAGTTACAATACCAATTTCACTCGGTTAGCTCCCTCAGACAGATAATGCTGTACATTGTTCCTCTAACCTGGTGCATTATTAAAAATATTAATGTTTACATTAAGAATGGACCTCAAAGCAACCACACATCTGTCTACAAACTTGCCAATGCCTTCATCGGAGCTGCCATGTTTTTGTCTCTCACGTGGTCAGATCTTGTCGCTTGAGAAGGCTGATCTTCTGAGACTAAGGGGATTACAGCTTCACATGTCCACGGCAAACTGTAAAATGCTCATATTAATGGATTGATTTTAGGATATTATGAATCAATATCAGATTATTAAAATGAGTATTAATTTTTTCTAACCCAGCCCTAGTCCAAATGGACTTTGAAAGACATGGTTGTTGATGTAATTGTTCCTCCTGTCCAGATCCATTGCTAAGGTGATTTTGGTGTAAAATCTACTTTTAGTCTTTGGACTAATGAAGGATCTGAATCAGAATTCTGTTGTTTTTCCAACAGAATTCCTTCCACAGTCTGGAGCTGGTGCTTTGTTTGTTTTACCTTACATACAATATGTTGTACCAGTCATTTTTAGATACTTGTATTATCAGTTCTGTCACATTTATCTCTAATATACTAGAGTAGAGTTTCCTCTATTCAACACCAAACCTTGAAATCACTCTTCTCATGTATGTGTTACAGTGTCACAAGCTGGCTCAGAGGAATCTCTTTCTCAGAATAATCTCTGACTTCCAAGTACTTAAATTATGTTGGTTCATCAGATCATATCTGCCTTTAATTTATAAAAACCTCTGGTTTTCCCCTGTCAATTATCATGTTAATTGCTCTAATGCTCCTGCGTGCTTATTGTTTACACCTGTGCTCGAGTTTCTGTGGTTTGAATTTGGAATCATTAGACATCCAGCTGAGGATTTTACCTCCCCATCCCATATTTCTTTACTTGTACACCAGATGTCCCAAGTGAATTTAGTGAGTGAGTGAAGTGTTTCTCATTTTCCTGTTTGCAATCAAACTCTGGAGGTGGCATCACTCTACATTTAATTCAGCATGCTATTCTTTAAGATTTGGTAGGGCCGCACTTCCCTAATGTTTGGGAAATTGACCAATATCTTTTTTAGTGCACATATACTGTATGTCCACGTGACTGTTGTTTTAAAACAGACTTAAAAATATGTGAACTCATCCTTCTAAGGTCGCAGTCGATCTAGTTTGTCTGAAGTCATTAGTCACTCTGACGACAGACATGGTTAGACGACACATCTGAGGTCAAAGTGTTTTAACCTGTTCTGAATATCCACACTGGAGAGGTGGGGTGAAAAGCAAAGGAATCTTAAATTGTCAATCATGAGTTATATTTATCACACTCCTTTTTATAAGTACAGAATTATCAATTGTATACATGATCAGCCATTGTAACCAAAGTGTGGTTTTCTTTCCTCAGCCTGGGAAACTAGCAGAGGCCTTCAAGTATTTTGTCCAGGGGATGGGCTATAGTGAGTATCTGTAATGATTCTTTACATGTAACTGCAGGAATGCGTTTGTGTTATTTTGATCCAACATGTGTTTACAACTTGAAACCTGTTGGTGTTTGTCTCTGCCATGTTTCTGCTGTATGTCACTGATGGAATATGTGTATTAGTTCTAGTAATAGTCATATGTTAGTCATCTAACTATAGTTACTTTAGTCTAGTCTTAGTCAGTGAAAAGTGTTTAGTTTTACTGACATTTCCTAAGCTTCATTTTATTCAGACATTTCTTACTTGTTGAGTTGTAGTGTTTTATAAAATCAATGTCGAGCTTTCATCATGCAAATAGAATCTAGTTTGTGTGATTTGCAAAAAAGAGTATGAGGCCACATGTTTGTTGTTGAAGGTCCATGATGTTTCATAGATTTGGTCTCTACTATAACATGTTTATGTTCCTCATAAACCTTTAGTTTAGTTTGACTGTTGACAAACTGAACAGCAAACAAACTAACAATCATTTATAACCTCAGCTATATAGTAGAAAGTATTTAGACTGTTCTTAGAAACTCCTGATGTCTATAAAAACATTTGTAAAAACATCTGTAGCCATGTTTAGTTTAAACTCAGCAGTTTGGTTTTTAATGCCTCATTCACTAATTATGACACAATTTAACACAAATGTCTAAAAAGATAAAATGATGAAGTGATGGCATTTTATATCCAAACCGTCCAATGCTGTAATTCAGGAACAGAAAGGATATTTGCAGCAACTTGCTTAGTTGGTGGAGGCAAACAACCGGAGGTGGGAATTAGGGCCTGAGCACTGAGTAATTCTAGCTGTTCTTTTTCTTCTTTTTTTTTATGACAGATAAAATTTAAGTACATTCAAACATGTGACTGGACCTTCAAAGCAGCTTCTTTGTTCAAAACTCAAAAGCTGTGCGTGTGCGTGCGTGTGTGCATGTGTGTGTGCGTCCGTCTACAGCCATGTCTCACTGACTGTAAGTAGCAGTTTGCAGTGTTGTACTCTACACAGCAGCGTATGAAGCAGTTGGATTTCCTGAACAACCACGAAGACATGCTTAGGTGTGTGTGTGTGTGTGTGTGTGTGTGTGTTTGTGTGCGTGTGTGTGTGTGTGTTAAAACTACTATTATTTCTCACTCTGTCCTCCTTTCTTTCTGCTCTCCTTCTTTCTCTCTTTTTCTTTCTTTGTTTCCTCCAGTCCCTCATGTTGTATTAAACAACCTGAGCAGCCAATCAGGTATCGGGATTTCAACCAGAATCTTAACCCACTTCTTCCTCCTCACCTCCATCGATTTCCATCTTTGTTTCTTTACTCTTATTTCTTGTCAGTCCTTCCCCTCTGTCTGTCTCTGTGTCTGTCTGCATGCTGTTGATCAGCTGATCACACTGATTTTTTTTCCTCTGCAGTGAAAGTACCCAGCAGGCTGTGCTGCATGCCAACACTTCAGCTCCGTTCACACTGTAGACTTTCAGGCTCCATTCTCAGCTGCTCACGTCTACTGTAAGATGAAACTCACATCCCACAGAAACGTGACCTGACAGGGATGAGAGGACAAACAAAATGTCATCAGTTTTTGTTGGAACAAAAAGACCTTTCCCACTTCATGAATGTCACAACCTCTAATCTGGAGCCTCCTGTTGCATAAGAACCTGTCAGGCTTTGGTTCTTTCTTTAAAAAAAACATTTTTTTTGTAACCTTGCTTAGTAGTCGAGTGCAGTTGTGGGACAGAGAACAGTGGAGTAAGTGTAGGGCTGTCAGCAACTATTGATTATTTTCAATATGAATGAATCTACCAGTTATTCTCTTAATTAGTTAGTTTAATTTATTATTAAGGATTTAGTTTGGAAAATGTTTAAAAACAGTGAAAATGCCATTCACAATAGGTTACCCTCATGGTGACCTCTTTAGGTTGATAATCAATAATCAATATTTTACTCTGGTTTCAGTTTTGCTCCTGTTCTCTGGGTTCTGCTCTGTTTGTCGATTGCTCTAAATAAGTGACAAATATATATATATGTATATTATTTTATAATTTGTAATGCCTTTCTGATACCTGAATAACTTGTAATAGTGTAAGTAACATTGAATTAATAGAAGGACCCCACCCCCAGTAGTTGCTGGACAGAATGCATCAGAAACTGACTCCAGACCAGACTAGCAGTGTCTCTTCAACACTGTACACACCTACAGTTAACAGGGATGACTGCAGAACATGGCAGCAAAACACACATCAGAAAATCACCTGTACTTTAAAACAAACTTCCTTTTAGTTCTTGGCTAACTGTGTCATTAATGCCCAACAGTACCAGGAACCTGTATTTAGTATCACCTCTTTAGGAGTGCTGAAATGTAGTTCCAGGAAGTCCAGGTCCCTAAAGCGGAGGGAGTATAGTGGAAACAAAAGCAAAACCTGTGACAGTGGCGACACATTAAGTTACAGGTTGTGAAGTTCCTGTTGTGGGAAAGGCCTAAACGTGTGTTTCTTTCTCATCATTGTGCCTCACAGTGTTTTTAATGCTGACGCTGCTCACACAGCCTGACAACATGATATTAACTGGCTCAGGTCAGTGATGGAAGTTGGATTTGCTGGGATGCAAATGCAAATTAAATCTGATTTGAAGTTCATATTCCGCAGAGTTTGTTCTTTTGGTTCTTTTGTAAAACAATAAAAATGTGGGTCAGTGCTGTTCACTCTGAACAGAAATCTGACACATTTTTACCTTCAGTGTGAACGGAGCCTCAGACACCTTCATCAGATTTGAATCCAGCTGCTCAGCCACAGTGTGAACGATTCAAATCAGCACATGATCTGCTGTCATACAACCAGGTTACCCACACACACCTGAACCTGCTCCACGCTGATTTAATCTGTTTTCAACATCAACATTCCTGTCTCTGTTGCCCCCCTCCCCAGTGCCCACAGCTGGTATGACCCGGCTTGTTCGCGCCAGGACTCACTCAGCCTCCAGTGTTGGCTCCACAGATGGCGTCCGGAGCCGTAGTACCACCAACACGCTGGCGGAGGGCGATATCTCCACCAGCCCTGAACATAAAGCACCACACACCATTGAAATGACGGCATAAGACTGTCCCTGCTCTGCTTTCTCCATCTTTACTCCTTGATTCTACTTCTTTTCCTCCTCAAATGCTGTGGTAACTCTCTCCAGGACACAGCCTCACAGTCCTGCTGTGTTAGTTGTAAACGTCCTTCCCAGCTGAAAAAGGTCACATCTAACATTTAAAGTAGAGATGACTGTTGTCAGAAATCCCTCGCCAAATATCTTCCCAGTTAGGGAGTTTAGATTTGACCTGTGTTATTAGCAGCAGCTATGTTAGCTCTACTCTGCTCTTTAGGAGGCTGATGTTGGTTTGTGTTTTCACTCCCATCTCTCCGGAGCCATATGGTTGCTGTAGTGATGCTGTAGATGTAATTGTACATGGAGTTCAGCCGCTTCATATTTATATCCAGTTGTGTTGTATTTCTACAGTAGGTGGTTCTTAAGGTGGTTTTCTCAGGTCAGACCAGATCCTCACATTACTCTTTTCTTCCTTTAGTTTGGTCCTGACTCCTTCTCTTTATTATTACTATGATTATAATCATCATTATTTTGTTTCGGTTGTTGTTCATGGTGATGCTGTGGGTTGATATAGAGCCTGTTTTGGAAATGATGAACCTGTAAAGTTACTGTAACTTTGAGGGAATATTTCACCAAATATGTAGAGGTATTTGACCCAAAGAGAGTTTTTATATCAATTACTCGCCCCTACCACCCTGGAGTGTCTGACTAAAGATCTGCTCTGTACGAGTAACCAGGGTACACGAGTTCTAACAGCAGCGAAACAATATCAAATATTAAATTACACATTCAGAACAATCTGACTCTAATCCACTTCTGTGTTTTCCTTTTTGTCAATTATTATTTAGTAACATTGGATACTGAGACATTATTGTTGAATTTACTTTATCTCAGCAGGATAATCCACTCAGTGTCAAACCAGCTTTCTGGGAAGTCCTTAATACACATTTAAAACAAACAATAAAACAAGACAAAACACATCAAACCCCCAATAGAACAGCTATCCCAGGATATGAGTCTTTGTTTATGCAGCAGATGTTGTTATGCTGATGTTAAAACAGGACTGAAAAGTTATTGTGATTCTTGTAAAACATGTTTGTCTGGTACTCCAGGCTGTGAAGGGCGAGTATTTTTTTTAAGGTGAATTACGTCTTTATCCTCTGACCTCTTCCACTGATGGAGACCTTGAAGTCAGCCCCGACCTTTTACCTTGTCTGTATTACTGTACATGATTTTTTTTTTCTTTTGATACTGAAGCTCCTGCTCGCTGTTTATGAGGCCTGATGGCAGCATGCTCTTTGTGGAGTTTTGGCATGCAAACTGTACCGTGGTCTAGTGATGTTGTTCAGCTGTAAACCTTCCTCTCTCAACTCAGAGACAAGAGAAAAAAAACACCACATAAAAATGATACAGAACTTAAATTCTACTTTGTGTTACAGTTGTAGATTTCGTTTCTCTGGACTGAAAGCTGCCAGCTGAGTTCATGTTCTGGGCTGAGGTCCACTGAGCAAGGCACTGTCCCCTCAAACATTTTTCATCATTGCTCTAAAAATGAAGTATCTCCAAAACATAACTGTTTCACAACAGCAGCGTTTGCAGTTTTGTTTTTTTTTCAGACCAATAATTTATCTGAAAAATTTACTAAATTCAGGGATAAGTTGTTGTTTGTTGCTACGAAAGGTTTCCATCAGTCGGATTCCTAAGAGCCAGGCCCTATTCGTCCAATACACAACTTGCATAGGGCCCAGCAAATTACACAAGGGCCCGTCTGCGTCTATGGTTTTCTGTACCTAGTTCTGGGAGACATTCTGCAGACAGAAGCGTCAATGACAGATACCGTCAGCTGCGGGTTCTCCTCCATGTCCTGTTGTCCAGAGCACACAACCATTAAGTCTGAAATAAAAGCAACATTTACAGCAACATCCCAATACAGCAGCACATCGTTGATCCATTTAACTATGAAAAATAGCGTAATTACGTAAAGCTAACTGAACTGTTGATTATTGATTATCACACAGACACTTGACGATCTGACCGTGCAGCGCATGTTTGGCTTCAGTTTATTTGATGAATTGCACTTTAAACGTCGCTGTGTACTGATGAAAGGAGTCAGAGTCGTTACGCTCGTCCTGCTCATGTTGACGTGGTTTCTATAGTTACTTAACTTTTTTTGGTCTGATAGCGCTGCTCTCTGTTGTGATGCTGCTCCCTGCTGGACGAACCGACAACAGCTTCCACAGCAGGAAATAGGCCCTGGTGTTTGTTTGCAGCCTTCATGTCGGCTCGTTAAGGTTTAGTGTCCTGAGTAAAAACCAGACCAGTCTGTACTAATTGATGAGGAGTTCCCTGGATCAACAGGGTTCTAACAAAGTCACCTGTAGACAAGAGGCAAATATTTCGTTCTTTTATTCAATATATACTCACTGTAGTTCTACTGTCTGTTATTATTCTTAATATTTATTAAAACTATTACTTTGGAGGTTTGTACTGAAGCATCAGTAGTTGTTCTGTTACACTGAGGTTTGTACCCATTAGATGTTGTTCCATGACTTATAAACAAGGTTTGTAATGAAATAAAGTTCATTATTCAAAAAGATGGTTTGACCTGAATGTTCTGGAAAAAATATTGATGTTACTTATGTAAAAGAAGCAACACTACTATGTAAGTATATTAAGTAAAAGAACATCAGTATTACAGCAAAATGTAGTGAGCAGAAGAACTTATTATGTAAGAGAAGGCCCCTGTTGGTGTTATTTATTATATTATTGGATCACTGTGTGAGCAGAATTTTACTGTTGTAGTTTAGTAGTTAAACGTGTATCATTTAATTTTAGTAAACTGAGTACAACAATTATATTTTAATCTCTAAACTAACCAGTAATTACAACCATTAATTATGTTTATAACTTAAAATGGAAAAAAACCCAAGTATGGTGAAGTTATGCTGCGGTTTAGTACTTAAATAAATTGACCCGACCACTTTCCACCACTGATAATGTGAGTGATGATGAAACATCTGCACAATCAATATATAACATTGATCAAAGCTCAGCACAGAGCAAGTGACATGCTGCTTTGAGCTCAACTGTGTTTTTCAGTTTTTACATACATTTAACAGATTTATCTGGAGTGTTACCAGAACAGAGATGATGAAGGTAGATTGCATCTGTGGACCTTTTATGTGGAGATGTTTTCTAACTTACAGATACTGCAGATATTAAATGATGAATTTTGTGTTTTGACCATGTTCCTGCTTCCCAGAAAAAAAGTAAACATTCACATTATTTTTGGTGTAACTTCTGCTAAGACTCTAGGAGATAAGTCATTAGTATATTGTAAGGGTTGTGTAATGAATTCAGTCTCTAGGGCAGTGGAAGGCAAATAGATTGCGTCCATTTTTTCATAATTTTTTACAAATCTAATGTAGGTGACTGTAAATACAAGGCTGCTGCAAATCCCAGTAACCATGACCATGTAACATCTGATTATAATCAATGACCTGCAGCTCAACACAAATAGGCAGTGACATTACTTTAATAATGAATGTTTAACATAAGCTGCTGTAACTCTGCCAAAGAAAAATAACATCTGTCCTTAAATACAATATTAAAACAACCAGTTTTATAAATGTGTTTTACTTTAAAAAGTAAATTCCTGTAAGGAAAAAACAAATTTAGCCTTTGACTGCATCTGCACTGCACCTGTATAACTTTTTAGTCTATAGTCTACTGTATGCATTTCTAGATAACCTCTCTTGGCTGCTGATTAAATCGCTGGTGTTAATCAGCATCAAAACCTGCAGATGGATTAATGTTCCTTTACTAATAGAGATGTGTGTTAAAGTCACATTTTCTCTTTAACTTCAAAATGAGACAATTCTGGATGATCAGTAAACCAACAAAAAGCAAAACACATCGGCACTAATCTATGAAAAGAGGATTTATTTCAGATGATATAGGTTTTATTTTTACATTATTTTGCTTCCACAATGACAAAATGTCAGCTGTGATGTCAGACTGAAACAAGTGCAACAGATAAACTGATGGTCTGATCAAAGACATCATCATCCGGTGTGACGAGCTGTGTTAACTTTAACATACAGCACCGGCAGAATTAAAAAAACAACGCTTGATTCTTCAGACAACAGAAAACCCAGAATAAAGTCCAACACAGAGTCAGCAGCAGGTTGAAGATGGTGGTGGGGAGTGAGTGGGTGGTTAGTGGGTTCAGCTGGCAGCAGGGGGGGTTGTCTTGCTGCAGAGTCGACCCAGCAGACCGGCCATCTGCAGCAGGGAGTTCACGCCTTCAGCCACCCGCATGTGAGTGTAACCGATCTCCTGGAGGAAAGAACCAGAACAAAATGAAGTAAGGAGTTCTGCTTTAGTTCTCTGTTAATTATCTAATGGTTTCCACTTAGTTTGAGCAGCGTCCTGTCAGGGGGTGGAGCCACGCCTCACCTTGATGAACTCCAGTTTGAGGTACTCGGCCATCTGGTAGGTCTTGCAGACCCTGAAGATGTTTCCGATAATGTCCTCTGGAGAGTAGCCCAGCGCCCACAGCTGCTCCACCACCTTGTAGGCCTGGTCGATTTTCCCGTCCACACAGTGTCCCAGCATGCTTTTCACCATCAGAGGGTGAGGCTCGTCGCACACCTTGAACACATTCTCGCTGTTGATGTAGCCGAAGCCAGAGTTGGTCGACTGCAGGTTGTTCAACGCCTGTAAACACAAAAACATCAGGTCAGAGAAATTACCATACGTCTCGGGGCCGAGCGTCACAATCTTAACTCCACCTCTCACCTGTCTCATGTCTCCCTGTGCGGTGAAGATGACTGCCTCCAGCCCGTCGTCAGACACAGACAGACGCTCCTTCTCCACCACCTCCTGCAGCCGGGCGAGGATCTGTCCGTCCGTCAACTTGGAGTAACGCAGCACGGCGCAGCGGGACTGGATTGGCTCGATGATCTTATCTGAGGCGTTACAGGCGAGAGCGAAGCGCGTCGTCTTCGAGTAGATCTCCATGATCCTCCTCAAAGCCTGCTGAGCTCCATCCGTCATGCTGCAGGAGGGAGATGGAGACATTACTGTCTTACATAAACAAAATGAATGATATTCACTGACAGGGTGAAATTAAATGCAAAAATCACCATTCCAAATGAAACTGTGACTCATATCGCAATATCTTCCAAAATAATGATGATAATTCAGTTCAGCCCTAATAAAGAAGTTAAAAATAGTAACTGATAAAGTTGAAATTTAAAGTGCATTTTCCTTGCATCCCTCCTCAGGAACCCTGGATGCAATCAAACATTGTCTCTCAAGGGGTTTCCTGGTTAAATAAAGGGTTAAATAGGTTTCATAATGAAACTGCTACCGTGAAAATGGAGAAGCTCAATAAAACTTGAACTTGAGCTCAGACCTTAAAAGGTAAAAAATGATCCCTTTTCAACAGGAGAGTTTCCTCTGGTGAACTGTTCCTGCAAACACCCAGAACAATGTTTGCTAAACTTCAAATGTATCTAAGTTGACTTGTAACCCCTCAGATCATCTGAAAGGTTTTTAAAAGGTCTGAAATATCCGAGTAAAAAAAGTATCCAATGTTTCAGAAGAAAAACAGGACAAAATCAAACTTGACCCTTTAATGGTCTGGCGACCCTTTTGATTTATCTTGCAGGTGAAGTCAGGAAGTGATGACTCTGCTGACGTCCCACCTGTCGGCTTCATCCAAGATGATGATCTTGTGTCGTCCTTTGGGCAGTGTGACTTTCTGCTGCGCAAACATCTTGATCTTGTTCCTCACCACGTCAATTCCTCTGCAGACACAACAGCAACAGTCAACATCGACTCACTAAACCAAACATTCATTAATTTCAGTGTGTGTTGGGTTTTTAGTGTTTAACAAAATAATCTTAGCTATTTTTTTCAAGATGGTAAGTGGGTCTTGAGCTAAGATTATTGTGTCAAATATTGTTTTTGTTCTCTAGATTATATCCAGTGGGAATCTCACCTGTCATTTGAAGCGTTGAGCTCCAGCACGGCATCCTTCATGGAGGCTCCCAGCAGCGCTCGGGCCAAACACAAGATGCTGGTGGTCTTTCCTGTGCCGGGAGGACCTGGATCACAACAGTCAGATAGCCTCACTGATAAACATGCTTTGCAATCTGAGAGATTTTTGCTGCTGTTGCTTTCTGAGATATAATCAGATCTGATAGCAATGTATTTGTTTTAGGGTTGACAACTGACAAAGTTTGCCTGATTCCAGTAGTTTGAATCCCTGGCCATGAGGTCAGAGCAGTATCTTTCATGGTGGCTCGCTGTCTGTGGCTTCTGAGCTTGTTTGAATGAGATACAAACTGTAAAGGACTGTGGATAAAAACACTCTATAGATGCAGTCCATGTAGGAGTCTGATGGACACACCTGCAGAGGACATTTGACTTTGTAATTGAGTTACTACACTCACCAAGCTGACGTGAAAAAAATAGTTAAGTCTCCATTTTATAATTAGAATAAAGTATCACAAATTTGAAAGTGGGTTTCAAACAGCATTAAACCTTTACTTACAATGTCTTTTTTGAAAGAAAATGTATTTTCACAATACCACTTTAAGTTATGTTTCCTTTAATGTAATTGTGGCTGTCAGGTATATCCATAAAATATAAGGGTAAAACTACAATTACATTTTCAGAAGGCCAGAGGAAATATTTAAGGCTTTGTGCTTTAAATTTAACACCCTCTATCTTTATGAGGGAACTGAATTCAAAGTTTTTTAGAGTCTTTCAGACATGTAGAGTCCCTGAGCACCATGCAGTGGTTGAACCACTGTAACGACGAACTTACTTTATTCTCCAGCCTGTCAAACTCTACATTTTCTCGTTCTGACCTTTTCCCTCCGTGTTTCTGAACTGACCTGCGATGATGATGTTGGGGACGTTTCCCTCTCTTGCGAACACCTCCAGCCGGCTCACTGTCTCCTCGTTCCCTACGATCTCGTTCAGCTTCAGTGGACGGTATTTCTCCACCCAGGGCAGCTCGTAGGCGCCGCCAGAGCTTTTAGACGAACTCTCCCCAGCCTCCGTGCCCGTCTTTGGCCCGCTTTCTGTCGGTTTCTGCACACGCTCAGGCTCCGCCATCTCCACGTCCATGTTGATGGCTGTCTCTACTCTGTCAACCCGCGAACAGCAGCGGAACTTTTCCCTCCCTGGTAACCGCACGTCAGCAAACTGACGTCTCATTGGCCGTGAGTTTATTGGTGAGGGAACCGATTGGCCGAGAACAACGCGCTAAAACCTCGCGATGCGTCCATAATACATCCAAAACAATCGAAATGAAAGATGCCAACAACAAACACATTAACAAAAAATTATCTTTTATTTGAAATTACAGTTAAAGAATTTAAATATCTCATGTGGATAATACATCTTCAATGACAAACTGTTAAGTAATAGTGTATTGAATACAAATATTATTTCATATAAATGCGGGTTTATTTCTACATGTTATATACAATATGATATTATAAAATTTTCTATTTGTTCTAAATCTTGATCAGCAGCTTATAAGTGGATGACTAACTGATCTGATAACTGATCTATAAAACATTAGTAAATTACGTATTACCTATCAACAAACCCGTTAGTTGGGATTTACTGTTTTCTTGTATGTCTGTTTCGTTCTTGACATATTGTTTACAGAACAATGGAAAACCTAAGTCCAAGCGCACAGGGAAAACTAAATACAGCCTGGACTTACTGAATATGCATTTATGTAGGTAAATAAATGAAAGAGCCTGGCCCAGGAAGTCGTCATCCACTGCGTCTGAACCACTTCCTATTTCCGCAAACACAGCTCCGTGCAGCTTCCCGTTTATCGGTTGATCAATGCGGCGGTTGACTTCTGCCTTTCGTTTCCTGGCTCTGTTTAATATCCTCAGCTGTTCCGACATTTATGTGTGATTGATTAGCATCATGACGGCCAACAGCCGCTGTTCCGCCGCGGAGCCTCCGGGCCTGGAGACTCAGCGGCGGGAGATCGAGTCTCTGCTGCGGGAGTGTGAGCTCCGTGCTGGGGACAGTTGGTGAGAATCCGCCCGCCACACACACACTCACACATACAGACGGGGCTAACTGTTAGCATCACAGGGTTACCTAACGGTTATTAACGGGTTTAACGACAGGGGCAGGTCGTTGTTGTGACGGTGAGAGTTTGCTGAGGTAGTTTAACGGCTCGGTGTCGGGTGTTCGCCGCCGCCACCGTGTTAGTTCCTGCTAACCAGGCAGACGGTGAACGGACAGTTAGCCGACAGTGCTAACGTTAGCCTGTCAACCAGCTGTAGAGAGACGTTCAGGGTCTGCTCGTTAAGCTTCACTTTTGGTTTCAACAGAGCTGGGTAGGAATATGTGTACAGCACTTTTCAGGTCGCGTTTAATCCCAGTTTATTAGTGTCACGGGATCACAGTTTCAACCTCCAGACTTCCTAATGAGTCCTAATTTTCCTTCTCAGTTGATTTAATACTTATTTTGTTTGTTGACTAGTGTTTACAGAGTATCTGTATGTCCTGAAAAATCAAAGGTATTTTATTGCTTTAAATCAAATTAGTAAATTTTCAGTCTTATCTCTTGGCTACTTGTAGGTGATGAAATGAATTAGTATGTGACTGCCAACTGGCAGGAGATGTTTTATATCTGTAAACTAAACGTGGGATAGTTGTGGCAGCGGATTGTGCTGCAGGAGACTGTTGAGTCAATTATTTTCATTGTCATATGCCTGACTCAAGGTAATGTATTATAATATCTAGTTTTGTCTGGCAAGCTGTTAAAATACACAGATGTTTAATTAACTCTCATTGAATACCAGGAAAATTGTCAAACATTCACATTTCAGAGGCTGAAACAAGTGATTTTTATGGCCTTTTTCCTTTGATAAAGCCTTAAATGATCAAACTGGGTGCCAGTTAATTTCTGCTCTACAGTGCTGGTTGTTTTCTAGGTGCCTGGGGAAATGATGAAACTGTATAATGGGAGTCAGCAAGGGCCTAACAATTCATTGTTGCCTTGGGCCCCTTAAGCAATGAATGTGGTGATGATTAAACACCAGAAAAGATGAAAACCCAGCATGTCATATCACTTACATGTGTTTAAAACACAGTTGTTTACAATTCCAATCAAAAATGGGGAATAGTCTGTGGCCCCGGCTTCTCAATTTTGAGCATTTACTTTTTTTATTTGTCTTAATCAGTCAAAAGCTGAATAATTTTAGATTTTGGGTTGTTAATTGGTTTGATGACATCAACTAGGCATTTTCTAATGTTTTTTAGACCGAGCAATTAATTGTGAAACTATTCTGCAGATTATTTATAATGAATATAATCATTAGTTGCAGCCCTAATGAAGTCTTTAAACTTGACATTTTCTTGTCAGAGTAAGATTAGATTAGATTAGATTAGATTATAAAATAACTTGCTGTGTGTGTGCTGTGTAGTGGAAACATGTTCTGTCAGATTCTGCAGCACCATGATTGGGCAGGTTTCTACTGTTGTTGGTACCAAACGGTGTTTTGCCTTCACTTGGTTTCAGTATCTGTTCACTGTCAGCATTGTAATAAATGAGAGTGTTGTCAGGAACACTACATGTCATTAAATGCACCTTACAGTTGTACAGTGTGATAATAAAAACTGTGTTTGGACATGGTATGATCTTGGATTTTAAACAAATGTTCTAATCAACACACACAGTCACAGGAAACCAGACACTGATAAAAAAACAAAACTGAATGATAGACAGGTTCTTAGTCCCAACAAAAAGGCTGTTAGCTTTTTATTTTTTATAAGGTGGAAGGAAGCAAAGTGGTTCTCTGCCAAACTGTAATAAAAGAATAATGAGACCCAGAACTGACTGAATGGGGCTAAAAAGCAGAACAGAGGTTTTTAAAGGATCAAAAACACAGAGGGAAGAAATCTGATTCAGTCTCTCTGAAGTAAAGCAAAATAAAATGAAAACCAGAGCTGTGTGACAGCTGGCTGGTGACTTCAAGTGTTGGACTGGTTCAGATGGAGATATGATCAGTGTCACCAACTGTTATGCTGGCCAGAGGAACAAGAAGATGGGCGAGTCCTGCACAAAATTCTGTGGAAAAATTATTGACCTTTGCAGGTTGTTTTGGCGTTTAAAGGGGTTGGACTGTACCAGATTCACTTCCTGTGATCACTGTTGCTCTTTTTTACATTTGACATCGCATCTGAATCACAACAGATGGAGCTTTCAGCTGTAACCAGAACTAAATGTGTTGTTTGTTGTGTCCTGAGCTGAATTTTCATTATCTAACTGTTTGTAAATTAAAACATTGACGAGTTGTTTGGAGCTCTCGATGTGTCGACTGTCAACCAGTGGGAGAAGAGCCTTTCATAAAACAGTGTGAACATACTTCTGTGGTGACTCGCACAAGAGGTGGTGGATGTGATACATGTCTAGACTCAGGGGGCAGTATAGATGAAATCCTCTACTGTGACGTGTGTCACTTTATATCACAATCACAGCTGAAATTAACCAACAGTTTTAATAATTTACTGACATTTTTCAGACAAAATGCAAGAATATTTCTGGAACCAGCTTCTCATGATTGCAGATGTGTTGCTTTACTTTAGGACTACTAGTGATTATTTTCATTATTAATGAATCTGTTGATTATTTTCTCGATTAAGTGATTCGTTTTTTGTTGATAAAATGGTGAATGCCCATCACAAGGTGATATCTTCCGATGTCTTATTTTGTTTGACCAACACTCAGAGACTAAGAAAACCAGAGAATACTCAAATCTGTGAAACCACAACAAGAAGATTTTGCCATTCTTACTTAGAAAATAACTCAACAGTTAATCAATTATCAAAATGTTTGAGAATCAATTTTCTGTCAGTTGACAGCTCTACTTTACTACATCTTATATAATGGTAACCTAACTTAGTTTGGGTTTTTATTGATTGGGGAAAACGATCGGTTTGGATACTTGTTCTTTGGACCTCCTGGTGTTTGTCGTTTTAGCAAAATGTGTCATGGAGTCACCGACTGTAACATAGAGGTGGTTTTGATTACTTTGGCAGGACTCTGTTTGTGGTGTGATCCCATTGAAAGATGAACTCTAGCTATTTTTTTTTCAGTTGATTGTTTGTTTATATAATGTCAGAGAAAAAGGAAAATGTCCATCAGTTTCCTGAAGCCAGAGGTGATGAAACTGCTTCTTCTGTGGAATCAGAAGTCAAAAAAGAGAGAGAGAAATGATTTGAAATGAGGCGTAGAGACAGGTGGCGTCTTGTTTGGTCCAGCAGCTCACAGAGTGTCTGTTGATATAAAACAGAGAAAAGAGGAAAAAGCTCAAATTTGAGAGGCTGCAGAAAAACAGTTGAAACCATTAATGGGTAGTGAAAATATTTTCAGATGGTCAGTTGACTAATTGATTCACCACCTAATTGTACAGTCCTACAAAGGAGTGTCATACTAACTGTGTGTGTGTGTGTGTGCGCGCTGCAGGTACGTGGTGGAGCATCGCTGGTTCGAGCAGTGGAAGGAGTTTGTGGAGAGTGGAGACCAGAACTCGTCGTCCTTCCCCGGTCAGATTGACAACACTGAGCTGTTTGAGGGTCAGTTGACACTTCGCTCCGCCTCATCATGACATCACTTAAAAACTCCTCACAAACAACACACCCCTCCTCTGCTTCCCTGATTTCCCTATGCTGATTTCTGATCTCGAACATCCTCCACACCGCATACAAATTCATCCTCCCGGATCCTGAATGGAGGTTGATGTAACAGGCTGTAGTAAAAGTCACAGTCATGTTCACTCTGTTTTGGCGTTGCTTGTATTAGCTTAAGCTACTAACACAAATATGAAAACAAACAAACCTTTATCTGGATCTAAGATAGTGACAACACAGAATTGGATTTCTGCAGCATCAGGTTTGAAGTGGTGACTCTGTCTTTTATAAACATCAGTGATCAGTCGTCTCCTGTTTTCAGATCTGGACTCATACCACCTGAAGGAGCGTCTGGTGGAGAACGAAGACTTTGTGTTGGTGCCAGCTGAGGCCTGGCACAAGCTGCTGGCCTGGTACGGCATGGTGGAAAGTCACCCGCCGCTGGAGCGCAAGGTAACGCCACCACCACACGCCACATACACTCAGTCTGTGGAGTATGAGACACTTTAACAGCAGCTGTGTGTGTGTGTGTGTGTGTGTGTGTGTGTGTGTGTGTGTGTGTGTGTGTGTGTGTATATGTGTGTCTGTGTGTGTGTCTGTGTGTGTGTCTGTGTGTGTCTGTGTGTGTCAGGTGGTGGACCTGCCCAGCACTCTGAAGGTAGAGGTTTACCCCGTTGAGGTCTTCCTCTGTCTCCATAGCAACATGGAGAATGTCATCACTTCACAGTTCAGCCGCACCGACAACATACGTGAGTTTGTCTGTGTGTGTTTGTGTGTACGTGTCGTCCTTTACTCCTGAACTGTTCATTTTAGTGTTGTTGTTGAAATGTGGTGACTGTCAGAAACAGTGTGTGTGTGTGTGTGTGTGTGTGTGTGTGTGTGTGTGTGTGTGTGTGTGTGTGTTGTGTGTGTGTGTGTGTGTGTGTGTGTGTGTGTGTACAGAGTCCATCCAGAGAGCTATGTGTCAGGCCTTCTCAGTGCCTGTGGGCTCAGAGTGTCGTCTGTGGATGAAGAGTTCTGACAGTAACTGCGAGCGTCTCAGGAACATCCACATGAGTGTGCTGGACGCCTGTTTGAGCTCTGGGATGGTGAGGACAGACTCTGACACTGTTTAACACACAGACATGACCTCATCGGATCTGTAGATTCAGTCTGTGACAGAGGCAGATGTTCCTGTTGTTTCTTTACAACTTCCTCATAGCAGCAGCTCTTCATTAAAGAACAACCTGTCCACCTTAGAGATAAGCTGTAACGTGTGTGTGTGTGTGTGTGTGTGTGTGTGTGTGTGTGTGTGTGTGTGTGTGTGTGTGTGTGTGTGTGTGTGTGTGTGGTGTGTGTGTGTGTGTGTGTGTGTGTGTGTGTGGTGTGTGTGTGTGTGTGTGTGTGTGTGTGTGTGTGTGTGTGTGTGTGTGTGTGTGTGTGTGTGTGTGTGTGTGTGTGTGTGTGTGTGTGTGTGTGTGTGTGTGTGTGTGTGTGTGTGTGTGTGTGTGTGTGTGTGTGTGTGTGTCAGACGGTGATTATGGAGACGAGGAATGCTGATGGCACCTGGCCAAGCTCCAGACCTCAGATCATGTAAGAAAACTCTCTGTCTCTACTTCTCTGTTCATCTGTTTCGAAATGTTTAATACATCACACTCTACCTTTCTTTCTGTCTTTCTTTCTTCCCTTTCTCTCTGTCACCCGTCCTCTGGTTTATCCCTCCTCTGTTCCTTCCCATCTGTGGAGTTCTCTTGTTCTACCCGACTCATTGTCTTCACATCACTTTCAGTTTTGTTTCCTCTGAAAACCTCTCCTCTCCCTCTCTCTTTCCCTCTCACTCTGTCGCTCTCTCTGCCTCACCCTCTCCTGCTCTGCTTGTTTTTCTTTCTCTTCACAGTTTGCTCTGTTTTTATTCTAGACTTCATCTGCTCCTGTTTTGCATGGTCACCAAAAGTTCAATTATTTTATACACATCTTATATACACGTGTCCTCTTTACAACAATCAACTGACCAGTTTATTAATAAACCATATCAGGTCCCACTCACTGCAGTCAGGTATTTAATGTTAATTCATCCACATAGTGTATTTCAACGATGGCAGAAGAAATAAGAGAAACACTCTTTGTTTGCAGCCTCCACAGAGAGCATCCAGAGAATCATCATGTGTTTATCAAAGTCATCCAGTGACACTTGTCTGTAGTGTAATTGTAGTTTATTGAAATACTGCAGTAGTAATAATTGTACTTTTATTAGTGTCCATAATACGAGCAAATATAGCAGCTCAAAGAGATTAGCTGAAGTTACAACACCACATTTGATGAACCTTTACAGGGTCCTGCTCTCCTGATCCTCACGGCTGAATTACAACTGAATTATAAATCATATTCAGCGCTACTCGCCTGCCTTCACTTCCTCCTCCTGTTTCCATGTGAATGCAATGTTAACTCTCAACAGTCCTGGTCTGAATCTGCTGCTGCTGTTTTCAGGAGGAACTCAGTGGAAGAGCAGGACTCGTACCGAGGACAGCCAGGAGTCTGTGGCCTCACCAACCTGGGCAACACCTGCTTCATGAACTCTGCTCTACAGGTCTGTACAGGCCGAACACACACACACACACACACACACACACACACACACACACACACACACACACACACACACACACACACACAGATCAAAATCTGAAGAGCAGGGTTGGGCTAATTCTGTTGATCCCAGAAACGAGACCAGTCAGGCATCGTTGTAATTAACAAAGTATATTTCGATTGTTTTTGTTGAAATGGTTGCCTGGACGCTACATTCTTGTAATGGCTGCACAAAATACAGAGTCTGATTCGATTCTGATTCTTCCTCCACAGTGACGATATTTCACTGTGTCACTAGTATCACTGTGTTTCAGAGCATCGCTGCAATTTACCATGTTATAAACACAGAAACTCAGCGGGTTCTTTACTGTTGAAGAAACATTTAGACCTTGAACCTGCTCCAGTTCAGAACTAGCTGTGATTGGATGAACCTGCTCAGTATATAATTAACACCTGGAGGGTGTCTGTGTCCGTCCTGCTCCTCAGATTTCTCCACAGAACCATTTTATAAATATTCATTTATAACTTCACCTGGTTTAAACAGTAGCTCCTCTCCCTGTGTTAACTTTGAGCTCGCTCTGCTTTGTCTCCCTCCGTCCGTCCTGACACCTCCTCTCTCTCTCTGTCTCTGCAGTGTTTGAGTAACACCCCTCCCCTGACTGAGTACTTCCTGCAGAGCTCCTACCTGGAGGAGCTGAACTTCACCAACCCTCTGGGGATGAAGGGGGAGATCGCCGAGGCCTACGCTGACGTCATCAAACAGATGTGGTCGGGGCGGCATTACTCCGTGGTGCCGCGTGTTTTCAAGGTACCAAAGTGTTAAACTGATGACTGAGTGATTAAACACATACGTCTCAGTTTCATCTATGGATTAATACCACAGCAAGTAAGAGCCCTGAAGCGGCAGTTTGGTAAACATCATACAAAAGAGCTCAAATTAGTTTTAGTTGCTGCGTTTGTTGCTTTTTGTTGTTGCAGTACTTTTTAATTCATTCTGTGATTTATTGTTCTGATATAAAATCATCAGCGCTTCTCTCTGAGCTCTGTATCTCTGAGTCAGTGAAGCCTGAAGTCTCCATGTTAACCTTCACTGTGAAATGCAATGTGACAAATTAAATGATCTGTTGGGGCTGTTTGAAGATGCAGAACCAAAAGCACTTAACTCTGCTGACGAAGTCTTGTCCTGCTTTTATACTTAATGAGGAAATGCACACCAAATGTGGATTCATCTGCTGCTGAAAATAGTCCCCCACAAATGCATCATTTCCTCTGTTTGTTAAAAACTGCAGTGAGCAACTATTTTAAGAAATGACTGAGACTTGTTTGTAAATGACACTTTATGTTTGGAAGTGGACATCGCATCTATCCCCTCCAGTTCTATGTTTGGTTGTGAAAAATAATGACTTGGTGAAAACAGAGAGAAAAAGATGTTTTCACATTCAGTTGTTTCAGACTGAAATTCAGATGTTACTGTCATCTGTTCTGAATGACACAGACTAAGCCCCTGTTCAGACCTGGTATTAACATCCATCCCGGGTGATCTGATCACAAGTGGACAGCTCTTGAGTTCAGGTGTGAATGGACTCAAGACACATTGAGGATGCATTTGAGATCAAATCACTGAGACCACATTCAGACGAGGTTTGGACCACATGTGGCCACAGGCGTGAACTGATGTACGTAGAGCCGACCATTTGTGATTGGATCACTGAAGACGCATGTTAATATAGTTTTGAACAGGGCCTGAGTTACTATAAAACTGTGACTACTAACAACGTTGTGTGTGTGTGTGTTCACGCAGACAAAGGTGGGTCACTTTGCGTCTCAGTTCCTGGGTTACCAGCAGCACGACAGTCAGGAGCTGCTGTCCTTCCTGCTGGACGGACTGCACGAAGACCTGAACCGAGTCAAAAACAAAGAGTACATCGAACTGCGGGACGCTGACGGGCGACCAGACCAGGTGAGCTGCTACAGCTGAACACCACCTGAACAACACCCGACACTCAGCTCAGTCCATACTGTGGTCTTTTCTGTCACCTAAATATATTCCTAATGTTTACAATAACTTATTTTAAGCTCCAAACAAATGAAGTAACATTGTTCTAAATTGATGTTGTTGTGATTCTTCATTGTTCTTCTTCCTGTCCCACAGGAAGTGGCGGAGGAGGCGTGGCGTAACCACCGCCGGCGGAACGACTCTGTGATCGTCGACACGTTTCACGGCCTCTTCAAGTCCACACTCGTCTGTCCTGAGTGCCGCAAGGTCTCTGTGACCTTTGACCCCTTCTGCTACCTGAGCATCCCACTTCCTGTCAGCAAGGAGCGCGTCATGGAGGTCTTCTTCGTCTCTCTGGACCCGTACGCCAAACCTGTTCAGGTAACTGTTTCTGTCTTTTATTAGTTCACTGTTTCTGCTGTTTGACTTTCTCCACCTCCAACATGATGGTGAAGTGTCAGGAAAATGAAGAATATTAAACTGTTTGTGCACAATATGGATAAAATATAAAATATTTCCTTGTGTGTGTCAGTAAATACTGTTTGTGTGTTTGTGTTTGCAGCATCGTGTTGTGGTTCCTAAAGCAGGGAAGGTTTCTGACCTTTGCTCTGCTCTGTCAGATATGACCAGCGTACCTCCCACACAGGTCAGTGTGTGTGTGTTTGTTTATCAGCAAGATTACACAAAAAGTAGTGAACTGATTTGCAGCTAAACTTGCTGGAAGGATGGGGGGGATAGACCAGGGAAGAACCCAGTGTGTTTCTTTGCAAATTCTTGTTTGAACTGATGAGACGGAGACTGACAGGATCAGAGAAGGAAGGTTAACTGGATGGTTGTGGCTAAGGACGTAGAACAGGTTGTCCACTAATCAGAGGGTTGGTGGTTCTCTCCCCGACTCCTTCAGTCAGTGTCCTGAGGCAAGATACTGAGCTCTAAATTGCTCCTAGTGGCTGTTCCATCATTTGTTTTTATGTATGTGTGAATGGGTGAATGTGGCAAGTAGTGTAAAGCGTTTTGAGTAAAGTGCTATATAAGTGCAGTCCATAACTTTGTGTGTGTGTTTGTTTCAGATGGTGGTAGCTGATGTTTTCAACCACCGTTTCTATAAGATCTACAGCGCTGATGAGTCTCTGAGCTGCATCCTGGACCGAGATGACATCTTTGTGTAAGAACAACTTTTTGGTCTGTTTGAGGTCGATGAGGAGAGAATGTGTTAGATTCCTACAACAAACGGCACTGATTCACCCCCAGCCTGAAGCCAACCTGCTGTCTAACGTGTGTGTGCGTGTGCGTAGATATGAGCTGAGCGTGCAGGAGGAGCAGCAGGAGGAGCAGGTGCTGCTGGCTCTCTACCTGAGGGAGCGCTCTCACTACAGAGACTATGGCTCGGGCAGCAGCTCGTACGGCACGTCGCTGTTCGGACACCCGCTGCTGCTCGGCGTGCCGCGCAGCAGCTGCAGCCAGGAGGCGCTTTACAACCTGTTCCTGCAGAGGCTGGCGTGAGCACAACACACACATTATTAGTGCACTTCTTATGCTTTCATATTTTTAAGCATTTTAATTATTATTACCACAAAGTCATGTCACTCATTGCAATGAATATTACTTACGTGTGTGTGTGTGTTGTGTGTGTGTGTGTGTGTGTGTGTGTTGTGTGTGTGTGTGTGTGTTGTGTGTGTGTGTGTGTGTGTGTGTTGTGTGTGTGTGTGTGTGTGTGTGTGTGTGTGTGTGTGTGAGCAGGCGCTACGTGCGGCCTCCCGACCCTTCTGAGGAGTTGGAGGAAGAGGAGGAAGATGATGATGAAGATGAGTTGTACAAGACTCAGACCAACGGCATCAGTGATGGTATTGTCCCCTTCTGCAGCTACAAGCTTGACAGACAGAATAAAAACAGCTCAAATGTACAAACATCAGTTACACTCACTGTTTACAAATCTGACAAAACACACTCTTGATTTATTAGTCGGCAGTAAATGGACGCTAAAAGTTTCCAGCTCCTCACGTGTCAAGAATTTCTGCTTTTCTCTGTTTTGTAGTTATTTTGTTAATTATATTATTTATTATTCCATGCAAATACAAACTCCTGGCCTACGTGGACCTGTAAGACACCAAATATACTGTGACAGTGGTGAAACATCAATCAGACAGGAACACAATCTCATACACACAAACAAAACACAGTTTGCTCAAATCTGTAAAAAGCAAAGAAATCATCATAAACATAAAATAACTTTGTCGTAACAAACTTGGCCATCAAACGCACCATCAGAGCAGTTTCATATTGTATTAAATAAACACCTCCATCAAATTCTGAGCAGGTTTAACAGCAAGTCACCAAAACACATGATTCATGCAACACTGGTCGTTAAACAGAGGACACTCAGACAGATGGGAATCTTTGTAGATTAAATAAATCAAATCCTAAAAAGACATTTTAAGACGCCACTTTAATCTTTGTGATATAGCTTTGACTGTTTTCTGACATTTAATAAACCAGGCAGTGATTAATCAAAAAATGCTTGAAAGATTCATTAAATTAATGAAACCTATTGTTGCAAACAGGCTGAGCTGTCAGCTGTCCTCAGCTTCCCTCTCATTGATTCTGTGTGGTTTTCTCAGATGAGCAGCAGGACACTGCAGACAAAGCCGGACCCTCTGAGACAGAACCCTCCTGCAGTGATGCTTCCGCAAACAGCCAATCAGAGGACACCGCTACCGCCGAGCCCCTCCCTGATCTCAACCACAAGCAGCCCTCACTGGACCACGGTGACACGGAGACCAATAACGGGTCCCAGGACCAGACTGAGCCCCCCTGCAACTCTGACGCCGGCAACAGCACTGAAAACACCAGTCCCTGCGGAGACACGAGCAAGACCAGCGATGCTGACACCAGCTTAGAACCACCAGCAGAGCAACCACCGCAGCCCAGTGAGACTACAGAGGAAGAAAAAGAGGAAGACAAGCAGGAGGAGGCGTGTTCTCCCAGCCCGCCGCCCAATGAACAGCCGGCTAAGAGGAGGGCGTGTCGTAAGAGGAGGAAGAGTTTGTTCACCATCCAGGCGGTGAACTCCAATGGGACGACTGAGAGAGGGATGGGAGAGGGAGGGAGCGCCGTGTCCTTCAGCTGTAAGTTACATGATGAAAGACAACACTCCCACCAAGACTTAATTTATATTTCTGCCCTTTTGTCTCTTGAATCTTGTTGGTTTTTTTGTTTTATTTTTAAGACATTTAGATAAGAGTAAAAAAAACAGTAACAGCTACAAGAGCGAGAGAGAGATGAGGACAAAATTATCAATTTAAACAATCAACATTCTGACATTATTCCATTTGAAAGAAACTAAACGCTCATTTCCCCAAAGTGAGCTGACTTAATTGTTCCTGAGAGAAGCCCAGACGATGAGACAATGGCTATGAAATAAAAGTCTCCCATTAGCTGGAGGTTAAATATTCAGCAAATATTGTCAAAATGAAACTGCACATTCAAACAGTTTCACCCTCACAGTTTCACCCTCACATGCTGTGTTTGAAAAACCACATTGATCTATTATCAAATGGCATTTTCAGCATGAAACATCTGCATGGCTCCTCAGGAAAGAAGCAGGTGTCCCAGCATTAAGTACTCAATAAAGGGGTTTGTATACAGGGTGAAACAGCTACTGATAATTTCCTCATCTCATTGTCTCAGAGAGAAATTGTCAGTACTTTGAAGTCAGAAGAAGAAATTTGAACAGACGCAGCAGCTGTAAAAGATTCCTCATATTGACCTCAGTCTGTTCTGCACCAGTCGTGCTGCAGTTCCTCACAGAAATGTCACAAAAAGCTCTTGTTAGTGTCCCCTATAACTTGACTCCTCAGTCATTTTATAACAGCAATTATATTTCCTGTGTGATCTTCTTCCCACTTCTTTATTGTCCCTGAGGGGAAATTAGTCTTGCAGCCACTTGAAACACAGACTTAAACATAAAATATATAAAACACATTGATGAGGCAGACACGATGGTGTGAGCTCAGCTCTGACGACGCGTCTCACATCAGCTGTAAATTGAAGAGTTCGCTCAGTCACTGAGTTTGTTAGTAAAGTAAGTAAAAATTAATTTATATAGCACCTTTCACAGATAAAAATCACAGTGCTTTACATCACAAAACATACACAAGTTTGATAAATATGACAATAAAACTAAAAAAGTAAGTAAAGAGCTACACAATAATGGGGAGGTATTCAAATAGACTAACCAAACGCCTATCTGAATAAAGATGTTTTCAGCTGCTTGCTGAAGACAGGGATAGAGAGTGTTCCATTATTTAGGAGCCACAGCTTGAAAGGCACGGTCGCCTCGAGTCCTATAGCAGGTTCGAGGGACGGCTGGTAATTTTTGCTCAGAAGATCTGAGAGCCCGATTTGTTGTGTAAGGGAGGGGGAGGTCAGCAATATATTGAGGTCTTTGACCATGCAAGGCTCTAAAGGTGAGCAACAGTATTTTAAAATGGATACGGATTTGATTTATACTCTCCTTGTTTTAAAATCATTTCCAAGCTGCTTTAACAGGTAAAATTCTCTCAAACTCATGTTCTGCTGAAAGAGGACAATATCAATATTTGAAACAAGTGAAAAGCTGCTTCTGCTGCCTGCAGATTACATGCTTCAAGAAGGACTAATGAGAAGCTGCAAGCCACATCACATCTGTATTATAATTATTTGTTAACATTTTCCATTTCATGTAAATTATTTATTATTAACTAACTTTCTGTCTCTCTGCAGCTCAGCCTTATGTGGCCATCGACTGGGACCCTGAAATGAAGAAGAGGTTCTACAATGAAAATGAAGCTGAGGTCAGTGTGAACATATGTGTGTGTGTGTGTGTGTGTGTGTGTGTTGTGTGTGTGTGTGTGTGTGTGTGTTTGTTTGGATTACAGACTGTGTAAATACACATCTTCAAAATATTGAAGATGCTAAATGTAGATTTTGTCACAGAAATGACCAACAATCATCATTTTCACCTGTGTCCTTACAGCTTCTTCCTCCTCTCACGTCTCTACACCTCTGTGATTTATTGGTTGTAATGAAACATAAACATATATTAAAATGTACTTTTTCTTTCTTTCTCCTCCTGTGTAGAAGTACATCAAACATGCCAGTATGGAGGTTCCTCAGCAGCAGACCACAGTTCAGCTGCAGGAGTGTATCGAGCTGTTCACCACTGTGGAAACACTGGAGGAAGAGAACCCATGGTAACACTTCACACACACTCCACCTCTCCTGATGATGAGCAGGTGAGGAAGATGTATGATGATGATGATGTGTGTGTATGTATGTGTTTTCAGGTACTGTCCAGTGTGTAAGAAGCACCAGCTGGCCACTAAGAAGCTGGACCTCTGGTCTCTGCCAGAGGTTCTCATCATCCACCTCAAGAGGTTCTCTTACACCAAGTTCACCAGAGAGAAACTCGACAGCATCGTGGACTTTCCCCTCAGGTAGACAAACACACACACACACACACACACACACACACACACACACACACACATACTCACTCACTCCTTAGAGGTCTCTGAGGTATTGTTTTTAATGCAGTTACTAAATTAATGCAGACACATTCTGTTAATCTAAGATTTTAAGATTAACTAAATTCAATATCAATGTTGCAAGTCATGAGATCATTGTTGAGGATGAGAATCTCAAAAGTCTTGCATATAACAAAATCAAATGTGAGCTACGATGGAAACATGGCACATTCTCGTTTAGCTGGACCTGATCTAAACAGCCTCTCTGAAAACTCTACTGTACGTTGTGTTACTGTTGCAGAGACCTGGACTTCTCCGGCTGCCTCCTGAGGAAAAGTCTGTCCAATGGGGAGCCTCCAAGCCGCTATGACCTCATCGCTGTGTCCAATCACTACGGAGGACTCAGAGATGGACATTGTAAGGCCCTTTGGTTTAAATTGTACACACCATATATCACTCTTAGATTAATAACTGGCAACCTTTATTGAACAAAATATTGTGCACATCTTTTTATGTAAGAAGAGAGCATCATTTGCTTCTATTTATTTGTAAAGGTTGTCTTAAAAGATTACTCATTTACTTATATACTGTATGTGTATGTTAATATTCAAGCTTTCTCATCTACTGTAATGTTGAATCACACAGGTCATGTTGAAGGTTTTATTAGTGATATGGCTCCTTTTGTATCTTAACTACCTTGTACACTCATAATTGTCTGTGTTCCTCAAGACACCAGCTATGCGAAGAATAAGGATAATGGTCAGTGGTATTACTTTGACGACAGCAAGGTGACCTACGCCAGAGAGGACCAGATTGTGGTCAGTATCATGCACACAACTGATACAGAACTATTAGGACAGTGTCCAGTCGGTCTATTAAAATCCAGATACTTGTCAATTAATCTGTGAACACAGATTCAAAGGTAAACATGTATAGGAGGAATCTGCTAGATTAGTGTACACACTGGGAAAAATAACCACAACACCACTGCATTAAACTAGAAGGGGGTCCCAGGTCAAAATTGTTGACATAGTTACTGTTTAAAACCCTATTTACCCTGCAGCTGTCTTCAACTACAGTGAGCACAATGGCATAACAAGTCATAGTATCATGAAAAATGTCATAAAAATGTCATAGTATACTAAGGCATAAAATGTCATCAAAATTTCATGTTAAGTCATAAAAATCTCAAAAAGTCATAAAAATGACACAAAACATGTCATAGTATTGTAAGGCATGAAATGTTATCGTATACTATGACATTTTTATGACTTTATTTGCTTAAGTACTAAGGCATAAAATTGTCAGAATAAGGCGTGAAAACTAACAACAAAGTCATAAAAATATATTAATGTATATTTTTTACATTTTTATGCCTTATTATACTATGACATTTTTATGCCTTAGTATACTAAAAAGGTGTATGCAATATTATTATGATTTATTATTATAATTATATTATTATTAAGACATGAAATATGATATGATTTATGATATTTTTGTGCCTTAGTATTCTATGACATTTTTAATGACATTGTTATGCCTTAGTAGACAAGAGCAAAAAATTATAAAAATGTAATTGTAACCTGTGACATTTTCATGCCTTACCATGCAATGATTTTTATTTGTTTTTTTGTGCCATGCTATACTGTGATGTTTTTTTGCCATCTTTCAGCCTTAGTATATTATGATGTTTTAAGAGAATTTTATACCTTACTATACTATGACATCTTTTGACATTTTTAGGCCTTACTATACTAACACATTTTTTTGTCATTTTTCAGCCTTAATATACTATGATGCTTTGTGACAGTTTTATGCCTTAGTATACTATGTCATTTTTCATCCATATGCTATGACGTTTTTGACATTTAAATGCCATATTATAACATACATTTTTTGACATTTTTTGTAGCATACTATAATATGACATTTTTTAGACGTTTTTATACCTTACTATACTATGACTTTTTTTTCTACACTATGACATTTTTCAGCCATTTTATACTATAACGTTATTTGACATTTTTATGCCCAACTATAATATGACCTTTTTTGACATTTTATGCCATACTATACTATGACATTTTTTGGCCATACTATACTATGACATTTTTATACTTTACTATATGATGACGTTTTTAGACAATTTTATACCATACTATACTATGACGTTTTTATACGTTTTTATGCCATATTATACAATGACATTTTTATACCATGCTGTACTATGACGTTTTTTGACATTTTTATGCAATACTATATGATAACAATTTTATGCCATACTATACTATGATGTTTTTTGACATTTTTATGCCGTACTATACTATGACACTTTTCATCAATATTATATTATGACATTTTTGACATTTTTATGCCATACTATACTGTGACGTTTTTATGCCATACTGTACTATGACGTTATTTTAAATTCTTATGCCATACTATATTATGATATTTTTAGACATTTTTACGCCATACTATACTATGACATTTTTATGCCATCCTGTACTATAATGTTATTTGACATTCTTATGCCATGCTATACTATGAGTTTTTTATGTCTTACTATACTATGACATTTTTTTGACGTTTTTATGCCATTCTATACTATGATATTTTTAGGCCATACTATACTATGGCATTTTTATGCCATACTGTACTATGATGTTTTTTGACATTTAATGACATAGTATTCTATGACATTTTTATGCCATCCTGTACTATAACATTATTTAAAATTCTTATGCCATGCTATACTATGATATTTTTAGGCCATACTATACTATGACATTTATTGACATTTCTATGCTATACTATACTATAATGTTTTTATGCCTTACTATACTATGATATTTTTAGGCTATATTATACTATAGACATTTCTTTCTATACTGTTCTATGATATTTTTAAGTTGTACTATACTAGCCATACTATACCATGACATTTTTATACCATACTATACTATGACGTTTTTTGACATTTTTATGCAATACTATATGATAACATTTTTATGCCATACTATACTATGACGTTTTATGACATTTTTATGCCCTAATATATTATGGCCTTTTTTGACATTTTATGCCATACTATACTATGACGTTTTTAGACGTTTTTATGGCTTTAAATAATATAACCTTTTTTGACAATTTTATGCCATACTATACTATGACGTTTTTAGACGTTTTTATGTCTTAATATAATATGACCTTTTTTGACCATTTTATGCCTTAATATACATTGACCTTTTATGCCATACTATACTACGACGTTTTATGACATTTTTATGCCTTAATATATTATGACCTTTTTTGACATTTTATGCCATACTATACTATGATGTTTTTTGACCATTTTATGGCTTAATATACATTGACCTTTTTTGACCATTTTATGCCTTAATATACATTGACCTTTTATGCCATATTATACTATGACGTTTTTAGACCTTTTTATGCCTTTAAATAATATGACCTTTTTTGACAATTTTATGCCATACTATACTATGACGTTTTTAGACGTTTTCTATGCCTTAATATACATTGACCTTTTTTGACCATTTTATGCCTTAATATACATTGACCTTTTATGCCATACTATACTACGACGTTTTATGACATTTTTTGACATTTTTATGCCTTAATATATTATGACATTTTTTGACAGTTTTATGCCATACTATACTATGATGTTTTTAGACGTTTTTATGCCTTAATATAATATGACCTTTTTTGACCATTTTATGCCTTAATATACATTGACCTTTTATGCCATACTATACTACGACGTTTTATGACATTTTTATGCCTTAATATATTATGACATTTTTTGACAGTTTTATGCCATACTATACTATGATGTTTTTAGACGTTTTTATGCCTTAATATAATATGACCTTTTTTGACCATTTTATGCCTTAATATACATTGACCTTTTATGCCATATTATACTATGACGTTTTTAGACCTTTTTATGCCTTTAAATAATATGACCTTTTTTGACAATTTTATGCCATACTATACTATGAAGTTTTTAGACGTTTTTATGTCTTAATATAATATGACCTTTTTTGACCATTTTATGCCTTAATATACATTGGCCTTTATGCCATACTATACTACGACGTTTTATGACATTTTTATGCCTTAATATATTATGGCCTTTTTTGACATTTTATGCCATACTATACTATGACGTTTTTAGACGTTTTCTATGCCTTAATATACATTGACCTTTTTTGACCATTTTATGCCTTAATATACATTGACCTTTTTATGCCATACTATACTACGACGTTTTATGACATTTTTATGCCTTAATATATTATGACATTTTTTGACAGTTTTATGCCATACTATACTATGATGTTTTTAGACGTTTTCTATGCCTTAATATACATTGACCTTTTTTGACCATTTTATACCTTAATATACATTGACCTTTTATGCCATACTATACTACGACGTTTTATGACATTTTTATGCCTTAATATATTATAACATTTTTTGACAGTTTTATGCCATACTATACTATGACGTTTTTAGACGTTTTTATGGCTTTAAATAATATAACCTTTTTTGACCATTTTATGCCATACTATATTATGACGTTTTTAGACGTTTTTATGTCTTAATATAATATGACCTTTTTTGACCATTTTATGCCATACTATACTATGATGTTTTTAGACGTTTTTATGCCTTAATATAATATGACCTTTTTTGACCATTTTATGCCTTAATATACATTGACCTTTTATGCCATACTATACTATGATGTTTTATGACATTTTTATGCCTTAATATATTATGGCCTTTTTTGACCATTTTATGCCATACTATACTATGACGTTTTTAGACGTTTTTATGCCTTAATATACATTGACCTTTTATGCCATACTATACTACGACGTTTTATGACATTTTTATGCCTTAATATAATATGGCCTTTTTTGACATTTTATGCCATACTATACTATGACGTTTTTAGACGTTTTCTATGCCTTAATATACATTGACCTTTTTTGACCATTTTATGCCTTAATATACATTGACCTTTTATGCCATACTATACTACGACGTTTTATGACATTTTTATGCCTTAATATATTATGACATTTTTTGACAGTTTTATGCCATACTATACTATGACGTTTTTAGACGTTTTTATGCCTTAATATAATATGACCTTTTTCGACCATTTTATGCCTTAATATACATTGGCCTTTATGCCATACTATACTACGACGTTTTATGACATTTTTATGCCTTAATATATTATGGCCTTTTTTGACATTTTATGCCATACTATACTATGACGTTTTTAGACGTTTTCTATGCCTTAATATACATTGACCTTTTTTGACCATTTTATGCCTTAATATACATTGACCTTTTATGCCATACTATACTACGACGTTTTATGACATTTTTATGCCTTAATATATTATGGCCTTTTTTGACATTTTATGCCATACTATACTATGACGTTTTTAGACGTTTTCTATGCCTTAATATACATTGACCTTTTTTGACCATTTTATGCCTTAATATACATTGACCTTTTATGCCATACTATACTACGACGTTTTATGACATTTTTATGCCTTAATATATTATGACATTTTTTGACAGTTTTATGCCATACTATACTATGACGTTTTTAGACGTTTTCTATGCCTTAATATACATTGACCTTTTATGCCATACTATACTACGACGTTTTTATGCCATACTATACTATGACATTTTTATGCCATACTTTACTATGACGTTTTTTGACATTTTTATGCCTTAATATATTATGGCCTTTTTTGACATTTTATGCCATACTATACTATGACGTTTTTAGACGTTTTTATGTCTTAATATAATATGACCTTTTTTGATCATTTTATGCCTTAATATACATTGACATTTTATGCCATACTATACTATGACGTTTTTAGACGTTTTCTATGCCTTAATATACATTGACCTTTTTTGACCATTTTATGCCTTAATATACATTGACCTTTTATGCCATACTATACTACGACGTTTTATGACATTTTTATGCCTTAATATATTATGACATTTTTTGACAGTTTTATGCCATACTATACTATGACGTTTTTAGACGTTTTTATGTCTTAATATAATATGACCTTTTTTGACCATTTTATGCCTTAATATACATTGGCCTTTATGCCATACTATACTACGACATTTTATGACATTTTTATGCCATACTATATTATGACGTTTTTAGACGTTTTCTATGCCTTAATATACATTGACCTTTTTTGACCATTTTATGCCTTAATATACATTGACCTTTTATGCCATACTATACTACGACATTTTATGACATTTTTATGCCTTAATATATTATGACATTTTTTGACAGTTTTATGCCATACTATACTATGACGTTTTTAGACGTTTTTATGTCTTAATATAATATGACCTTTTTTGACCATTTTATGCCTTAATATACATTGACCTTTTATGCCATACTATACTACGACGTTTTTAGACCTTTTTATGCCTTTAAATAATATGACCTTTTTTGACAATTTTATGCCATACTATACTATGACGTTTTTTGACGTTTTTATGCCATACTATACTATGACATCTTTTGATATTTTTATGCCATATTATACCATGGCGTTTTTTGACATTTAATGACATAGTATACTATGACATTTCTAGGCCATACTATAATATGAAGTTTTTAGACATTTTTAGACGTTTTTATGTCATACTATGCTGTGATATTTTTATGGCATACTATATTGTAACATTATTTGAAATTCTTATACTATAAGTGATATTTTTAGGCCATACTTTACTATGACGTTATTTGACATTCTTATGCCATGCTATACTATGACGTTTTTAGACATTTAATGCCATACTATACTATGACATTTTTATGCCTTACTATAGTATGACGTTTATATATTATACTATATATGACTTTTTTGACATTTATGCCATTATGTACCATGACGTCATTTGTCATTTTTATGCCATACTATACAATGACGTTTTTATGCTATACTATACTATTTTTAGGCCATACTATACTATGACATTTTTTGACATTTTTATGCCAACCTGTACGATGATGTTATTTTAAATTCTAAACTACGACATTTCTAGGCCATACTATAATATAACGTTATTTGACATTTTAATGCCTTACTATACTATGACTTTTTTTGACGTTTTTATGCCATACTATACTATGACATTTTTACGTCTTACCATACAACGATAATATTTGACATTTTTATGTCTTAATATACTATGACATTTTTTGATATTTTTATGCCATATTATACTATGGCGTTTTTTGAAATTTTATGCCATGCTACACTGACGTTTCTATGCCATTCTATACTGTGATATTTTTAGACATTTTTATGCCATACTGTAGTATGACATTCTTCGACGTTTTATTGCCATACCATACAATGACTTTTTTGACATTTTATGCAATATTATAATATAACCTTTTTTTCGACATTTTCATACCTTACTGTACATGGCATCTTTTGAGGTCATATGCTTTAATATACTACGTTTTTATGGCAGACTATAAAAATATCAAAAAACATAAAATAGTGTCACAGTCTGGCTCAATGGCTATACAACCAGAACAGGAGACGACACAAGTTGACATGTAAATGCCAAAGAATTTATTTACAACAAAGGCAAAATGAGATTCAGGCTGATCAATAACTAAAAAACAGTGAACAAAAGAGTGGCCACAGCTGACATCAGGTCTGCCGGGAGCGCGGGATCACTGATGACACCAACAGCCAGAGCATGAACAGAGAGGGCAGCCAGAGACAACAAGACTGAATGGGGGCGCCTTTAGATTAGATTAACTTTATTTAACTTTATTTATCCCACAGCAGAAAATAAACATCTATAGAATAAAAAATCTATGGAAATATACAACAAATAAATACAATATACACAATACACACGATATGTACATGAAAAAGTGCAAGTTTGCACATGGTCAGGAAGAGCAGGAGTTGTGGAGTCTGACAGCTGCTGGAATGAAGGACCTGCGGAACCTCTCCTTCTTACAGCGAGGATGTAAAAGTCTGCTGCTGAAGAAGCTACTCAGAGACCCTACAGTGTCATGCAATAAATCTTTATTGTGCACACTGGGCCTAGGTAGGGCACATCAGGCTGATGAGATCCCTGCATTCAGCATCTGAAAAGGAAAAAGAAACAGGAACATCTCCCTGTTGTAGTTATTGTCACAATAGTATGCCATAAAAAGTTGTAATATAATATGGATGAAAAACATCATCTTATATTAAGGCATAAAATGGTCAAAAAATATCAATGTATATTAAGGCATAAAAACGTCTAAAAACGTCATAGTATAGTATGGCATAAAAGGTCAATGTATATTAAGGCATAAAATGGTCAAAAATGTCAATGTATATTAAGGTCTAAAAACGTCATAGTATAGTATGGCATAAAATGTCAAAAAAGGCCATAATATATTAAGGCATAAAAATGTCATAAAATGTCATAGTATAGTATGGCATAAAAGGTCAATGTATATTAAGGCATAAAATGGTCAAAAAAGGTCATATTATATTAAGGCATAAAAACGTCTAACAACGTCATAGTATAATATGGCATAAAAGGTCAATGTACATTAAGGCATAAAATGGTCAAAAAATATCAATGTATATTAAGGTCTAAAAACGTCATAGTATAGTATGGCATAAAATGTCATAATATATTAAGGCATAAAAATGTCATAAAACGTCGTAGTATAGTATGGCATAAAAGGTCAATGTATATTATGGCATAAAATGGTCAAAAAAGGTCATATTATATTAAGGCATAAAACCGTCTAAAAACATCATAGTATAGTATGGCATAAAATTGTCAAAAAAGGTCATATTATTTAAAGGCATAAAAATGTCATAAAACGTCGTAGTATAGTATGGCATAAAAGGTCAATGTATATTAAGGCATAAAATGGTCAAAAAAGGCCATAATATATTAAGGCATAAAAATGTCATAAAACATCATAGTATAGTATGGCATAAAATTGTCAAAAAAGGTCATATTATTTAAAGGCATAAAAATGTCATAGTATAGTATGGCATAAAAGGTCAATGTATATTAAGGCATAAAATGGTCAAAAAAGGTCATATTATATTAAGGCATAAAAACGTCTAAAAACGTCATAGTATAATATGGCATAAAAGTTCAATGTATATTAAGGCATAAAAACGTCATAAAACGTCGTAGTATAGTATGGCATAAAAGGTCAATGTATATTAAGGCATAAAATGGTCAAAAAAGGTCATATTATTTAAAGGCATAAAAATGTCATAGTGTAGTATGGCATAAAAGGTCAATGTACATTAAGGCATAAAATGGTCAAAAAATATCAATGTATATTAAGGTCTAAAAACGTCATAGTATAGTATGGCATAAAATGTCAAAAAAGGTCATAATATATTAAGGCATAAAAATGTCATAAAACGTCGTAGTATAGTATGGCATAAAAGGTCAATGTATATTATGGCATAAAATGGTCAAAAAAGGTCATATTATATTAAGGCATAAAACCGTCTAAAAACATCATAGTATAGTATGGCATAAAATTGTCAAAAAAGGTCATATTATTTAAAGGCATAAAAATGTCATAAAACGTCGTAGTATAGTATGGCATAAAAGGTCAATGTATATTAAGGCATAAAATGGTCAAAAAAGGCCATAATATATTAAGGCATAAAAATGTCATAAAACATCATAGTATAGTATGGCATAAAATTGTCAAAAAAGGTCATATTATTTAAAGGCATAAAAATGTCATAGTATAGTATGGCATAAAAGGTCAATGTATATTAAGGCATAAAATGGTCAAAAAAGGCCATAATATATTAAGGCATAAAAATGTCATAAAACATCATAGTATAGTATGGCATAAAATTGTCAAAAAAGGTCATATTATTTAAAGGCATAAAAATGTCATAGTATAGTATGGCAAAAAAGGTCATATTATATTAAGGCATAAAAACGTCTAAGAACATCATAGTATAGTATGGCATAAAAGGTCAATGTATATTAAGGCATAAAATGGTCAAAAAATATCAATGTATATTAAGGCATAAAAACGTCATAGTATAGTATGGCATAAAATGGTCAAAAAAGGCCATAATATATTAAGGCATAAAAATGTCATAAAACGTCGTAGTATAGTATGGCATAAAAGGTCAATGTATATTAAGGCATAAAATGGTCAAAAAAGGTCATATTATATTAAGGCATAAAAACGTCTAAAAACGTTATAGTATAATATGGCATAAAAGTTCAATGTATATTAAGGCATAAAAACGTCATAAAACGTCGTAGTATAGTATGGCATAAAAGGTCAATGTATATTAAGGCATAAAATGGTCAAAAAAGGTCATATTATTTAAAGGCATAAAAATGTCATAGTGTAGTATGGCATAAAAGGTCAATGTATATTAAGGCATAAAATGGTCAAAAAAGGCCATAATATATTAAGGCATAAAAATGTCATAAAACGTTGTAGTATAGTATGGCATAAAAGGTCAATGTATATTAAGGCATAAAATGGTCAAAAAATATCAATGTATATTAAGGCATAAAAATGTCATAAAACGTCGTAGTATAGTATGGCATAAAAGGTCAATGTATATTAAGGCATAAAATGGTCAAAAAAGGCCATAATATATTAAGGCATAAAAATGTCTAAAAACATCATCGTATAGTATGGCATAAAATTGTCAAAAAAGGTCATATTATTTAAAGGCATAAAAATGTCATAGTATAGTATGGCATAAAAGGTCAATGTACATTAAGGCATAAAATGGTCAAAAAATATCAATGTATGTTAAGGCATAAAAACGTCATAGTATAGTATGGCATAAAATGGTCAAAAAAGGCCATAATATATTAAGGCATAAAAATGTCATAAAACGTCGTAGTATAGTATGGCATAAAAGGTCAATGTATATTAAGGCATAAAATGGTCAAAAAAGGTCAATGTATATTAAGGCATAAAATGGTCAAAAAACATCATAGTATAGTATGGCATAAAATGTCAAAAAAGGTCATAATATATTAAGGCATAAAAATGTCATAAAACGTCGTAGTATAGTATGGCATAAAAGGTCAATGTATATTAAGGCATAAAATGGTCAAAAAAGGTCATATTATATTAAGGCATAAAACCGTCTAAAAACATCATAGTATAGTATGGCATAAAATTGTCAAAAAAGGTCATATTATTTAAAGGCATAAAAATGTCATAGTATAGTATGGCATAAAAGGTCAATGTATATTAAGGCATAAAATGGTCAAAAAAGGCCATAATATATTAAGGCATAAAAATGTCATAAAACGTTGTAGTATAGTATGGCATAAAAGGTCAATGTATATTAAGGCATAAAATGGTCAAAAAATATCAATGTATATTAAGGCATAAAAACGTCTAAAAACGTCATAGTATAGTATGGCATAAAATGGTCAAAAAAGGCCATAATATATTAAGGCATAAAAATGTCATAAAACGTCGTAGTATAGTATGGCATAAAAGGTCAATGTATATTAAGGCATAAAATGGTCAAAAAAGGTCATATTATATTAAGGCATAAAAACGTCTAAAAACATCATAGTATAGTATGGCATAAAATTGTCAAAAAAGGTCATATTATTTAAAGGCATAAAAATGTCATAGTATAGTATGGCATAAAAGGTCAATGTATATTAAGGCATAAAATGGTCAAAAAAGGCCATAATATATTAAGGCATAAAAATGTCATAAAACGTCATAGTATAGTATGGCATAAAAGGTCAATGTATATTAAGGCATAAAATGGTCAAAAAATATCAATGTATATTAAGGCATAAAAACGTCATTGTATAGTATGGCATAAAATTGTCAAAAAAGGTCATATTATTTAAAGGCATAAAAATGTCATAGTATAGTATGGCATAAAAGGTCATATTATATTAAGGCATAAAAACGTCTAAGAACATCATAGTATAGTATGGCATAAAATTGTCAAAAAAGGTCATTATTTAAAGGCATAAAAATGTCATAGTATAGTATGGCATAAAAGGTCAATGTATATTAAGGCATAAAATGGTCAAAAAAGGTCATATTATATTAAGGCATAAAAACGTCTAAAAACGTCATAGTATAGTATGGCATAAAAGGTCAATGTATATTAAGGCATAAAATGGTCAAAAAATATCAATGTATATTAAGGCATAAAAATGTCATAAAACGTCGTAGTATAGTATGGCATAAAAGGTCAATGTATATTAAGGCATAAAAATGTCATAAAAAGTCACAGTATGGTAAGGCTTAAAATGTCAAGAATGTCAGCGTGCATAGTATGGCATAAAAAATGTTTTATTATAGTACGTTTTAGTGTAGTAGTATGAATAGAGACTGATAACAACAATAATAATGCTTCACTCTACATACAAGCATGTGACTGAACTGAAGCTTTTAAAGGTCTATATCAGTAAGATGTTTTTTCTTCTCCCCCTTAGACCAATGCTGCCTACGTCTTGTTTTACCACCGACAAGACAAGATCAGAAAACCCACTCTGCCCATCCCCACTACAAGCCCCGCCTCCTCCACCCAGCTCACCAATGACATCACTTCCTGCAAAGATGACGATGCAGAGCTGGGTGCCGCCTCCTATGTCACCATGGAAACGGACTAAATGAACGCTAAAGACTGAACTTAATTCTGGCCTTTTGTCATGTTTTTTACCTCTCCAGAACATCTTTTTTATTTGTATTTTTACAAATTTTCAACAACACGTGAACTTTCTTTGATTACTACTCTCCCCCGTTAGTCACAACAACAAAAGCACCTTTGCAGGCTGTATTTCAGATCTCCTCATTCTTTTTTTTTGCTCTAAATGCTGGTTTTTGCTGGGCAACATCTTGTCTGGTGAGTTTTCTCTGCTTGGTAGCTCATGGCTCCATGAATCTCAGGTAGTTTGATGGGGAGGGAGGGGATCCGTTTTAGACTGTTGATTTGAGCCAAAACTAGACCTTGAATATAGAAATCAGGGTTGGACTGACGGCTGCAGGGAGGTAATAGAACAGTACTTGATGTTAATCCTCTTGAATTAATAAATTGATCTGCTCTTTATTGGTGAATCAAATCATACTGAACTCACTTTACAAAGTGAGTAATTGGCATTCAGATATTAAAAAATTGTTGTTGTTTTTTTTTTGCTGTCTTTTAATGATCCATGAATAATTGAATTTTAAAATGGTATTACAAAATTCATTTAAAAAGGCTTTTTTCAACCTATATAGACCAGCTCTGTTAACATCATGAAAAAGTTATACACGTTTATTAAATTAAGCATCAATATATGCCATTAACTATATTGATTGTGTCTGTTTTTTTGGTCATTAGCTACTTAATAAATTGATCACAAATCAGAGACTCTACCCCCTCTGTTGAACAAGCAGATTGCATTTAGTTTTAGACAAGTCTCCAATTAAAGTAATCACAAAATAGAAACTGTCATTGTTAAGCAGGAAACAAAATGACTGGCAACTCCTTAGTAAATGGAACATGAGTCCAATTTAAAAGACTTCAACTTTAAAACAATAAATTTTGTCATTCCATTTTAAAATTGATTAATTCATCGTTTAAAAGACAGAAGAGGGAAGTCAAATAATCAATTGTCAAATTTCAAAAAGTTTTTTTCATTGACAGCACATCTTTTAAATACTAACTTAATTAATCAAGTTATGGTAGGTGTTTCTTTAATGCATCCATTTGTTCAGCCCTAAATTTTAAACAAATCCTGTAATTATTCAGGTGACATCACCAGGTTAAAGACTGCAGTTAGAGCTGGTGAATTTCTGTTTATTTCTTTTTGTTCATTACCATTTGATTCTGCAATTTAAAAATCCAGCTTTTAAAACACTGGCACCAAATTTTACAACTAAAAACTATTACATATTAAATTATAGTTATATAGTTCGTGTTATAAATTAACTTGAATTCTCTGCATACAAAATAAGTAGCTGATAAAACTTTTTCTCTTTCCATGTTTTCAAATGAAAGCAGATAAGTTACTGTGGTGGTTTAATGTGCAACAGACTTCAGTACAAAACCATTAAAGAGGATGATGGGTAATCAGAGGAGTTTGTTTATATCAGATAAATAGATAATTTAATACTGAACAAAGCTGCCAGGGATGATAAATTAATCTTTCTTTGTATATTTTGATTGTTTCCTCTTGTATTTATTTTTTTAATTTCAGCTGTCACATTACTACAGTTTTTTTTTTTGTTTTTTTTTTTCTGGAACAATTTTATTGATCAATTGGTGCAGGACATTGAGATGCTTATTTTTTGTATTTATGGACAGAATTTGGATTCAGGCGTAATTATCTGACAGAATGACAGTAAGTTTAATTTTCTTCCAGTCTGTGCAGAGAGACGGACGCAGGCAAAGTTTTGTCTCTGTGGTTAGAGTGAGCGCTCGCTGATTTTTAAACCGGCTCTGTGTACAGTATTTTTGTATTGTAAGAAATGTATTATTATTATTCCTGGGTGGAGCGGGAGGGAAGCTTTGGGCAATTTCTTTCTTTGGTCTTCCCTGTCAAATATCAGATGAAAATATTTTATTGTACTTTCAATTTTTTTGATATGAATAAAAGGATGATTATTGTCACGAGACATGAGCGTTTCTACATTTTTGGCTTGTTAAATTTTTTGTCACCCTGTCTACACCATAACCATTTTACGGGAGCCGTTAGTCATTCATCTTACATCTTTACATTACTTCCAAAACACACAGCTGAGATTTCAGTAACAAGCTGTGATTGAACAAGGAAACTGGACACATGTACGTCGGGTTAAAGTGGAATCAGGAAATAAGTTTGTAAACTGATGGATGTTTACTACTGACAGCTGAGGTCATTATTTCACCGTTTAATCTGTTTTTCAGTTCAGGTATCTCAGCACTTAAGGTACTCTGTACTGTAATTACCAACAGAACCAATGGCCTAAAGCTACAAAACTAAAGATATAATGAAAGTGTTTTTTACCTTGTCTACGAGTGAACAGCTCGACTGTGGCTCATTTCAATTACAATCAATTTTCTTCCACCTTGTGCACACAAATATGTTTGTGCAAATACAGCCCATCACCACTAAAACAGAATCACCTGATCCTGAAGCATCGATCTGCTCACCGGGTTTGATGGAAAAGCATTTGCTTATGAAGGAACGTCAAACCTGAGTCATGACGCTGTACAACACAAACGAGAGAAATCCAGTTAGTTGTGATGGCACCTTTATTTAACTATTGCACTCACTTCTAGTCGCCGTGGATACCAACAGCAGCTGGACGACCACAGTGTAGAAAAGTACATGCAAAATGTTCTGCAGGATGAAAACATGAAAACACCGTCCTCTCCAAACGTCCCAGTCTCTTTAAACGCCGCTTCTGTTTCCTGCATTGTGATCAACAGAAACATCTTCCTGAGAGGATTCGTCTGACACAAAGACCTGGTCCAGGATCTGCTGGTTTACTGAAACAAACTGGTCTTTGGGATCTTTTGGGATCCATTCTAAAAACTTGACTGCTCCATGCTGGAGAGTGAGGAGGATTTAAAAAGCCTGCTTAGAAAATATTTATGTTCTGGAACACTGAGCACACAAACACTGCGTGTAAATTTTGAATGTGAAACTTCGTTTGACAGAAAATAAAATCTACTTAAGGTACACTGTGTTTTTTTTTAGATGTATACCAACACCTCTTGATGACAACTGAGCCAACAACCTAATATTTAATGAAGACTGTGATTGTTTGGAAAGCTCTGGAAAATGTTTATAAGTGGATGTATTCAAGACCCATTTAAGCTAATTTTTGACAAAATGTTTAATAAAAACATCGGCCATGTCATGATTTATCATTGTGAGTTATTAAACTGAATTTCAGACACTGAATCATCGTTTTGAATCTGCACATCTCAGGAGCGAAGTTCAAGTTCTGCATTGATTCGTAACAAGAGCTGCAGTCGTGTCCATGTCATTATGGATAATATACTTTTGTTCCTTTGTGTAAATTTGTGAAGGCACCTATGTAGCACATAACTTTTACACACTTAGTCTAGAAGTTCACCAAAAGGCTAATAGCCTGAGGTAGTGAAGACTGATTTCAGACACATCTTCATTTCTTTAATTCTAGGATTTGTGTGTACTGTGTTCCAGAACCTTCAGAACCTTCACAAACCTTGCAGGCCCTGTGTTCTCGTATCAGGGTTCTAGCAGAGCTCACAGGTCCTGGCTGATCTAGAACATTGTGGACTTGATGTCCTGGCTGAAGAAAGTTCCAAAGTTCAGGTCTCTGGACATCAGCTCCTCCTCTACGTTCTCCAGTGCCCACTTGTGTTCCACGATCTCCAGCGCCTCCCACTCGCTCTGAAAACAAACATCAGCATTTAACACGTCAGCGCGTCTGTAAAGACGGGGGTTCAATCCCAGAACAACTGAGGTCTGATGAAACACACTGGAGTCAGAGTTTCTGTTCCATTTAACATTAACTTGAGATTTAACTTGAAGGTTTTGCTGCGAGATGAAGGCTGAGGTTTTATTTAATGAGGCAACGGAGCTGATGAGTCAAAAGTTATGTAGTCAAATGTAAATAAGTAAAATGTTCTTTTATTAACAAAAAGAAACCCTCTCTTAACACACCTCTCTCAACTTTCTGGAAACGATCACCGTCTGTTCCAAACTAGTAAACTAAACATTAGTTTAATCTGACTAACTGTCATTCTCTTTGTTAGTATCTCACCTTAAAAGCCTTGTTGGGGTCAGGGGGCATCGCCATGGCAGCACCTGTCATCTGGTCCTGCATGATCCGTGACTGGTCAGCAGCTACGAGTTAACACATCAAACAGACAAACTTCCATCAGTGAAAACATTGTGAAACATTTTACTGAGATGTTCAGGAAATTATTTAAAGAGCAGCTGCATTTCAACTGGTCTGTTGTATTTCTTTCACACACACAAAAAAACATTATCTATGTTGAGTCTTAACAAACGAGAGAGATGTTTTCAATCTCTTTCACAAAACTTCTCTGTACAAACACTGGGCCTCAATCCTGAATGTTTCCTTATTTTGTCTCTAAAATGTGTTTGAAAGCAGAAATCTTTGCACATCTTTTTTGTGAGGCAGATATGTCGGAGCAGGACGAGTGGATCCGAAGCAGCAAAATGCCTGATGAAGGTCTAGTACCAAAAAGGTTGCATTAAATAGTTTGTTGCAAGTCAGACAGTGTTCAAGAGACTCTGGTAAAGAAAGGGAAAGTGGAGCAAGAAACAGCTGCAGTAGGTGAATTACCTGTGTATGTGAGTTAGGAAAACTAAGGGCATATTTAACACACATTTTAGAGAATCAGTGTATTAAAACAGTTTCATGGCTGGACCTCACCACAAACCATGAGAGGAATCTGTGTGTATAAGTTTAACAGTGGTGAGATCACTCATACATTTTGTTCTTATTCACACAAATTAAGATTAAAATGATGCGTTCAGGCACTTCACGACTGAGGTCCAGTGTTTCCACTGTATTGGTCTTGTGTGCAACGTCACCTATAGTGCATCTTCTGCATAGACACAGACAACAACACGGTCACAGGTCAAAGGTCAGAAACTGGCAGTGGGATACAGAAGCTCACCGTTGTCCTGTCCCAGTATGAGGCTGTACATGCTCCTCAGTCCAAACACGTTGAGGAAGTACCAGGACGCTGAGCTCACCCTGCACATCGGGGAGAAACAAAGTGTCCAGATATTCAATAAACAGGACTTTATGAAAACAGGAGTAAACACAGACAGAAATATATTAACATGAGAGTGTATAATCTTTTTTTAAACTCAGACCAGCGGTTATGAAGTACTGAGTCATTTTTATTTAATTCCAGCAGGCTTTATTTAAAAATGTTTTTTGTAAAAACTTAGTTTCACAAAAAACATTTTTCTAAATGACTGTAATGAACTGTTTTTGTTTAAGTGTTTTTAGTCTTTTAAGATGAAGTGCCAAATACTTTCTGGTTCCAGCTTCTTAAATGTCAAGATCTGATGCTTCTGATGAGTTCTCCACTCATTGTGAGTGTTAAAGAAATATTTTGGTCCTAACAGACAAATTCAGATTTCCAATGCTCTGTTATACACAGAGAAACATTGTTATAAGTAAATGATGCACTTTACCATCATCTAAACACAATTTTAGGATATTGTTGGTAAATGTGTGTATTATAAACAGACTGTATGTGCTGCTGAAGCTCTGTGCTCCGTTAATTTTTTACCAGGAAGCATCCAGTGACAGCAGGTCGATCCCTCGCTGTAACATCGGCTTGAACCTCAGAGTCAGAGGGAACGGCACCTTGGCTGGATCACAACAACAACAACAACAAACAATTATTCATCAACAACAGAGGATGAGACAAACATAATGGCTTAAGATCATGAATATGAATCTGATCACAGAACAGTCTCTGGATGAAATAATAAAACCTGCGGTGAATGTAATTTATTCATAATCCTATAATTTAGAGAGTGGAAGATAAAGAGGATCATAACTCTGTTATTTAAGTTGTGGGACTCTTAGGACACAGGTTACAAAAATCAAAGTAACAGACATGAGACATGCTGACGTTTCGTCACTAGTATGGGTTAAACTACAAAAACACTGGACCTACATTTCCCACAATGCATCTTTTCATTTGATGTCTTTTCATGTCTTCAGCTCCAGTGATTCATTCAGGATGTGTCTCACCTTTCTAGAGTACCCTGATTTCTTAAATGTCATGTTTACTGGTTTCCTCCTTGCTTGGCCGTGTGTAAACGTATTTGGCTTTTCACATATGAGCGAGTGCAGGACAAAGACTTCAGACAGGAAACTGTCCATTTAACGAGCGGAACAACAGCACAATTAATTAAAAAAAACTTCAAAATCTGACAGCTAATTTATTAATTTGAGCTTTTTTCAGAGGGTGAAGAATTTTAGACTCTTTGTATAGCACCAAATCATAACATACATTATCTCAAGGCACTTTATAGGGTAAGACCATAAAATATTATAGAGAGAAACCCAACAGTTAATGAGCAAAGACAAACAAAGATGCACATTTTCAATAGTAAAGATTGGATTAATATCTGATGTCAAAATAAACAGTATGATGGTGCTAATGACCGACAGCAGGAGAACTCACTTATGACGAATCCAGAGAAAGCCCAGTTTATCCATCCACCAATCACAATCATGGGCAGGACGTTGGTCAGGTTTCCCTTCATCATGTCCGTCAACATGCTGGTGTCTGAAACACAACGGCAAAAATACATTCTGTAAGATCTGGAGACGTCAAAGTAAACATTGTAAACACCCACACACACACCACAGCCACACACCTGTCATGGGGTTCTTGGGGACGACCTTCCTCTTGACCTTCTTGAAGAAGCCAGTTTCTGCGTTGTTGAAATAATGTTTCCTCATGGCGAAAGACTGAAAAAGTGAAAACACGTTGTGGTTCAACATGTTTGGACACACGTCCACTGTGAGACCGTTTAATCTAAAGGCCTACGACACATAATCAGCTACTCTTCCCTTATTCTGTCAAATTATTTGCGCCAAATACTTAAAGAGAATTTTGAAGTTTCATTTGTTCTTATATCATGTGTTACTTGGTGTTTATCAAATCAATCAAACTGAGGCTTAATTTTAAAATATATCATTCACTCAAACAGCATCTCTACAGACCTTGGCAACATAAAAGTAATAAATCTATCCCTTTATTACGACAGCAGGATATATCAAAATAACAGTTCAGTAAAGTTACAGTGTGCCAACAGAAGTTACAAATGTGACAACATTATTACACAGTTACATCCTGTGTCCAAATTAGCAGAACTTCTGGAGGATATTTAGATTATTTTGAAGATATTGGGGAGACTACAAGGAGCTCAGTATCACCCCTTACTTTACAGACTTCATTCAATTAATTTCCAACCTGAAAGGCTAAAATATCTCAAATTCTGTAAATGGTATAAACTACACTACAAGCAACATTATAGGCAGCACTCCTGGGGGTGTGGGTCAGGGGGTGGGGAGTGGGTTACTCTGCTCTTATTCTGTTGTTCATTCTGTACTTTCTCTCTTGATAAATGATCCACTTCACAGATATTGTTTACTATGATATTTATCTGTTTGAGGTGTGTTTGTTTGTTTTAAAAGGAAAGGGACATGTGTATATCTGGATGCTGTGTATGATGAAGATCCTACTCTTCAAAATAAAACATACCTGAAACAAAAAAAAATGCCTGTTCCTGACTACAGAATCAACATGAAACTTTGTCAAATGTTTACCTGGGAGAAATCTTAGTGCTTGTTCATTTAGAAAACAAGAAGCGTTTATCACAATTCACAAGAGAAAAAAATGCCCCAATATGAAGGCAGTTACAGGCAGTAACACTGTGTTCAGACCAACATTATCACTGTTTGAAAAAAGGCAGCCCCCTCATTCATTTTAATAAAACCACTGTGCTCAAAAAGTACAAGTCCAGAAACAGCTAAAGTTGAATGTGACTCAATGGGGCCAAACAAACACGTGCAACTCAAATATTTGATTCATTATGTAGAAGTTGTAAACCCTGCCGCAGAGTTTTATAAACCTCTGTGCTGTGTCTGACAATATATTTCATTTCATTTCACTTGAAGCAACACAGAGCTGCGTTTGCTCCAAACTATTAAGTCATATATTCCAAAACTCTGAATCCCAGTAGGTGTGAGTGAATTTACCTGTCGGGGAATATACTTTCCATTCTCTCTGAGGATGCGGCTGCGCAGGAGCACCTGGCTGAAAGGAAACACCGACATGACTCCAGATTAGTGCCAGTCCCGTCGATCAGTCGATCAGAGACACATGCTGCGTTCAGACAGGCAGCTCAACAAATAAGAGGAGAGCTCACAGGAGAAACAGCAACCACAACCTGCACCACAACTATGAGATGTTTCCATGAAAGCGAAATGTCAAATTTCCGTCATGGCTTGTTTAGCATTTCTTTAGTCTCAGGTCAAACTCTGTCTCACCTGTCAGAGACCTGTTCCAGGTCGACCTTTTTGTCGCTGTGGAGCAGCTGGGTGACGTAGTGACGGATGATCCCGACAAAGAAGGTGATGAAAACAATGGGCAGGACCACCCACAGACGAATACTGGAGTCCAACAAGAGCTCTGGACCGGCCATCGCTCTCTGTTCAACCAGCCAATCGAAACAGATGAGGAGACGCTCTGATGGAAGTAAAAAATATATACATTTTATTATATACACACATATTTACATGCCACCAGCACATACTTGTCAAGTTGTGGTAAAGCATTTGGACCATCAAGAAATACTAAAATTACACTTACACATTTATTAGGAACACCTAGCTGAAACTAATATGACAGTATGAAGGTTTCTGTGTTCAGTTTGTAGTCGTGCTGTACTGTCCTGCATTAAACAGAGGTGGTCCTAAATGGGGTTGACAAAATAATAGAAACACCTGTCCTTATACACACACACACACACACACACACACACACACACACACACACACACACACACAGTCTGTTCTGCAAGTTATTCCACACAAATGGGGCGTGATATCTGAAGACTGTCCTGCCAAGATTAGTATTTACTGCTGGAACATAAGGTCAGCCAGTCTTGACATCGTGTATTAAAAGTGGAATGTCTTGGGCATAGGAGCGATGATACATGCAATGGTAATTTCTGGTGTTTACAGTATACAGTTCAACAACATTACAAATGGCAGCACCCAAAATGACTAAAGTTGAATCAGCACATCAACCTTCATGGAGGAGGATTTTGTTTTTTGAATTGTTCACTGTTCAAAGGAGCTTTATAAATGAGGCCACTTTGCCTAAGGTTACAGTTGATAACTATATAATGTTACATATTAACACAGAACAATTTACTGTTCACTCCATCTCCACTTGCATACCTTTAAAAAAATGTCAACGCATGACTTTTACCTGTAATTTCTAGTTAGGTATAGCACTTTTACTTCCTCCACCACTGATAAGAAGCTAGCTTCATATACATCTACATACTGTTGACTCCGTCCGGCTTTCACTCAGTGACACATTAAAATGAACTGACCTGCTAAAAACAGCAGCAGGCCTGAGGAGCAGCCAACAGCAAACAAAAACACAAGAACCGAACACAATTACAGCTCCTGTCTTTACCTTTAAACGAGCTAATCGTAGATAAACTGACCTTCTCGTGACACCTGACCGGTCTTCATTCAACAACCAGCTAAAGTTAGCATTAGCAAACCGGCTAACTTAGCTAGTTAACCCAGTTACTCTTCGACCTTTGAATTTGTGTTTCTACAAACTGTTTGTTTCACTGACAGTTCATGATCTTTTACAGGCGGTTGTGTACTACATGTTAGTGAGATTACTCAAAATGCCATGTTTGAAATTAACGTAACTTACCACATTTATGAACTTTGAGAATCAGCAACGCGACAAACACGTTCCCCAGTTTAAAAAAAGACGAAGAAGAAGCACTTCCGGTTCGAGCGGAAACACCAAATACTTATAACAGATAAAACTAAACTAAAACTTCAAGGTATTCTTCTCTTAGGATTTTGAGGAATATAAGAAATTACTACATAACAGAGGGCTTTTGAAAAATTGTAAGTGACGTCTGCTTTAAGGGGTGTCATGTAAGAATAATTACACCAACCTATTTCCGCCTATTTTCTCAACATACTGTACCTATCTACACCGAAAAAGGATTACTCAAATACTGTATTTCATAATAAAAGACAACCGAAGGAGATTCATATGTTACATACCAATATTAAACCATTCTGCTAGCAAGTAATATTATTAAATTATTTATTTGCTTAACTACTTTCTCCCTCCCTCTAACACTGGTTTAGATACAAGGACTACTCTGTCAAACTAGTAATGCAGCCAACAGTAATAGTTTACTTCTAATATGTGTTAATTAATTTGCTTTAGTGGTGCTGGTAGGTGTATTTTTTAATATTGGACAGAGACAGGCTAACTGTTTCCCCCCTGCTTCCAGTCTTTATGCTAGGCTATCAACATCCTGACTCCAGTTCAGTACTTGACAAGCACATATAAGATCTCTAACTAGCAAACATCTCATGCTCGGAAGTAAATTAATGTATTTCTTTAAGCGTTGACATGCTCCTATAAGCTTGTGATTATTGGTAAGCTGCTTTATTTCAAAAATGTTTCTGAACCTCTAAACAGATCATTTGAAGTCATCAGTCCACTGTTATGCTAAGGTAGTGTATTGTGTGTCTGTGTGTCTGTGTTTGTGTGTGTGTGTAGTCACCCAAACAAAACAGGACACATTTTTCCATCAACATGAACAGATTTTTATATCTTTAGAGCAATAAATATTTCCACTTTGTCCATATCTCTGCAATTTCAAAAACAAAGTACAAGTAATATATATTTATATACACAGCTAAAATTTTCCATACATAATTTTTAAAATAATGTCGTCTCTGTTGACACATATTTGACACTGTACTCGTACAATTTTACAAGGACTATTCCAGTCTCTCTTTGCTCTACATTATAAACAAGAAAGATTTTTTACTCCATAAAGCGGTCCATTGTGTTGTTACGTACAACTAAGACCTCCGGTCCATGCCCTTGTATAGATACACACAACACAGACTGCGTTTACACAGGAACAGAAGACTCCCAACTTTATTTGAACCCGGTCTGATGTGTTTTAATTTTTTTTTTTTTTTTTTTTTAATGTTCCCTGTTTTGCCTGCAGCTGTCAAACCAGATCTGTTTCAATTAGCATTAAAAATCTTCTGTTCCTGGTGTAACCCCAGCCAGAGACAAACTGCCTGCTGCCGAGCAAAGTGAGTACTTGCATTGTTATCTTTTATATAACGATGGTTATGTACATTCATGTTTATAATACAATTTCATTCAGTGCAGATACTGTAATAAATACCACATGCAAACTGATAGTGGAGAGCAGACCCGGGCAGAAAAAAAACATATTTAAATTGAGTATTTAAAGAACCATACCTCGGTTTTTGCATGTTCTTAAACTGCATATACGTAACATTACTTCCACAACCATAGGTTTTAGATTCCAGGCATTGATTTTAGTTTATTTCAATGACAATTTACTTGCACATAGCCAATCCATGATTTTGCATGCAACCATTACATTTGAGATTTGAGCAAATCTGCCCCAGAATTGACAAAATAAAAAAACACGGACATGGTAAAAAAAAAAAAAAGGATAGAGTTTGGTCATTTTTGATTAAAAAGTTACTTATTCTGCAACTTTGTCAAATCTCAAATGTCAGAGTTTTCCAAAGATTTTTTGTTAAAAACATTGACTAAAATAAAGGTATACTAGACCTGCAAGTGGATATATTGGGGTTCAAGTACACAGTGCAACTTAGAACCAAAGGTGCAACAACTCACTAGGCTGACATCCTGCAGTGAAAACTGAGATGATATACTCCAGCCTTGAACAACAGGGGAATAATTTAAAAAAACAAAACAGAAAACACAATACAGTTCCAACACTGTGGCTGCTTGAACCCCCAATAAATGCTGACAGTGATGGATGGAAACACTTCCATTGTGTTGGGAGTATTTGCAGCTCATGTGTTGTCAAATTGATGAAGCTGTTTTCTGAATTTGTTTGTGTTTTGTCTATTTGCATGTGTTTTCTGAAGTTGCAGTGCATTGTGCTCTCAGGGCCACCATAGGTTGACACTGAAAGCAGGAAGTCTGGCCAAAGGAAGGAAACAAAAAATCTGAAGGTGTGATTTGGAAAACGGTTGGCAGTTGTGTAAAGTAGATACGATTTGTAGTACAACATGCAAAAACATGGGTATGATGCTTTAAAATGGGAACTTCAGTAAGAATGTGCTTGCTTTAGCTTGGGCATGCAGTGGAACGGGTAAAATGTTGTGTAATCCCTTACGAGGTAGGTTTGATCCAGTGCTCCTCGAGAACTTTGTTTTGTTATTTCAAGTGTGTAGTTAATTGTTTTAGTCTGGATTAGACACGGTGTTGCTGTGACTACTGAGTGACTATAGAATTCCTAGCAGCTCAACAGGTATTGTTTATTTGAACGTTTATTATTTGGTGGCAGAAGTGTTGCTTGTTTCCATGAAAAGGTTGGTGAGAGGCTTCGCTGAGGCTTCACAATGATTCAGAGGTGTCCAGGTATGTGTGTTTACATGAGCAAGAAGGGGTGTGTGGGGGGGCTATGTATTAAAAATGTTAGAACAAGTTGTATGTTAGTCACAGAAAATTCTGGGTTTTGTTGTAAACATATTCAAAATTAAAAAGATTTTAGTACCTCTATAAGATGCCCAAATCAGAAAAGAAAAAAATCATCTCACACTCGTAAGCACATAACAAAATTAAAAATGCTAAAAATACAAAACAGCCCAAGGAGTACGTTATGTTAGTAGAAGCTTGTCACACAACAATATTGATAATAATATCAGCAGCACACTCTAAAAAGTCAAAGGGGTTCTTCAGATTGAAAACAACAGGGGACCCAAGATGGTTCCCTGAGGAACTATGCCAACTGATTATAATCTGTGACGGCATTTCCACAAATCTTGAACACAAAGGGCTATTACAAAAAACATTTTAGGGATTTTTATAGTTTTGTTTTTCTAGATAGGAACCTTAAGATGCTCAAATAGACTGAAGAACCCTGATGAACTTGTGGTTTTTAGAGCATACGTTTTGTTAATTCAAGCAATTCTGAACCTCAGTTACAGATTGATGCTGTTGGCCCCATTGAAAATAGAACACACTGTACAGTTAATATCTACAGTCGGCGCATTCACGTAATCACAGGGAAACTAAAAATGTGTCATTAATATTTGCATTCAGAGCATCAGAGGACTTTCCCACCATCCACCAGTTAAACACTGGTCATTACTGATATGAGGCTGACAAAACCAGCCACTTTGACAGGAAAGCAACCAGCAATGAGAGGTTTATTTCTAGTCAAAAAAGTACAAACGGCTGGTAAAATAGTTCAAGTGGTTGAGGAACTTTCTACCAGCCATCATGGGCTTCCTGCCCTGACATCGGGTGATCTTGATTCAATGGGAGAAAAAAGAGAAAATACACTTCAATACTGGCATGGCATGGTAGGTTTAACTTAAAGTGCAAAAATAAAGTGTAAAAATGAGTTTGTTCAAGAAAATCTCACTTAGTGCTGCATGACAACGAAACTCTGCACTCCAGTCCTGCTCAATGTTAACAAATCCTTCGAGATGGAGTTAAGTCCGGTTTTCAGGTTCCTCTGTGTCTTTGTTGGATGATGAGGGAGACACTGGCTCAATACTTCAGCCTGATTAAAACAATGGCTTGATATTTGCTATTGTGAAAGGATACAATCAATATATAATTGATTTAGATGCTGAATTGTCTCTATATTTCGAGGTGGTCTTCATTTGAACATTATTTTTTAGGATCATTTTATATTTGACCATCCTTATTCTCCATTTTGCTGAATGTGGGATTAAACTTTGTTCACCAGAAAGGTTTTAAAGCTTTCACCTCCTGTTGAGAGAAACTAACACATCTCAGACTGGGTGAGAAATTAACCATTATTTTTTGGCTGGACCACAACAGCAGGGCCAGCCCTATAATCTTGAATGTCTGTTCAGACAGGTCCAGACCTCTGTGAGCTAACCACCCTTACAAAGTGAATATGGAATTAATGTTTGGACGATGCACAACTTGGATTTTCTAAACAGAATAAAACCTTTGTCATTTTAATTTCCCACCCAGTTTAGTAAATGTTTCTAGTGTTAAACCTCCTGAGAACGCATAAGTGGTGTTACATTATAAGAAGATCTTGTTTAATGTACCCTGAAATAACATTTGCATGACTTTATGACTGGGACTCTGTCTTTATTTAGGAACTGTATCTCCCGGCTTCATCATAGACAGACAAGCCAGTGAAACAAAAGACTCTGTTTCCCAGACTGTACCCTGTTTGGCACCTTTCAGCATAATCTCCTTGCCTGGCAACATTGAGGGTCACATAGAATATGGAGCATGAGATACAGTTGACATATATTATTATTTCTGACAAATTCAAGCTCAAACTTTCATAGTTTCATAGTTAATAATGAGGAGGGCTTTCACTGCTTTAGTACAAATTGTCAAATAAATCTCCCTTTTCAAAAATAAATTATTGGGAAAATTACAATGTCAAATGTCAACCACCCCCATTTTAAAGTCCCAATCCAAAACAACAGTATAGCGCCCCCTGCTGAAACCCTGTAATCCACAAACACTAAAGGCTTTTTAGTCATTTTTGCAGAACAAAAGGTAAAAAGACATCTGTAGTTTTTGTTATGATGGCTTATGTAAAGTTTTAAAAAAGTTTATTGTCCATGTAGAAAGTGAAGTTGTCTGTAACCTTCACTAATGCACTTTTTATGGCCAAATAAACGCTGGATTGGGGCTTTAAATTACAACAAATCCCTCCCCCTGCATATAGGATTTTAACCATAGACGCACTGACACTCATTAGCTATTGCACAGGTCATGCATGCCTGTCTAAGACACAGAAACTGCACCATATTAATGCTAAGCACTTCTGCTTCTCAGCAACACCTCATGGCTTGTTAACATGTCAACATCTAAAACAATGGTACAAGTGCTTTTTGTGCGAAAAAACAAAGTGGTGCGAGACAAGTGGGATTTTTGGAATATAAGAAAAGGACTCATCCCATTGTCAGGCTTCCTAAAAGCCCGAACTGTCCCTTCAACCAGCACTGTACATGGTGTTAGCATCGAATGCTAACCCTTGTGTTAAATTCTCAGGCACTGTTCCCTTCACGTCTGGTCCCTGAACCATATGTCCACTACAGCGACTCACAAACTCACAACATGACACGAACACGTCCTCCGTCAATGAAGAATTACAAACATGTCCTCTTGAGTCCAGGCCACCTCAGCAGGGCACTACAAAGGGAAGATGAGGAGATTTTCACCAAGACCGCAGGACTAGGTTAGTGATTTACGTTCTTGGTGCTAGTTGCTCCATGGGCAGGATTTGCCCCTGCAGGGAACAAGTTACCCCACAGACATCTCTCAGTACGTGTGCAAGTCTTTTTACCTGCGGGGGAAGTGGATGTGAAAATAACACAGGCTGAGTAACTTCCTCTTCCCCGCTCTCAGTGCTCTCCTTCTCACCAGGCGGCCATTCTGATACACCTGCATTTGCCCTCCTCCGCCTCTCCTCCTCCCTCTCCTGCTCCCTCTCATTACCGCCCCCCGGTGGCTCACGGCGGGGTGGCGGACCACCGTCCTCGCCTTCTGCCTTCTCACACGACCGTGCTGATCCGGCTGACTGGTTTTGATTTGGGACCGCCCCCTTGCCCTCCACCCACCCCTGGGTGCGGGGAGAGCGGGACGGTCGAAGGGGGAGGTAAGGGGGAGTGCGGAGGGGGAGGTGGGATGGAGGAGAGGGGCGGATACTGAGGAGCGTAGGGCTGCGGAGGTGTCTGGGTGACAAGGCGCGCCGAGGGCGTCTGGGGCGGTGGGGTGGAGAAGATGAAGTGGGTGGAGGGGGAGGCGGAAGGGGAGGGGCTGAGCGGGGAGTGTGTGTGCACGGCGTGGTTGTGAGAGTGTGTGTGAGCGTGGGGGTGGGGCTGAGAGTGCGAGATGGTTAGTGGGAGCTTGGTGCCTCCACCCGGCCGGCCCACCACGGGGTGCGAGTGGTAGAGTCCGTGTGGGGTAGTAGGGGTGACGGGGGAGTGTGGGGACAGCGGTGGGGGTGTGGTGAAGCCCGTGCCCATGGTGTACCGTGGGTGCTGGGCGGTGCCATGTTGCATCCTCTGAAGCTGCTGGGTATGAGAGGGAGCGCAGCCGGGCGGGCCCTGCCGTCGGGGGGCAGAGAACCTGTGGGAGAGGGCGTGGTGCTGCGGGATGCTCTGCATGTGGTAGCGGTGATGATGGTGGTAAGGTGGGGGTGGCGTCTGCTGCTGCTGGTGCCCAGTAACACTGACTCCGCCTCCTCCACTGTTGCCGTGGCAATACTGGGCGTGCAAAGCCTGAAGCTTGGACGGTCCCCCTCCCGTACCTCCTCCCCCTCCAACTCCTCCCGAGTCCGACTGGCCGAGGTTGGCCGATGGGGAGGGGCATGGGGAAGGGGAGGATGGGTGGGGGATGGGAGGTGCGGGGGCGGGGTAGTGGGGGGGTGATGATATCATCAGGGGACTCGGAGGACCCTGAGGAGTTGGCGACGTCATCGTCAGGGGACCAGGAACCTTGCCTCTGCGACTGCCGAAGAAATTCCCCAGCAGGCCGCCAGTCGGGCCTCCCCCACCCACCATCCCTCCTCCGCCCCCAGCCCCTCCCCCGCTCACGAGTGGGGAGGTGGTGACCCCTCCCTGGTTGTGACAGAGCCCCGGCCCACCCCCCACCCCTGTACCGGGGCTCTGAGTAGGGCGGTGTGGCCGGTAGGCTGCTGGAGACGAAGGAACCATTATGGGGCTGTAGGAAAGACCTCCAGCAGGCAAGGGGCGCTGCTGGTGAGGCCGAGGGCTGCTAATAATGGAACCCTGAGAGGAAGAGGAGGGAGGAGAAGAGGAGTTTGATAAGAGAGGGAGGAAAGGAAAGAGAATGAAATACAGAACCACACGACTAATTAGTTTACAATACATAAAAAAATAACCTAATTCACATTATTACCTTCGTTAATATGGAATGTATGCTTGTTGTTTACTTTATACTTTTATCATCTTTGAATTAAATGGGAGAATACATGTAACAATCTTTCAAAATAAATAGTTTCTGCTTGCAACTGATGACCAAGTTTCAGTTCTTCACCAGCTGATTTTTCACATGACATGAACAGAAACCAGCGACAGATCCAGCATCCTTTTTAGGTAGAAAACTCTTCTAAAAATGTCCAGTTTTCCATGAAAGATGGACAACAGTGTTAAAGAGTTAAACAGGCACATTTCAGGACAAACACACAGGTGAACAAGAATATATGAAGAGACAAATGACAATTTATATCCTTTTCCCCACAAAATTAGAAGGTATAAGCGGCTTTTTTTAAATGCAGGTAAACCCGCAAATAAAAGCAGATTGATCCCTTTTCAACTGCCAGTTGAGTTTGCCTGAGAGGACACACAAAACTGAAAAGAGCGATGTCATCACATGCACTTACAGAGCACACACACACACACACACACACACACACACACACACACACACACACACACACACACACACACACACACACACACACAGAGTGGACAGAGGGTGAGCAGCTAGCCGCTGTGCACTGGTAAAACTGATCTGTCACGTCTCATCTCGGGTTGGTGCTTCTGTAAAAGTGTTGAAGCCTCCGTGCGAAACACTTCAATCTGTGATTGTGTGTTTTTAAAACTTATTTTTCGGAGCTGCAGCTCACTCTTTCATCTCCAACTGCAGTGTAGCTGCCGTGTTTCTTGTTTAACAGCACCTTGGCGGACAGGTGGCAGGTGTGTCTACAGTGTCTGTGCACTCAGCGGGAAAATTAGTGGGTTCACCCGGGTGTTGTATTTAAATGGATGCCGATTGGAGCCGGAGCCCATTAATACCTGTGACTACAGCAGAGTCATTTGACCCAGGTGTGAACGCCAATTGTACCCCCTTTCCATTGCAGACAAATGTGGCCAGTGGAAAAGGGGCTTTAGAGAAATATTCTGCAGACGCCCTGGTAGTCCAGAAGTTAAGATACTGGAACATCTGGAACATACAGTTAGATTCAGGAGGGGGACCTGTGCTTTATGTCGTACTGCTCTCTCTCTCTCTCTTCACATCTTTTATGTCTGTATCTAAACCATGAAACTATCCAATAAAGGTGAAAATGCTAAAGAATGATATGTAAAAATATCCAGGACGGTTTTGAACATCTTAAGGAGGAATGATGGTTCTCTAAAGTTCCACATAAAGAACGAAACACTGGTTGATTCGACTCCTGACACAAGACAAGTTCAGAACGGAAATGAAAAAACACGTAAACAAACTCAAAATATGGACAAGAATAAAAGAAACAGACAAACTAGCATCTTCACGTTTCTGACTGATGAAACGTCTCAGTACATTCAGATTTTCACAAACACATCGAGCTGTTATGAATCAGACAGACAAACATGCAGTCACCGGGGTGTGTGACATGCTGCCGTAGCATGCCGCATGCTTTCAACCACGCCCCGCCAAACTTACTTCAATGGTACTGTCCAATGACCCCACACTGTTCCTACGACCTCGCTTCCCTGTTACCCAATCAGAATGAGGCAGGGTTAAAACTTGTTCGCCAAGAAATGGTTCCAACACGTGACCCACACGTGAATTACTTTGCAGACTAAGATTGATTAAAAAAAAAAAAAGGCATATAGGATGTGGTGCTATGGTACAGATTAAGTGTTGGAGGAAGTATTCAGATTCTTAAGTAACAGTGGTAATACTTCACTGTAACAGTACTCCAGTACGAGTATGCATCTAAAATGTTATTTATGCTAAAGTATGTAATTAGTCAATGCGGGAAAACAATCCCTGAAACTTTTAATATCACTTCCTGACCCAACTGCTGCTATACATATACTACTCCATATATATATATATATATATATATATATATATATATATATATATATATATATAATATATATATATATATATATCTCCCATATATTACAATATATATTACAATTATTGTGCTATACTTCAGTCCTCATCCAAGTGCCTTCATATATACATATTTTTAAATATACATTTGGCTCCTTGTCTTTTATTTTGCTGTGTATTTTGTCTTGCTTATTTATCTTATTGTGTCTTCTAGTACATTTTATTTTTATTTTAATTTATCGCTGTTGGATTCTGCGAGGCACCAAACATCATTTCATTGTGTGTCTACAATGACAAATAAAGTGTTGTATGTTTTATTCTTTCAGATGCATTAATATTAAAGCAGGATTTTACTGTTGTAGCTGGTTGTAACTTTTTTCTAAAGGCGTGGGACTAATGATTACATTTATCATGGATTCATTTTCAGATTGTAAAAAATCTGAAAATTGCGAAAAGTGCTGTCAAAATAACCAGCACCCAAAGTGAAACCTTCCCAATGCTTCTTTAGTCCGACCAGTCCAAACTTCTTAATCATCAAAAATAAATTAAAATGATTAACAGCAACAAATCCTTTAATTTGAGAAGCTGGAACAATAAAATGTTTTTTTTTTTTTCTTTGTATGTTTGTTTACTGCACAGATTAAACTGCCCAAATGTACATAAATATAATAGTATATATAATATATATAATAATATATAATAGTGTAACTCTTCTGCTGCGTAATGAATATGTTTACTTTTGATACTTAAAATGAATTTTACTAATAATACTTCATGTAGGATTTTGGAATTAGGATTTTTACTTGTGATTTAACTTTAACTTGGCTAAAGTTGTGTAATTGGCTGATTTGATCAGATATTAGTGCATCGCAATCTTTTTAGTTACATCTGCTCAACATCTAAAATAAAAAGCTCTATCCATCAGGTGCAGGTACAACAGTGAAATCAGATTTTAATTTTATGATGTAGTTTCTGCAGCTGACCACTAGGTGGAGACAGAGCACCACATCAGACCTCCATCCTACTGTATTCTATTACCATTTTGGATTTCATCACTGTTTCATCAGTTGCATAAGAGCACAGATGTGGGTTTGCTCTGAGTCAGTGAGTCATAATAAAAAACTGCAGCAGTAAACACAAATATGAGCGCTGTTATTTCACAGGTGATAAAAACTAACTGTAACAACTTCCTGTCTAATATCCTGACCTGTTTCTGAGAGGTCTCTCAACGAGGAGCTGAGCGCCGTGCGTTTGAGTCCGTCCACCGAAGCGTATGTGTCGTCGAGGCTCGGCCTACCCAGGGTGCCGTTCACCACCTCGCTCTTCATGGGCCCACCGCCGGTGTTGGGCCCACCCCCCGGCGTCCCTCCGCCTCCGGGTCCTCCCCCTGTCATTACACCAGGACGCATCACACCTTTCTGCTTCTCGAGCTCAGCTGGAGGGAGAGATAATCAACCAGAATCATTGATACCTTTATTCTACCAATGTATACATTCAGTTATCTTCTGGACTCCATTGACAAACTATACTGTATATTGTGTAAAAGTGAACATATTATTGATTGAGTGTAAAAATGATGATGATAAATGTGACACTGAATTCATTGTAAACTTGTTGATCCTATTCGGAAAATTTCACATACATACGTAAATAATAACAAAAGTCACCTCCAATTTTGCTGGATTTTTGGGTGAACTCATACTCTATATAAATACTAAAAAAGTAATAAACTGTCAAACTGTGTGGTGAACTCTTTAAAGAGGAATAATCCCATAATTTATGTTTTTTCTCATAATTTTTCTGTACTGTAGTTGATTATCTCAGTTTTGTCTTTTATGTTTCTTCTTCTTGTTTCCTTTTATTTTCTTTTAAGTCATTTTTATGTATTTTATTTTTCTATTATTTATTTTGCAAATCACTATTCTTGAATCTACGTTCTCAACTATATTGAGCATGTTCGTATTGTTTGTAAACATCAATGCTTTCAATACAGATTGAAAAAAAAAAGAAAAGAGATGGCGAGATGGAGAATACAACCACTGCCGTTGTTACAACCACATTACTGCTACTACAGTGAGGAACACACTTACACTCCACCCTGTACTTCTCCATGTCCTGCACCTCTGCGATGCTCTCCCGGAGGTCGGAGGTGAAGCGAGCTCGGTCCTGCTGGCTCGGAGCCGTGAAGACGATCAGCACCTTCCTCTCTCCTCCAGGGTTCGCTGATGTCAGTCTGATACCGTGAGGGTAGTCTGGGTCACACACACACACACACACACACACACACACACACACACACACACACACACACACACACACACACAATATGTTACACACTGTGGTTTCTGCTCTAAAAGCCTCTGACCTCCCTGTGAGGAACTGAAAATCTGAGCTGAAGTCACTCACTTCTGATTATGGGCTAATTACATCACATGATGTCATGTTCAGACGTTTCCAGAAGCTACAGCGAAGTTTTAAAAAAAAAATCAGCGATCTAAAACATCAGGTTTTATTACCTGTTTTCAAAAATAATATGATGGTTAAACTAAAAACCTTTTACAGCTGGATGTAATTATGTTGTGCACTTCTGTACTCTGTAAACTACAGCTGAGAGGTAATCACTACATGTGCACAAACATCCCACTGGTTGACTTTTATATATAAATCCGGTTTCTGCATGTGTCTTTACACAGATAAGCAGGAACCAACACCAACATAACCTGTGATCTTGTGATGTTTTAAAATATTCTGCACATTTCTCCTGAATAATGAACAGAATCCTGTGAAGAATCTCTGTATTTGGACGTGGGGGTTTTGCGTGGGTTTAATACACCCTGCAAGGAAGACAATCCTCACAACTGGGTGGCATTACACAGTGTTAACTTGAACTGCTCATTTTTGTTCTCTTCGATCCAGCTTCAATAAAACATGGTTTAAGACATCTTGATCTCCTGGAACTTCTTCCACTTAACCAGTGCTCTATATAATATTTATTAGTCCCTCCCATTTTGTTTATTTGATATACTGTATATCAGTTATTTTCCATTTGATATATCTGTTTATATATCTAATCAGACAATACAGTTGTGTCTAATCTGAAATTTTATTGAATTTTACACAAACATGGGAATTTAAATATTATGGAAATCGCAATACGGCCAAGTAAAATATCCAAATTGCAGAAGCTGCTTTTCCAAGGTAAAATGTGTCACAACATTGTTGTGCATTGTTAGCACCATACGTGTTGTGGTGCTACAAAGACACCCTGGCCAGCAAATCATATTCTCCAGACGTAAAGAACATGTTTGTTTGGTACAAGACCAAACCAAAATCATATCATCATCATTTTAAATTTTTTTTCAGTGAAACTGAAATTCAAAAATGACCATTCAAACTGAAATCACAATCACAATATCAAAAATAATCACGATATGATTTTTTTTTCAACCCTAATGGGAATATAAATAAAGACACAGATACAACCTAAAAGAGAAGACTGAGACATTGACTAGTAAACAAGAAAACTTTAAATGAGAATAGAAAAGAGGCTGTGTTGTAGTTAAGACCAGGTGAGCACATGTGGATGTATGTCTTCGTAATGTAGAGAAATCTCCTCCATCTCAAATAACACCACTCCCTCCTGCCCAGCAGAGAGAAGGACAGTCAGTGACTGATGGTGCATGGGCTGATTTCCATTGTTGGACGAGCAGTCTCCAACCCAGCGTGACAACAGTCTGGACCCATATAGTGCAGAAAGGAGGAACTGTGCCTTTCAGGATGTACGGGTCCCCCAGGAGGAATATATAGACACGCAAAACAGGACTTCCTGACCGACATTTCTCTGGATACTGTCATGAACTGATATCCAGAACGTTAACTCAGGTCATGTGCTGTTGCCCCAAAGTACAGGGCAATACCACAGGACCTGAGTTAACGTGCTGTTGTCAGTGGACCTTTAGCTTAGCCCTATACAATCCAGAGGGCATCCAATACATTCTGTTAAAGTTCCTCTCATGTTTTAAACTCTGTAAAATCCTCTTCTATGATTGATATTTTGTTTAACATGTTTTTCCCACAAACATAGTGAAAATGATTCACTGCAGTTCAAGGTGGAAATACTCAGTCATGGTGTTGATGGATTAGTTCACTCATATGGATGTTAACAAGGTTAAACACTTGATTTTCATTGGAGGACATCTTTAATAATCTGAAATTGAATTAACCCAGTGTGAATACCATGTGACATGCACTTTGAAATATGTAGGATGTCGACAGATTCTTTTTCTGTCAGTGTAAATCCTACATCTGTCTCCCATCCAGTCTAATCTAATGTAATTAGTCTTAACCGCTCACGACTCAACAACCTGTGATGGCTGGTAGACACACACACACACACACACACACACACACACACACACACACACACACACCCTACTTTCCTCCCATGTGATACACAAATACATTTATGCTCATGCTCACACACACACACACACACACACACACACACACACACCACACACACACACACACACACACACACACACACACACACACACACAGATACATAAAGGTGCATCCACCTACGGACAATACACACACTGTATTCACCCACCCACCCACCCACCCACCCACACACACACACACACACACACCAGCAGTCGATGTATGATTATGCTGATGAATCATATGGGACAATCTGTCCTGGTCACAGTCATCACCACAGTCTGCCAAGCCCCATTTAGCTCCAACTGGAGAACCAGAATTGTCAACAACAACAACGAAACAACAACAAGCAAGTAAGTAACCAACAAAACAACCACCACTGCAGCTTCAGCACAAGCCGACCACACTGTCAGGTCACTGTGGATCCCACAAACAACTGAATCATGTTGACCTGTAATGTGATGCAATGCAATAGATCAGAGTAGAGCCAAAACTGAAACTGAAACAGCACATAAATCTGTTTGCACACATTTTAAAATGTGATCGATCCATTAATGTTAATTAAATTAAAAATGTTAAATTCATCTTATTTAAAATAATGAATTTGATTCTGTTTTTATCATCTCACTCCAGCCCTTTTGTGTCTGTTAATATGTTCACAGGTGAAATATTCAAATAAAAAGACTTTTTTTGGCTGCACTGATCCATCAGATGGAAATATTCTGGACGTCTCCTCCATCAGCTGTGGCTCAGGATGTAGAGCGGGTCGTCCACTAATTAGAAGGTCGTGGTTCAGTAAAGTTTAAGTGCAATCAAGTTCATAGTGTTCGAACAATGTTTGGTTACACAGCATGAACTTGTTAAAGAGCAACTTAATCAGTTCTCATGTTAGCAAAATCCTGTTTGGGAGGAGGAGTTATTTTGTTTTGCCCTAAACAATCAGTAGTGTGTGATGTATCTGCTCTTCCGACGTAATTTTGACACAGACGCTGTGGTCACAGGCTGCTGCAGAACGTCTTGGTTTTCATTTTGTTGCAGATGTTAACAGGGTAGAGCAGACACACTGCCTTCGCGTCTCACGGCTGCGTCGCGTGATGTACAGATTCAGCGTCTCGCCTATTTTTCAGCAGAAATAGACCTGTTGATGTCATATTCACATCACAGCAGCAACATTACATAAAACTGAATCCTTCCACTGTAGTCGTCTATGTCTAGGCTGAATCTGAATATGTCATAGACTTGAAGAAATGTGAATATATTTTTTAACCTTTTTAGTAGCTGCATGTGGAGACATTCGTAGCGTTGCACCCAGTTCAAACCCAATGTTCTCTCTCAATTAACCAGCGACAGTGTGAAGTGGGGTTAACTGTCATTAACCACTGGTTTCGGAGAGTGGTCGAGTCCCCTCTCATCCGACATTGGAAAGTGTGGGAGGAGGGGGATTCTGAATCCAGCCCCAGAGGCCCTGATGTGTGTGATTGGGTGTGGTGAGATTTGTGATGTCGAGGTGTACTGACACCTGTTGCTCTTTAAGGGGTTAAAAATGAGAGCTTAGTTTCACGTCGTCACCACCCCTGTGGGTGGTTCGGATGCATTATCCAGCCTTTTTGAAATCGGAGGAGATGTGATTTTTGGGAGCTGAACTCTTCAGAGTGAGGCATCCTGTTAACAGGTGCTGAGGCAGATTTGAAACGCCACCAACTCCAATCTGCTGCAGAGAACTGAGAGCCAATTCATCTCTGCTGAAATAGACACTTGGAAAACACACAGACACCCACACACCCACAAACACACAAACACACACAAACACACACACACAACTCTGCACACGATTGTGTTAACATTATTATTGAAAAATGTGTCGGTTGAATGAGTCATGTTTTAAGGAATGCAGCTAAGCAGCCTTGTTTTCAGATTGACAGACATATATTTAGGAAATCCTGTGATGTGCTTCCACTGTGTTTCTTTGAAACAGGCTGTTGGTGTTTTCAGGGGTGTACCAACTACACTTCTGTAGACTGATGATGCCTTACATTTAAAGACAAGGCTGGCAGACAAAGTGTAATTTCTGTAATTGGAGAGGAAAGTGATGTTGTGTTTTGCCAAGTGATTATTAACAGATTGTTGAGAACATTTCCAACTGGGACAGAGTCTCAGATTTTTGTCCCACATGCATTTATGGTGCATATTTCAAGCAAAATCTAGTGTCATGGTGATCTGGACTCAAAGTAAACCTGCTGCAACCTTGAGATGCATTTTACCCCTACCGCAAATTCTTGATGCATAAATATGTAACTGCAATCTTGGAATTCATATAAACAACAACAACTTCTTGATCCATTAGTGACCCACATGCACCTCTGGAAAATCTTTCAGCAACCTGTATTTACTACAGTAACCTCTTGACACAAATGTACCCTCCAACAACCGTTTGATCCATGTCAACCCCGGTATCCCGAGGAATTGTGTTCAGGGTAGAGGAGTCTGCCACACGAGATTTTCATCTACTGCAGGAAGTAGTGCCTTTTGTTGCAAGACTCGGCAACTGAGCAACTTCCTGACACATATGTACGCCACCTACAACCTCTCGGACTAGGTGTACGATACTGCAACCTCTTAAACTACTGCAGCTTCTTGAGCTTGTGTACTTTACTGTAATCTCTTGCAATGTATGTACCCTACTGCAACCTCTTCAGCTAAATGTAACCTACTGCAACCTCTTAAACTGTATATATCTTACTTACCTTACCAATGTCTTGACGCATATGTGCACCACCTGCAATCTCTGGACCTAAATGCATCCTACTGCAACCTCTTGCATCGTATATATCCAGTGCAACCTGTCGAACTGTATGTACCTTAGTGCAAACTCTTGCACCGCATTTACCCTCCTGCAAACTCTTCAGCTGTACATATCCTACCTATACAACCTATGAATGAATGAAATGGCACAAAAGATGATACAGATACTAATGGTTGTGAGACTATGTATCCGAATGATTTTGGTGATCCCTTCATGTTTTCTATGGCACTACCAGCAGTTTGGAAATTGTTTCCAGATTGAAATATCTCAACAACTATTAGATTATTTGAGTCTTGGTCCAGAGATTCATGTTCCTCACAGAATGAAATGTAATAACTTCCCTTCCCTGACTTTTCATATAGCTCCTTCTTAACTGATCGTCAGATCAAAACTTCAAGCTTTTTTTCAACCCACTGCAACTCTACTGCAACTTTTTCACAAATACTGCAATCTTTGGGGCCCACACTTACCTTACTACATCTTACCCAGTCTTCTAGCTCATTCGTAACACGTTGCAGTCTGTCATTCCCTTTCCTTTGTACTCTTTAAGCATCCCTTGAGCTTTTCTGTACTGGTGTTGATCAACATTTAACCATTATAAACCTTTTTGCATCGAACTCCAGTGTAGTTATAATAAAATCAGTGGTAAGTATGGCAGACAACCCACTCTCAAACCTTAAACCACAGTCAATTTGAACACGCTGATATGGTTATCACAGTGGATCTCCAGAGAGGAAAGTGTAAAGAGCAAAATACCAGACATACATGGTCCCGGGCAGAGATGAGTGTATATACATTAGCACCAACACAGTGTGTGTCTTAATGTATTTTCCTCAGTGCTTGTGTGTGTGGTGAGTGTATATCTTTCAGTGTGTCTTTTCATTGGATCTGCTGACTGTGGGGGTAAAATTAGAGAGTTGAGCAAGAAAAAGAAACAGAGATATAAAAAATAAAAAGAGGAGAGGCTGGGACAGATGGAGAGAGCAGATGGACTAGAGGGGAGGAGTGTGGCAGAAGAGAGAGAGAGAGAGAGAGGAAGAGAGGGAGAGAAGTACTTACAGGTGTTTTGGAAGGTGTGGACCTGCATGTCCACCAGAGGAAACGATTGTCTGAAACTGTAGGTAACCGAAGTCTTCTTCTTTTGGAAGATCTTCGTCACCTGAGGAGGAGGAGGAGGAGAAGAGAGATGAGGAGAAAAGAAAAAGGGGTAAAGGATTGAGGAGAGAGAAGAAGAAGTCATGGAAGATGAGAGATGAGGAAGACAGAAAACGGAAGATTGAGGGGAGGAAACAGCAAAAGAGACAAAGGAGGAGGAGTGTTTGATTATGATAATCTTTCTCATCATTTGTTTCTTTTGTTCATTTCAAGGTGAGAGTTGTTTTTTTTTTAAATCCCTCAGCAGTTATTTTAATCTCTTCTCCATAAGCTGCACACGTTTCTCTTTGCTTGTTTTTGTCACATTATAAATAAATTAAATGACTGAATTAGAGCTGAATCACAGTTAGAGCAACTTCTAACAAACATAAGACACTTTTCATTACATCGACTGTCTGTAAAGACTTACTCACTACATGTTTTAAACCTTTTATTTAGACTGAAGAGCTTTTGTCACAAACCTCCTGGTTTAGATTTATATTTGAAGTTGGTCAATGCCTGTTCCCTATTGTTTGTTTCGACCATAATATGACCTTTGTATAATATGAAAACACAAAGATCTTTCCCTATTTTTAAAGGGGCTATTTGTAAGTTTTCTATGCCTCTGAACATGGTGTCTTTCCAGGGGCAGGTGGTGGTGATTGTGGCTTGACAACAGCTTCAGCCATCATTGCCTTTATAATTCAATTTGTAGAGGAAAAGACGTGATAGAGACAAGAGTTAACATTGGTGTCCCTTTTCACCACTGGAGGCAGCTGTTGGTGAGTAAAGAATTAAATTCTGATGCTAAACTTGCAACGTTTCCTCTAGACTCTTAAGTAAACAGCTGTAATGTTAGCTATGTAGCGATAGCAAAACTTAATAATACTTCCTTTAAATTTAGTTTGAAAGGTAATATAAAAAAAGTCAAATTTTTACTACAGTGTTTTAAATAGAGTTGTAGGATTAAGATGAAGTCATAAATATTTCTCCTTCTTTGTGTTTGTTCTTTTTAGCTTTATCTCCATATTGTTTGTATTACTGTTTGTTTTAACTGCATTTTATTTGTGGAGCATGTTCTGACTTTTTTCTTCAGAGATGCTACAGTAAAGATTCAAAACATAAATCCATTAAATAACTGCACACAGACAAAGAATGCAAATATGTCTCAAATCAACATGTAATGAAACATTGCATTTGTCATGTGGAAATAACAGCTCCATAAAGACCCTGTGATTTTGATGTGAACTTATTTTCTCTTCTTTCTCTGTGTCTTGAAGTTAAATTGTTTTAGTCTGCTTTGTTTAAAGCTACATTAATTGATTTTTAGCCATTAGGAGGAGAACTTTAAAACAAGTACTTTACTTGAGTGTTTCCATTATGCTTCTACTCCACTATCATTCAGGGGGAAATACTTTTTACTGCATTACATTTATTTGACAACTTTACTTACAAGTAGGAGATTCACATTAATAATACAAAATATAATCAAAAAATAAAGTATGATGTATTATTATAGGTAATTATAAGATTTTATTGGTCCCTGGGAGAAATTCAGCCACTACCCAGCAGTATAAGAGTAATTAATGTAGCTCCACCCCAACCAGCTGCAACATTAAAGAGATGTAGACATTAATGCATCAATAAAAGTTTGAGTAATGGGCACATGAAAGCCTGCTGGAGTTTTCCAAACGGCATTTTAAGGAGGAAAAGAGGAAAATATTCTCTGGTCTGACGAGAGAAAAACTGAACTCACTGGGCAGAACTTCAAACACTATGGAACACAGGTACTGCTCATCACCTGGATAACACCATTCCTACAGTGAAGCATGGTGGGGGCTTCTCATCAGCAGGGACAAGGAGGCTGGTCAGAACTGAGGGAGGGATGAATGAAACCTGCTCCAGAGTACAGGAGACCTGAGACTGAGGCGACGGTTCACCTTTCAGATCCGCAATGACCTGAAGCAAAGTGCCAACACAACACTGGAGGGGCTTCAGGACAAGTCTCTGACTGTCCCTGAGTGTCCCAGTCAAAGCCCAGATTTAAACCCCATAGAACACCTGTGTAGAGACCTGAAGATGGACGTCCACAGATGCTTCATATCCAGTCTGATGGAAGAAGAGTGAGTGTAGATCGATGGGAAAAATGATATTGATTGATTAATTTTAAAATTAAATCTCCAACACAGTAGTGTGCAAGATGTGAAGGGGTGTGAGTGCTTTCTGAAGGCACTGTAAGTCCAGTATTTAATTTCTTTTAGCTCTGATTTCAGTCTCCACCAGCTCCAGAGAAAAACATCTGGCTATTTACACCAGATGTTCCACTTTCAGGGCCTGTTCGCTGAAATCGGAGGGGAACACTGAGACTGTGACAAACAGTAAAGTGCGAAACATTAAAACTCGATTCTCACAGGAAAAACGTGAGACTCAAGAGCTGCTGACAAATCCTGCTCGGGTTTCCATTTATTTTCTAATAGGACATAAAACTTTTATATGTTCTAACACTGCAGGAGTTTACCATTAAACAGTAGCGAGGCATCACAGGAGAAAGTAGTGCTCTAGTGATGCACAGTCATTTTATCTCCCAATGCGACACACTCCTACGGCTCTGTAAGGACTTGTATATATACATGTCCCGAAATAGTTCAATAACAATAACACACACGAATCAAAGAGACAGTAAAGTGAGACAGATGATGATTCTAAAACCACCTATTTCTCTGCTTTCAATAAAACCCATAACTGAAGGCAAAGAGATTCACCTGCAGTACACACACACACACACACACACACACACACACACAACACACACACACACACACCACACACACACACACACAGTATGTTGATTACCATCAGCAGGTCGTTGAACAGGAAGACTTCTCTCTGGTGGACGCCGCTCCTCTGAGCTCTGTTCGGATCTGGAACCTCGAACAGCTGACAGCAGCAAACCAGCCTGCGATGAGGCAGCGACAGCACCTGCAACCCGCACACATACACACACACACACACACACACACACACACACACACACACACACACACACACACACACACACACACACACACACACACACATACACATACACATACACACACACACACACACACACACACAAAACATAAAATATTATATAATATTATAGTTTTTGTATTCTTTTTTGGATATCTTTATTGGGAGAGTCTGTTGTGTAAGTTGTCAATATTACTCCTTCGTACAACCCTCAGATTGGAGTAAAATGCACAAAAACTGGTAAAGTCGAACTGGATTACAGGGAATTTTAAATTTAAGAGACAGACACACGTATATTCATATATTTGGAGTTACCACCTCGCAGTTCTATGCCTCCACCAAACAGTCAAGTTGCAGAAAATATGGTCACAATCTCTCCTTCCTGTGTTACAGCATTGAATAATGCCCAGGAGTGTTTTTGCAGAATATAATAATTTCACTGTAAAGTTGACCTTTCACCATTTGGATATAAAATGTCATCACTTTTGAATTTGTAAGTTACGGCCAAAAATGTGTTTTGTGACGTCACAGTGTGCCAGAAATTCCCGGTAGGTGTTCCTGATATAATGCATTCACAAGAATGTGATGACCTTGAACTTTGACCACCAAAATCTAATATGTTTGTGCCAAGTTCCATCAAGGTGTTACTGAGATATCATGACCGACAACGAGACAACGATATGCCTCTGTCTCTGGCTGTCGCCCGTGTGGAGGAATAATAAAATTCTAATAATTAGAATTACTAACACATTAAGTTTAGAACTATGAGACGTCTGTTCAAGATGTCAAAGGGTCTTACAGGCTTCTTGCCGACTACCATCCTCTCCACCGCCTGGACCTGGGACACGTGGTCATCGTTGGTCCTCAGTTCCCATTTCTGGATCCTTCCATAGATCGCCACCAGCAGGTCCCTCGGGATGTCCTGCCCGTTATCAACACCTAATGGAAAAACACTGGTCAGCCTCAAGTTTAAAATATAAAGTTATTATTGTACAGGAAAATTCCAGCTACACAGATTTAGCATCACGTCCCTTTGTCTCTCAGTTATAATCTGCCAATCAAACAATAATCGTCTAATGGCAGAAATGAAATGGAAAGACCCTGCTGAGTCGACCCAAGTACAGATAAAGTTTTACTGTTAGCTTCACCACAATGCTAATTACTTTGAACAGACACCCTAAATTAACAGAAGTTATTGTGAAATTATGTTTTAATATGTTTCTTGGTGAGTTTTTGGACTGCTCTGAGCACCGTTATGAGTAACGACAACCGCCTGCAGCATTTCTGCTCTTTTCCAGCCAACTACTGTTTTTAAAATCTCCCAGACCTGCGTTATGTAACACAGACTGCACTGATTACGAGACGTGGAGATGATCCATCGCCTGACCTCGCAGGTTCTTGATGAAGTCCTCCAGCTTCATCTTCCTCTCCGGCTTGACGTTGGGGCTGTACATGTCCGTGTTCAGGAGGATGATGGCAAACGCCAAGATGAAGATGGTGTCTGGGTTCTGGAACTGCCGGATCAGCACCGGGTTGCAAACACAGTACCGCTGACTGCAGGGTGAGAGAGAGAGAGAGAGGAAATTAGGGAGACATCACAAACTCCACTGACAGGCTGTATCTCCTCCGTGATTCAAACCTGTGGTGCAGTTTATTACCTGAACGCCTCCACCAGTCGCTCCACCCGCTGCGCTTCACCCTGAACTTTAATCTGAGCCTGGAACTTCCTCAGAGCATCGTCAAGATCCATCCCAGAGAAATCCATTTCATCCAGGACACAGCTGCAGACGGAGAGACAGGAAGCACTGATCATCATTCCCCATATCTTTCAGGTGTCAGAATGGGGGTCCGGGTGTCTTTAGATGAATCTTTAGACATACTCAGATGACACAAGCTAGTTTCAAGCATACTGAACCACTAAGCATCAAACTGTAATAGAAATTTTATTTCATTTAATAATAGAAAACCAGTGTAACAACACAACACAAAAGACTACATTTCCCACAAACCCCCTTGATTCCAGTCACAGAGAGGATGCTGCCACTCATTCCATGTAAGGAAACACTGTCACACTGTTGTACCATATCAGAAACCATTAACCCTGGAGAAGGTCCTCACTTTGCAGGATTTTTCTCTCCTTATGAGGATGATTATGATTCTTGTACGGACTTAAATACAACACAAACACATTCACCTGGTTTTTCTTTCGTGTTGAAGTCATGTGAATGTTTATTTTACTCACTCCAGGACGTCCTTGTTGAACTGCTGGCGGCTGCCCAGGAACTCTCCGATCATCTGCCTGCTCAGTCCTTTCCTCTCCAGGATGAACCTGGCGATGCCCACCGGCGTGTCCGACACAAACCCCCTCTCAATCAGGTACTGGATCCCCTTCTCTGGCTTCCTGTAGCCCAGAGAAGTCTTTTAGTTGGTCTCTTCTTTTCTAATTGACTTTGTTTGCTTACTTTTTGAATTGTTTAAAATTGTTTTCCACAATGTTTCATGATGTTGTTTCACTTGTCATTTCTATGTCGCCTCATACTTATTATCATCCGTCTTCTTGATTATTACGTTTACAGATACAAACACACATACTTGTTAAACAGGTTGAGTCCGATGCGGTACTGCCGCCGCTGCACCACGTCGTTGTTGAAGGCGGGTGAGTCCCAGCTGTGGCGGCTCTCTCTCTGATAGGTCTGTTTCCCCAGTGTGGCCCCTCCGATTGGCTCCCGTAGGCTGTCACGCGACGACGAGCCGGAGCTGCAGTTGTTGACGGTGGTGTCGTCGTTGGAGTTGGTGGTGGTGGAGTTGACGCTCTCGTTGTCTCCGTCCGAGCAGAGCAGGTGGTGGTGGTGGAGGTGGGGGTGGTGGGCGAGGTGCTGCTGCTGCTGGGCCTCCATGTTTTGGAGTGCCGAGGAAGATGAGGAAGACAGTGGTGAGGGTGTGAGTGGCGGCGGCAGGGGTGAGAGAGGTGTAAGCGGTGGTACAGGGGAGGGCAGAGGAGAAGAGGGGGGCTCTGGGTAAACATGGGGGAGGTGGTGGTGTTGGTGGTGCAGGTGATGGTAGTGGTGCTGGGCGAAGTGGTGCGCGTGCTGGATGTAAGGGCTGCCGCCGTGCCCGTGGTGCATGTGCAGGATATGTGGCTGGCTGTACTGCGGGTGATGGTGGAGGATGGTGGGCAGGTGGGGGATGGGCGACGGGTGAGGGTGTGGGTGTGGGTGTGGATGTGGGTGTGGGTGGGGGTGTGAATGTGGGTGTTGGAGTGGGTGAGGGAGTGGGTGTGTAGGCAGGGTGCGGGCTGAAGGCATCGGCAGGGGGACGTTGGCGGGGCTGCGGGTTTGTCCCTGCGCCGTGGCGACCGAGCGACCGTTCGGTTTGTGTTTGATGGTCCCCTGTGGCGAGTCAGCTTCGCTGCTTCCTCCCCCTCCTCGCTCATCTTCTCCGGTCTCTCCCTCCACTCCTCCTCCCCTCCTCTCCCTCTCTCCTCCTCGCTCGACTCCTGACGGCTCCTGTTCGTACACCAGGCGTCCGATGGAGCCTCGCTCCGACCTTAAGATTTGAACAATAAAGTTAATGTTAAAGAATATTTCCAGGACAAATAAGGTGTAAAGCCAGAAGCAATTTCACAGGAGTTGGATCAAAAAGATTGCACTAAAGGCAAGAGTAAGAAAAAAGACCCACACACTTTGCTAATAGCTCCCAGAAATTTTAATAAAACAGCAACATTTCGATCTGCAAAGATCCGCGTTACTGTGCCTGACAAAGATCCTCTACTTCTACTTTTGAGCTGCTGTAACTAGTGAATTTCCCTGTAATTTGATCTCACCTTAAAGAACTGGAGCTATGTCATTGTGTAACCACCAACAATGAAAAAACATCAATTTATTCTCAAATATGTTTTACATTTGGAGCAATCTGGGAGGAGGACAGAGGACTATGCAGAATAATGTTGGCTGCGTCAAAGCTGCAGCTCTCAAGGACGACTGGAGGAGGAAGGAGAGAAGAAACGGAAAATGAAGAGATGAGATGATGCAGGTAAAAGTGAGAGAGGGAAAAAGAGACAGTGGGGGGGGGGGTTGATGGTACAATCCCCCTTCATAAAGCAGTGTGAGGAAAGCGCTTTATAATATAGTGGTTACAGGGTTATTCATTCATTCATTCACTATTATTGGAGGGTGAGTAAGTAAAAAATATCTGTGTTTTCTGTGTTAATCACATAAATAATCTTAGAATAACAAGTTTTTATCTCTTGCTCTCTGATTGGCTGTACTAACCTGTCACTCATGTCCACTGAGCTGTCACTTGGCGGTTCAATGGTCAGGACAGGGAGGTGTCCTCCTCCTCCTCCTCCTCCTCCTCCTCCTCCTGTCCTCCCCCTGTACTCCCCCCGACACTCTGTACAGGGGGTGCTGCTCCTCCGGCTCGCGTTGCTGCCCCCCTCGGTGTCCCTGCTGTCCTCTCTTCCACCTGCACCTCCTCCCCCTCCTCCCCCCCAGTAGTCTGTGTCAGAACTGGAGGCGGGACGGGAAAGTGGCGAGGAAGGTGGGCGGGACAGAGGCGAGGAGGGGAGGCAGCCCTCGTCCATGTAGAGGGTGACATCGCTGAAGGAGGTGGCGGTGCTGTCCTCGTGCATGGCGGCACCTCCGCCCACGCCTCCTCTCCCCACTCCTCCCACCCGGCCAGCGGGGCGTCGGGAGGATGCGCTGGTGTTGCGCCATGCACACTGTCTGTAATCTTCATCCTCATCTTCCTCCTCGTCCTCCTCCCCTTCCTCCTCCTCCTCTTCCTCCTCTTCATCTCCCTCCTCCTCATCCTCGTCGTCGTCCTCCTCCTCCCCCTCTCCCCCCGCTTCTTGTGAGTCTTCACGGCCGGACTGGCAGGTGAGGGAGTCGTCCATGGAGTCGGCCAGGGACTTCACCTGTGGGCGACACACATGACGTAAACAAACACAGAGACGCACAGGGAGTCAGACACAGGCGTTTCCCTTCAGTTCTGTATCAGTGGTTCTGTCTCCCTGTTCACTCATCTGGCTACAAGTCATCCCGCCCCTGAGGGTGAGTTTCACCTGACCTCTGCTTGTCCATAGTGGCCGCCAACCTTAATTTGAGACACGGTCATTATTTTACGACGGAATATTAGGTTAACATTGAGTAAGAATAAAATCTGAAATTTCAAAAATAAAGTCATAATATTATGAGAATAAAATCATAATATTTCAAGAAAAAAGTCAGAATATTATGAGAATAAAGCGGTAATATTAGGTTTTGTGTTGTTTTAGAGGGGAAATTTCAGATGCTTTGGAGCGTCCTGTGAAGTTACACTTTAGCACAAGTTTCACCTTTGGGTACATCAGCATCATCATAACTAGCTACATAAAGAAGCAGCTCATGCTGCCAGTGACTGTCCTTTCACCTGTTTGATTGGTTGCTTGTAATATTCCTTAAAATTATGGTTTTTTTTCTCTCAAAATTTTACATTTTTAATTCTTGATATATCGTGACTTCTTTCTCAAAATTTCAGATTTCTTTTTTTTCCTCAATGTGACCCTAATATTCATATATACATATTATCTTAATTTAAGTGAAAGGTCCCATATAGTATAAAGGTAGATGTCCATGTCTACTTTGATCATAAAGCAGGTCTAGGTTCTATATTAATACTGTGAAAGTATCAAAGCCTCAGTCCACAGAGAAATGCACACAGTCTGTATTCAGAAACTGAGCCTTAAAACAAGCCGTCAGGACTTCCACTTACTCTGAGTGCTTACCTGAAATCAGCCAATCTTGGCTGATTTGACAGGTCGGTGTTGGTGATTGGCTTACTGCTCAAGTATAAAACATGGGACCTTTAATTTACATTTCCACAGCTCTAATTCCATCAGTACATCAACAGATTTTAGTTGATGGCAGCTTTGTTAAAAGCTGAGAAGGTGACAAATATGTCTACCTGCTTAGAGAAGGAGTCGTCCATGTCTCCTGCGTCCTCTGACCCCTGCTGACCTGCTGACCCCTGACCCTGCGGCTGACGCTCATCAAACGAGTACTGGACCCACCAAAAAAAACACACAAGCAGGATCAGAGTGGGCACAAACTGGACCTGAACAGGATGTTTTTATACTGTATATATATATATATATATATATATATATATATATATATATTTATTTGTGTGTGTGTGTGTGTGTGTGTGTTTCTGTCTGCGTCTGTATGTACCTGCATCCTCATGTTGGACAGGATGATGCGCCGGGTCATCCTGCTCTCGGATGCGGAGCTGCGAAGCCTCTCGAAGTTCTTGTTCATGCGGTACTGCCTGAACGCCGTCTGGATCGTCCTCGCTGCCCGTCGGGACACAAACTGGCCCCCATACTTCCTCTCCAGCATCTCCACCTATCAGAGAGCACGATCATACACAGGCGAGAAATCAGGACCATAGGCCAGACTGTCTCATTTTCATTCGGCCTTCAGTCTACGGCGGCTACGACGAGCCACACCTTCATAGACTGCGTCATCTGAAGGATGTGGGCCCTGTGTTGGGACACAGCTATAGTGTGTAGTAATAATATAGAATGAGTAAGTCTGAGGAGAATATATTAGGTTTTTTCTTTGTGGAGGATTATAACATCCATGGATCCACTAGTTTCTGTAAACATTCTGTAAATGAACTGATTTCCATAAAGGTTATTAACAGTTACTGTTAGAAAATCTTCAAAACAGAAACACAGAGCGTCATCTTCATCACATCATTTGGTATCTGTAGAAAACACCAGACAACATACAGACAAAAACCGGGATGCACTGATGTGTGTATCAAATGTGATAAAATTACGTTGAAGCGCATCAACGCTTGTAAATAGGACAAGCGTATCGTGACACAGCGCTGAGCATCAACCCACAGTGAAGTGTGTGCACGTAAAACAATAGGTGTGGGCGTTTTGACGTGCTTCATACGCTGCTGGGGGGTGTTCTCTGTTTGAAAAGACTGTAACATAACAAGAGACGATTACACGAAAACCCCACTGGAACACTGTGGCGCTGTACCTTCTTGTCCTGGAGGTCTGTAGAGAGCTCATAGCTGTCAGAGAGAGCCTTGCAGCGTTTGCTCTCCTCCTCCTCTTGCTTGCGGAGCGCCAGGCTGGCCGGCTGGTGTCTGCTGCGCTGAGCCCAGGCGAGGCTCGCCGGGCTGGGGGGAGAGATGGGAGAGCTGCCCTGAAGGAGGAGAAGGAGAGAGGGAGACAGATTTTTGGTTTCAGACTCAAACTTTAAAGTCAGCGGTGAATAAAGAATGAAGTAAAAGTAGCAAAAACACAAGTTAAGAGCCGGTGCACCTCAATACACAGTTAGCCATGTTACAACATCGTGAGTTTCTGACTGTATTTGCTGAGTGAGTAATTCTTGCCTCAGTGTTGACCTCTACAACGACCTCCAAAACAGACACATGGGCTGGCCCACTGCCTAGCTAACAGCTCACAAAGCAGCACTGTAAAGCAGCTAACGACAACAGAGGATGTTAGATAAGTTAAACCACTGTTATTCCTGCTTTGTAATTAGAATTCCTCATATTTTAGCAAAGTAATCATAAGCTGACTGGTTAATTACACTGGTAGTAAATTCATAACAATTTTCAGTTTCAGTCATGTTGTTATTTCTATTTCTTCTATTATCTTTTTTTTTTACAGTGTGGGTTATTTTTGTAGCTTTGGTCATTACCAAGTAGCTTTCATTTAACTCACCATCATAATGAAGACGACAAACCCCTATACACAGGTGTAAGACATCGCAACAAGTAAAGAAACATTTACACAGTCATCGGTGCTGTCAGGTGTACAATAATTATTGTATTTGTATTACAATTTAGCTTTTTGTTTACTGTATGATGAGATCATTCTAAAATTTTGGAACCTTGTTTATTATCTTTAGTAGTCTTTTTTTCCATTAACAGTGAACTGGTACAAAGCTGAACATATTATTTATTGTACAGTGGCTGTGCCACTGTCAGTGCTAACAGCCTCTTATAAACACTGACTGTGTTTAACAGTCTCATGTTAAATTTGGTTTCTAGTACAAAAATAATTTTGAACCTGCAGCTGTGTAATGACACTCCAGGATGGATGGTTTGTGTCCTATAAAAAATGCAATGTCATTAGCTGGCATGCATGCTAGCATTGCTTGCCAACATTAGCTAGCTAGCCTTTGGTTTCTTGTCAAGCATGCTAGGTTAGTTTAGTTACCTAGCTAAACTGTTGTTGTAACTAAAGTCTAACTCTTTCTCTGGCATGTTTAGCCGTTACCAAACAGCACAGGTGCACCAGCCTCTGGATGGGATGGACTCACGTTACCTCTAGCCCACAAAAAAAAGCAAAGGAAACAACATCCTATACTTAAAACTAAAAAATAAATGCATAAAAGAAAAGATAAAATAAAACTACTGATGGTGTTCAATTTGTCACCACTTTATACTTCAAGATAAATAAAATATTTACTACTAAAAAATTCTCTATGAAACTTCTTGTTCAGGAAGTACACAAATGGTCCCCTCATCTTTTATATCTTTTTCATGGATAGTGAGCTTGAAAATCCTTTTAGCCACTGGCTAAAATATGGTTTTAATGGTTTTGGAACACAGTAATTACAACAGATAAATCTTACTCTTTCCCACATCTTAGATTACACACAGTAGGAAATATACCAACTTGGCACAGAATAGAGAAAAGTGAGGTCTGTAGGAACAAGATGTGAGGTTATGGGATAAGGGGGTAAGTGGGTACCTGTTACAGGTCATACATACCCTGTAATTAAAGAAAAGGTACTCAGTAGTTAAACAGTAACTATGGTATACCGTCTTTGTAAGATCCTGAGTTGTAACCCCCTTATTTCATAACTTCACAACTTGTTCCCCACTTTCTACATAAGTATTGGTACATACTGTAGTCGTACACCGTTAGTACAAAAGATTACACTTTAACTCCAGAGTAATTACATTACCAAGGTGTTTGTACCATTTATACTTTTAAGAGTTTAAATAATTACATAATTATTGAATAAATACTGTTTGAAATAGAAATAATTAACAACCTTGTGCATCCTTTTTATTCAAATAAATTAAATAATTTTGCTTGTTAATGTCTCATTATTTGATACATTTTAATTGTGGCCTGAAAGTTTTTAAACATTTACACCTTTAAACGTCTGGTTCCTAACTCCTGGAATAATATAATAATATTGAACAAGGTGAAACTTCCTGTGATAAACAACCTAATGGCTGCACACCTGTTGTCTGAGTTTCTTGTGTTTGTGTTACCTGAGTGTGTATGTGGGAGGCTCCCAGGGGCCCGCTGGTGGAGGCAGAGCTGTAGGGATCACAGGGGCTGGAGAGGGGGATGTTGCTATAGCGATGGAAGGGAGGCGGATGGCCGAAAGACGAATCAGGAAAAGTGAGCGCCTCCGGACACTGAGAGTCGCCCTCCACACTGAGAGAGAACAGAGACGGGGGAGGGGTTGTTAACCACCTGCTAGTGTTGATCACATCAGGTCAAAGTGACTGATTCAATAATACGTGTTTGTTTCCTGTCACACAGAAATAAACTGAAAGATGAAGAAACAGACGGAGAGAAACAACAGGATGAAATGAGAAGTGATGTAAACAAAGGAGAACAGAATCAGGACGAACAGAGGGATGAGGAGGAGGAAGAGGAAGTGGGTACAGAAAAATAGACAAAAATGAAGGAGAAGAAAATAATATGACAGGAGGAGAAGAGGGAATGATGAGGATGATGAGGATGATGATGATGAGGAGGAGGAGGAGGGGAGGAGGAGGAGGAGGAAGAGAAACACAACAAGACAGGGAGGGAAAGTCCAGGATAAGAAAGAAGAGCAGGAGGAGAACTAAGAGAGGCAGAGGAAAGAGACAAAGTCAGACGAGTCAGCTGTCAACTGACCAAACCAAACCAAACCAGACCAGATCAGACCAAACCACACCAGACCAGACCAGACCAGGTCAAGCCAAACCAAACCAAACCAGACCAAACCAAACCAAACCAGACCAGATCAGACCAAACCACACCAGACCAGACCAGACCAGGTCAAGCCAAACCAAACCAAACCAGACCAAACCACACCAGACCAGGTCAAGCCAAGCCAAGTCTAGAAGACTAAATGGATCAATTCAGGCAAAACAAACCAGAAAACCAAACTTTACTTAAACAAACCGGTTTAAAACTAAACTGGATCAAACCAGTGAACCTGGAACAGGTTAGACTATATGAGGGTAAATCAGACAAACTGGACCAATCAGTAAAAACCTGGACCAGACCAGTGAAGCTGGAACAAATCAAACTAAACTAAACCAGATTAAACTGATATAAACCTGGTTAATTTGGACTAATGTAGCAGAAACAGACTGAGTGGATCAAACTGGAGTAAACTGGACCGGACTAAATGATGGGAACAAATTAAATTCAACAAAACTAGACTAAACCTGAAAAATCCAGATCGAACCAGAACGATCAACCAAAACACGATCAGACAACAGGAGCTAAAACAGATTCAACTGGACTTGAGAAATCAAACCAGAACGAACCAGACAAACTGGGACAAACTAGATTAAACCGGTTCAGCTTCACTAATCAGGTGACAGTTTGACAACATGTGATCGGTCCGTCACCAACTCAGCAGAAAGACAGAGACACCTCAGTGTCAGCAACTGCAGACAGAGCACAAAACATTGTGACTGATAGATGATCAATCGATTCATTGATTAATCAAGGAGGAGATGAGAGGAGAAAAGCAGAAGAATCTATGTGTCGGCCATCTTTAGTCTGTGTTTCATCATCAAAGGGGCTCTTCACTGTTAATCTAAGACACCGTGAAGCTGGCAGAGAAGCTAATGTGGGCGCTGCCAAGCTCACACGCACACGCTCACACACACACGTGCTCCCACACACTCATGCTGTGCCTCTCTCAAACACAACACACTGTACACCCACACTCACGTACACTGTACACACCCCCACAGTGACACACACTCACACACATACTGCTGTTAGCCATGAGTCACCCTCATGTGACTCAGTGTGTGTGTGTGTGTGTGTGTGTGTTTGTGTGTGTGAGAGGTGAAGACGTTATTCTGGGATGATGTGGCATTTATATCCCAAAACTTTGATATATTAAATCCTCTCTCTCACGCACGCACACACACACACATGCACACACAGCTGAGAAGTGACTGCACTCATATATCCCAGAGAGGCTCTGCAGTAAAAACTGAGAGGAAGGTACTCTAGATAATTGCTAACTGTTTCTGTTTCCAACTGTTTCTCTCCTCCTCCCCTTCATCATCATCTTTTCTTTTCTCCCTCTTCCTTTGCTTTCCTTACTTTCCTCCCATCTCCTCTCTATCATTTCCCTCCTCCCTTTTCTCTCTCTTCACATCCATCCCATCCATCCACCTCTCCTCTCTTCCTCTCCTCTTCCCATCTTCTGTTCATTTTCTTTTTCCTTTCCTCCTTTTCTCCCCTCACTCTTTCTATCTCCTCCCTTCTCATTTCCTTTCACAGTTGTAAGAAACTACTGTAAGTGAACGTCCTTTGGAATGATGTGCATTTATGTTTTTCCAATATTATGATCACATTTTTATATAAATTATAATAAAGAACAAACACTGTTTTAACTAATAACACACAGATCATTGTGTTCTTCTTCTTCTCTCAGCTCATCTCCTCTCTCCTTTCCCTTCTCCTCCTCACCTCTTATTTCCTTTCTTTTCTTCTTTTCCTCTCCATCTCCTCTGTCACCTCTTTTCCTTTCCTTTAACTCCTCTGCCCTCATCTTCTCCTCTCCTTCCAACTCATCTCTTTCCTTTCCCTTTCTTGCCTCATCTCTTCTCCCCTTTTCTCTTATTTCCTTTCCTTTCCTTACTTCTCCTCACATTCCCTTTCATCTCTTCTTTCCATTCCTTTCCTTTCCCTGAGCCTGAGCCAGCTGCAGGGTTGAATTGAGGTGAGGTATGTTTGATTTATACCCCGGCCGTGCACTTAGCACCACGCTGGCAGCTTCCTCTGGCAGGCTGCAGCGCACTGAGGTCACACAGGAAACTTCAGGTGACCCTGACATTAGAAAACCGTCACTTCTGTGCCAGATTTTACTTTTTAAAATCCTCTGTCTCCATCTTTGTTGCTCAGCTCTCGTTGCAGCAGTGCTAACCAGTAAAATCAGTACCAGGTACCATATGAATAAGATAATACAGATTCTTAATTTCCACTGGGGATCATGGTGAGACATGTGCCCCTAATGTTTGTAGATCTGTGTTGATTTGTTCATCAGAAGTGCCTTCAGTTATTACTGGGCCCTCAAAGCAGTGAGTAGTACACGTTTGATTATCAGATTTTTGGTTGCCATGGGTTTCGTCTCTCAGGCTGTCCTGTCTTGTTAGTGAAGTGATGGGGCTGCATACAATGCTCCTGAAACCTATATTTTTCTGGTTAAAATTCATATCTATATATAAACAGTGTTTTTAATTCTAGTGAATATTTTCCTAAAAAGATGCTAGAATTGAACTTCAATTGACCTTCTTGTGATCCATCAAAAATAAAATTATAATGCACAGAGCACAAAATAGAGAGTATCAGAAACTAAAAATGATTTTACCTAAGGTTAAAAACCAGGTTTACACAACTTTACTACAACATAATTTGTTATGTGCTCAATTGATATGGTCACTTTGTCAGTTGGCGAGGAACACCCAAATTCATCATTACACAAACCATAAACATAAAACATATTGCTTTCTGTTGGCACTGATTAACATATTCTTTCAGTAACGATATCGTGTATATGCATGCAGTGCCATAGTCACACTGCAAATGATGCGATGCAATAAAGTAAATGAGGCGCACCATGCATTTTACTGCTTAATAATAAATGAAAATTAACACACCATTTTAATTATGGCTGGGAACTAATGCTGCCTTTATATCACATGGGATTGATGGTAGAGGATGGTGAATTCATGGGGCTGGAGGGAATTCACCTGGACTCTACTAAGAGCTGGCCGCCCAGCCAAACTGAGGGGGAGGGGGAGAAGGTGACCAAGAACCTGAAGGTCACCCTGGCCAGAGATCCTGAGTGGAGATTTGAGAAACTTCCAGAAGGACAACCATCACTGCAGCACTCCATTGATCCGGGCTTCATGGCAGTGACAGTTTGTTAACAAGATTCTCTGGTCTGATGAAACCGAGACTGAACTGTCTTGCCTCAATTCTAAGCGTCACGTCAGGAGGAAACCAGGCACCGCTCATCAGCTGCCTGATACTATCCTCAATGGTAACGCATGGTGGTGGCAGCAGCAGGGACAGGGAGACTGGTCAGAATTGAAGGAAAGCTGAAAGGAGCAAAGTACAGAGAGATCCTTAATAAAAACCTGATCCAGAGCTCAGGATCTCAGACTGGGCTGGAGATTCAACTTCCAACTAGACAATGACCTGAAGCTCACAGCCAAGACAACAACAACAAGAACGGCTTAGGTACAACTCCATGAGTGGACCAGCCAGAGCCCTGGGTTCAACTCAATCAAACATCTGGAGATCCGGAAAATGTCAGTCCACTAATGTCCCCATCTTACCTGACAGAGCCTGAGAGGATCTGCAGAGAAGAACGGCAGAACACTCCAAAGCTTGTGACGTCATCCCCAAGGCGACCAGAGGTTGTAATTGCTGCCAAAAGTTGCATCAACTGAGTCTTGAGTAAAGTGTCTGAATACTTATTTTAAATGTGATATTACAGTTTCTCCTTTTTCATAAATTTGCAAAAATTTCTAAAATTCTGTCACTTTGTCATCATGGGGAACTGAAGGTCCGTGAGGGAAGAATTTTCATTAAATGATTTTATCATAGAACTGCAACATAACTTGTGAACAGAGTGAGGTGGTCTGAAGACTTTCTGAATGCACCGTACACATCGGTCTTTAACTGATGTGAGGCGTCCATGTTTGTTTGGTTTTCGGGCACTTCTGTATTAGTAAGTGCAAAGTTGGATACATTGGAGCTTTCAGAGAAATTTGAGTTTCTCAGACAAAATCACAACCTGGATTCTTGATGTCAACACTATATATAAGTCAATAAAGTAAATAAGTCCAGTATGGCATTAATGTGGCATTAATCCATCAGTGCTCTGCTCACCTGAAAGCTATGCTCTCACCTGCTGCTGCTACTGCTGCTGTTCATACAGCTTTATTATTGTGAGCTGTAATAATCTAAAAGGTCTCATACAGTATAAAGGTAGATCTCCATGTGTTCTTTGATTATAAAGCAGGTCTAGGTTATATATTAATACTGTGAAAGTATGAAAGTGCTCAGTCCACAGAGAAATGCTCACAGCCTGTATTCAGAAACTGAGCCTCAAAACGAGCCGTCAGGACTTCCTGCCACTATCCAACCTTGCAGGATTTTGTCTCTCTGAGTGTTTACCTGAACCTCTTCTATATTTTTATTGAGTTTAAGTTGATTAAGTCAGCCAATCAGAAGAAAGGTTCAGACTGTCTCTTTTGATTGGCTCACCGACCTGTTGTCACTAGACCTCCAGAGAGAAGCCTGAGAGAGGAGCTGTAAAAATACACTATGTTTTTTGGTTCTTAAAACCACAAATATATCCTCTTATGGATCAACACTTCAACGCCAGAAAAGTGTAAAATAAATAAACAAGATTAAATAATAAATAAATAACTAAATGAATAATAAATAAGAAGAAGAAACGGTTACCATTTATCTCCTGGATGTACAGTGAAGAGTCTGGTCACTGTAATATTCTCACTAAACTCGACTACACTCTGTAAAACCCAGTACAAGAGACAGTAACATCTACTATACTTATAAACCCACTCCAGCGTGAAAAAAAGACAACACTCACATGTAAACCTTGGCTCTGCTCGGCAGCTTGTTTCTCCTGTGAAACCACATGAGTCCGGGGGAAGAGGACACACACGCTAATGAGGTTCAGTACAGTTTTTCATTTTTATGTTTGTTTCTGGTCTTCTGTTTTTCCTTTCAGACGTAAACCTGCATTTCCCTCACACACAGAAAAACACACACACTTCAACACACACTCTGTTTCTGTTTGTCATTCTGCATTCAATGCCAGGGGCGGTAACTAACAACACACTGGTAGCAACATGCATCCTACAAGACACACACAAGCACACACACGCAAACACACACATGCACACACACACACTGATTAGAAAATCCATCTGATTTATGTGGGTTACAGTGTCAAAGCAATGATGCCAGTTGCAGCACAAACAATACAAACACACACTGATACACTGAAGCATGGATGTGCTCACATGTAGTGCCTCCACATAGACTGCTTCCCTCTCTGCCCCTGCAGCCAGCAACAGGCCAAACAGACCCAGAACATAAAGACAATCAGCTGCTGCGTCAGTCAGCTGCCCACAAGACCAGGATGCCTGAAATATTCACATCATGGAGTGTCAGGTGGAACAGAGTCAATTCTGAGGTCCACCTCCGCATTTTCAAGGAATAAAGAATCAGGCTGTAATGTTCAGTTTATTCTGCAGTTCTCTCTTGTTTGTTTGTGCTTGGAGACAGCAGACAAGGGGATTTCCCAAGCAACAGGAAAATACTGAGAGAGATGCGTGACTGTCACTGGAAATGACCTTACATTTCTGGGAGACACACACTGTCCTCCTGTAAAAAATGAGCCCATAGTTCATCTGTGCAGCAGGTTATTATGACTTAGAGTTACGTTTTGTTGCTAGGTGACACTAGGGCACAACTGAAAGAGGGGTGCACATTTGTAAAGATGTGACTGCACCAGCATAATTAGTTTTGCATCTCTACATCTCTTTGTGGTTGTTTTGTGGTCGTTTTTGCGTCTCAAGTTGTTTTTGGTTGACTTTCCAACAGGAAGTGATCGCAGTCAGTGGATACAGAGGATAATAACATCAACTACTGACTCTGACAGATCAGTCAGTAGTGGGGTGAGGGGCTGCTGAGCCCAAAACACTTACAGTATCAAATCCTGAAATTTGAGAAACAGAAATGGAAATTCAGTTTGGGAAACACCTCCTGATGGGATGTTCGCTGCTGTGAAGCTGACAAGCAGTGACTCCACCAGCTGTAAACAACAGCCATGACAAACAGGAAGTGAGGGTGCAGCGCCGTGACAGAACGGACAGCGACTCCCAATGAGACGAGGCCGGTGTCACAGCGACACCAGTAACAATGAAGAAGGTGGAGGAGGAGGAAGAGGAGGAAGATGACCAGATGATTCACTGACCTGACTCACTTCTAACTCAATGACCAACCAACCAGGGAGGCATGAAATAATATAGAGAATCAAAAATGTATTTATTTAGAGACCAAGGTTTACTGAAGAGCTCAGATGATGTTTAGTCTGGTTTCAAACCTGCACTGTTTTTGAATCAGACACCGTTATATTTCCCTCCTGGTGTGATATTTGTTTCAGCAGATCTGAACTCAGGTGTGGACGGAGATAACCACACAGAGACAGATACTTGTCTTTGTCTGTCCCCTGCTCTGACGCACTGAATCTGAATCAGTGTCATACTGAAGTGATCAAACACTGCAACACTGCAGCCTCTAAGTGGTGCCGGTACGACTGTGGGGTTTACATTTAGACTAAACAGTAGTTTTCTACTTGAAGTAAATTAGCTGTTAAATAACAGTGTCTTTGCTTTAGAAGGACATTTTATTTGGCTGCTGTGTCCTTCGCTGCTATTGTCCCCTGTGGGCCTCCGTAGCCTCCGGCTGTCACACTGCAGAGTGCTATGGTATAATAATACAGACTGAGTAAGTCTGACACCACATGGGAGCACACACACACACACATACACACACACACACACACACACACACACACACACACACACACACACACACACACACACACACACACACACACACACACACACACACACACACACACACACACACACACACACACACCTGCAGCTCTGTCAAAGTCACTCACGCAGGAGGTCAGTGTGTCATTCTGTTGTAATTAATAAGGTTCTGTGATTAACTGTTGAGGTCAGTAATTACATACACAGCTTAGGTGTGTGTGTGTGTGTGTGTGTGTGTGTGTGTGTGTGTGTGTGTGTGTGTGTTTCTTTCTTGACCTTAGGAACAGATATCTGTGATACAATATTTCAAACTCAAGGTCACTTTATAGATTTCTCCAGAGCTTTCAACCAAAGCCCATGTCTTCCTTCATTATTCCTGAACTGTGTCATCATGTGATCTAAGTATAGAACTTGATGAGTGACTTAAAGACCATATTCTAAGAGACACAGCGGTTATGATTTCAATGTCTTGTTGTCTTGTGGCTGAAGAAGACGATGGGATGCAGTTGAAAACTTTGGATATAACCCCACTTTAACCTGCAATCATCAACAGTAAAAGCTTTATCCTCCCACAGCTACAGTTTGACTCTGGTACAGACAAAGTGGAGGGGGCACTAACTGAATATAAACCATAATCACTGTATCATATTACAGGTCAGACTTCGATGCAGATCAGAGGTAATACGAAAGAATTTCATTAAAAAAGTTGAACTACCGCCTCCCTTCTGCCCTGTTTATCCAGAGTCATACAAAATATTTACCATTGGTGTGAAATTTTGTCATAACTACTGTGTCTTGAGTAACGGCCAGAAGCACTTTTTGTGAGGTCACCCTGACCCTGACCTTTGACCACCAAAGTCTGATCAATTCATCTTTGAGTCCCAGCTGACATTTGTGCCAAATCTGAAGGGATTCCCTTGAGGAGTCCTTGAGATTTGTGAGGTCACTCACCTTGACTTTTGACCACCAAAATCTAATATGTTCATCCTTGAGTCATAGTGAATGTTTGAAGAAGTTCCATCAAGGCGTTACTGAGATATTGCGTCCACGAGAATGGGACGGACAGACAACCTGAAAACAATATGCCTTCGGTTCTGGCTGTCGCCGGCACGGAGGCATAAAAATAAAAGCTGCACATATGTGTCCTGTTTTGTTAAAATGAAGCTTCAGCCAGCAGCCGGCTAGCTTAGCTTAGCATAAACACCAAGAACAGGTGGAAACAGCTAGCCTGGCTCTGTCCATACATACTAAAATCTCAAAAATTAACATGTTAAATCTCCTTTGTTTAATCTGAACAAATCAGGGTATCTCCATTCATGTTTCTTTGGCCAGATTGTCCCAGGGATTGGAACCAGCAACCACTCTGCTCCACTGCCCCGTAGGCTTGCAGCGCTCTACATTAGGACACAATGGGGACTCAGGAAAATGTGTGTTAGTGAGACACAGTTTATCCAGGCCTTGTTTTACCAGGGAGAGAGAAAAAGAGAGAGCGAGAGAAAGGGAGAGAGAGAGATTGTGTGTGTGTGAAAGGTTTGTGTTTCTGTATTGATGTGTTACTGTGTGAATTTCAGTGTGTGTATGTGTGTGTGTGTGTGTGTGTGCGTGTTTGTGTGTGTGTGTGTTTTGTATGGCTCGTTGTCCAAACAGGCACCAAATGGCACCAAACCCCGAGGCATCGAGCTGCTACTCACAACAACTACAGTACATGTGTGTCAGCCCCACCTCTCTCTCTCTCTCTCTCTCTCTCTCTCTCTCTCTCTCTCTCTCTCTCGTCTTTTGCCTCCTTCTCCCCTACAGATGGTCATGTTTTTTTTTCATTCTTAACGTCCTCTCATGTTTTTCCTCTCTCTTTACATTTTTTCTGTACCTTCAATGCCAATGTGATTTAATCAATTGTCCTTACAGTTAGGTAATTACACTCACAACACACACTCATGGAAACTACAGAGTGGCTAAAGGGGTTATTTGTAAGTTTTCTCTGCTGCCAAACTTGCTTTCTTGCTGGGAGCGGGTGGTGGCAATAGTCACTTGAAGAGAGCTTCAGCCATTGTTGCATTTACAAGACAAGAGGTTATAATACGCCCTCTGAGCAGCGCTACGTCTTCAGGGCAGACTGGAGGTTACAGTGAATTGCTATCAGAAGGGAAGATGGGCCAAGGCTAGCTGGTTAGCATGCTAACTTCAGTAGAAGAAAAGACAATGGCGTTGCTTGGCACCTCTGGAGACAGCTCTTGGTGAGTAAAGCAATGAAGATTGATGCTGAACTCATGTTTCTTGTAGATTGGTAAGTAAACAGCTGTTTATTCTAATGTTGGCTATGCAGCATTAGCAAAACTTACAAATAGCTCCTTTAAGTATGGTAAGGCAACTAAAACTATTTAATTCAATCATAAGTCGAGTGATACTACAAGGCTAAAACAGTCCCTAGTACTTTTCATTTTCAGTTAAAATTAGCCCAGTTTTAGCCCATTTCTTTTAACCTGAACATTACTTGGACATATGCATTACATCCAATTCCCCACTTTGGCCTTCACACCCTTACATTTTGACATACTGTATAATAATACAATCCACTGGCCACTCATGGCAGCCTGACTCAAATTCAATCATTAATGCTGCTTTCAGAGTAAGTTCTGGGTCTGCACCATCCACTTGAACTCAATCATACAGCCTTATGCTCCTTCTCTGCCACTGCATTCCTCATAAGAATGTCGCCTGACATTACCATCCCTGCACACAGGACAGCCACAGTCCAGACTGTTCTGGTCTGTGTTTCCGTGATGGTGGAACAGAGCAGGGGCATCCCTATCTATCTTCAAGAATCACTTGAAGATTTATCTCTTCAGAGAGCACCTCCTCTCCTCACACCTCTAACACCCTAACGTGACTAACTAGCACTTACTATGCACTTTTGGTACACTCCTTTACAACCCTGCATTTGTTAAATTTATGTAGTACTTAGTACTTACACCAAGGTCTCTTACTGCACTGAGGTTTAAGTGTTGTCCCTCACTTGTAAAAATGAAATTAGTAAATGTAAATGTTATACTTCCTCCTTTGGCACTGGGTGTAAACCATCCTTCAGAATGATCTAATAAAGACATAAGTCCTAAGAGAATGGGCTGATTACACACATCCTTGTGTGGATTTTATTTTGACTATAGAGCATAATACATCAAGTCCATGTTAATCTGGGTGATTACTGTCAAGCCCAAAATATAGAAACACAAATGAGGCAAAAGCACAACAGTAGAGAACCAGTTTCATTATGTCAGTTTTAAATAGCACAGAGGGGTTCTATCAGCTTCAACTCAAATTAATTCATCATTGTCTTGACCTGAAATCAAGTCTCAAGTAACAGAGTGTGGGACCTGGGTTTAACATTCCCTCCTCCGCAGAGGTTGATGGATCTCTACCAAACAGATAAAGAGAACACAGGTTAACCAAACATGTTCTCTCCTCTCCATCTGATCTAATTTAAGGTGTGCTTTATTCTCCTGTGGTTTCCCCGCTCCTCTCTCACAGCCTGTTCCAATCTGCTCTCTCCATCAGTAAATTGTCAGAGCGCCAGAGGCACAGCACACTGTTTTGAAAGGAAAGTAAAGATGTGATTTGATTGGTCCTGACTGACTTTGGCCCAAAACACATCAACTGATCCTGAATTCAATCTGTTTCCCATCCTGCTCATGTTTCCACCTGAGCTGCAGCTGCACCAAACACCTCTGGACACCAGACTAACAACATGTGCTGCTGACGACTGATTCATAATTTCTGAATCTGCCTGAAACCGACAGCGCTCTTTTCCTTTCTTATTTGTCTGACCTCCTAGTTCCAACCACAATCTCTCATCTCCTTCTCCTCATCGGCCGTGATTGGTCAAATGAAGTTGGGCAGCATCTAATCCAAGCAAATCGCGGAGCATAACGCCCACGTCTAAAAATGTATTTTACCATGATGAAACAAGTTGAGACAAAGAATTTGATTGGCCACACATCAGCTTTTATGTCTGTCTGCAGAGTCAGGAGTTAATGAGGCTGGGCAGATGAGATGTGGCAGAGATGTGATTGCATAGCTGCAAACTCAAGTGGGTAGAAGAATGTTTCTGAGCCGATCTCAGGGAACAGTATTCCAGATGTGTTGATCCAAGGAGCTAGTCTGGAGGACTTTACATTAAGTGTTTGTTTTGCACGTTGGAAGCTGTCAACTACACCGTCTTAAAAAATGCGGCCTCTCATAGAAAATTAATATCACTACGAGCTAGGTTTCACCAGTCAATGCTTTTAATCCTTTGCAACTGTCACTGGGGTAAACAGAGTTGAACTACCTTGTATTTTTGGTTGTGTAAAGATCCTGCATATTGAATAATTCAAAGCTTTTTAAAAAGTAGTTTAGCTAATATTCAGTTTCCACCAGGTTTTCCGAAGGTTTTTCAACTCTGATACGAGTGGTAGGAGTGTCTCCTGAAATAGCGCCCCTATGGTGGCAGGCGTACTGGACCATGGTTATAATTATAAACACGCAGACTGTACCGGGAGTACCGTACCTACTTTTGTTACCATGGTTACTAGAATAATGGCCATGGCTTGGTTAGGTTTCGGAAAACGTGATTCGGGTTAAAATAAGTATTTCCTCAAAACCAGACGATCTTTGTTACAATAATAACAACGTGGTTAACTTTGTCAAACGGTCACTGATAACATAAACAACATAAATTGCTACTTTCACATGACAATCCATGACTGCTCTCATTGTGTCATTTTCCTGTGTTTTGTTGACCCATCCATCCACCACAACCTCCTCCTGATGAGGACTTTCTCTTTTTTTACTACGTCACTGCACTTTTCCCTTTGCTTGTGTCATAATTACTACGGCCACGAGATGTCACCTTACAACAAACATAACTATGGGTCATAATAACCTGCTGCACAAACAACCTATGGGCTCATTTTTTAGGTATTCGTTCATTATCATTAATTATTCATAACATGAGCTTAGCAGCTAGCTAACATTATCTAACGTATATAACACAAAGTTAATCAGAATGAGTGATGATCTGATCAATTCCCAGTGAGCCTGCTGTCTCTTCGCTTGTCAATTCAGCAGTGTAAATGTTTTTAATGCACTCTAATCCAGGTCCCTGTTCTTCAGCTGACCTTTAACCATCCGTCCATCAGTCCGTCAGAGCTTCAGCCACTCCACTGTGTCATTATAAGTAATGACTGCCGGACATTCGGTCAATCAAGTCTCAAAAACAGCCATATTTTTAGAGCTGTTGTCTCCTTCAGCCTCATGATGATGGATGGACAGAGCTTTCATTCAGCCTGACCTCATGTAACCCCTTGCTCTGGCTGCCTTGTCTTTTAACGGCAACTGTTGGTAACTGATACATATTTCTATCATGGCTGGATCACCAACCAGGCAACTGCCCAGGGGCCTCAAAAGCCCTACATTTACTCCATGTCATTTGGGTCTACATAATTTGATTAACTGCTAATTTGTTAGAAATTCTCACAACCTGAAGTTACAATATCAACTATCAATGTAGGCAAGGTGCTATTAGTCTGTCAGTCTCCGTTCAGCCTTGCAACTACAAAGGCTGAACAATCGACTGATTGAGTGCTTCCGATTAATTGGTCAATCAATTATCAATATTAGTGCCAGTTCATTTTCTTGAAAATGAGAATATCCTGTACACTACTCTTGCTTAGCATCACGATTTGTTGATTATCCGAACATTTCGGTCTCTAGACCTTCAAGATCTTTAAACTTTAATCTTTAAACGTTTCTAGGGGGCCACGGATTAACATGATTAACGTTTTGGTTTCTCAAGAGCTTCGAAAGTCTAGAAAAAGAGAGACTGAAACTCTCTCATTTGGATGTGCTAATATATTCATCAAGAAGATTGCCATTTAATTTTCTAACAGATGACCAATCAATCAATCCATTCATAATATCTGCTCTATGTAGCCTACTGGTCGGTTTCTGTGTGCCTGGGAAATAATTTAACTCACATGAGATGGGGTGTCACTAGGGGCCCAAGAACACGTTTAACCTGGAGCCCCGTAGAAGGTTGACCTGGCCTTGGTTTCTATAATATATAAAAACTAGACCTTGCTGACCAATGTTGCTCCCTGATCGACATTGGTCAACAAAAAGGCCACATTTAACTTATATGTGAATACTTTGAGATATCAAAGTATTCACATATAAGTTGTGTTTTTTCAGTGGTGAAAACTTTTACTCAGTTGCTCCTCAGAAAATTTGTATTTTACATCCACCCTGTATTTCTCCTGCAGTGCTGTTATAATCCTCTGGATCACAGCTCGTTCCTCCAGAACTGTAAATCACAGAGCTGAGAGAACTTGCTCTGCTGCTCCCCTGGTGTGAGCTGATACAGGCAGAATCAAAGTCAGAGAGCTTAAGTTAACTCAGCAGAAAGATCAACTCTCCTTTTTTTTAATGAAAGTGGTTGTAGACTATAAAAATAAAGGAATACCTTTCAGTGTATTGCCGCTCTGACAGGCTCAGGTACAGACTTATTTTTACAACCATCACAGTTAACTGCAGACAGTGAGAGGACGCCTGAGGCTGATGGAGAGTTTATGCAATGGTCATCAATTCTCCCTGAATTCAGACTGGGCCACTTGAACACAATAAAAAAAATCATAAAAAAAAAAAAAAAAGAATCACCTCGCAGAATTTAAGCATTTACATCAACTTAGGAAACAGGTTTACGACTGAGAGAGAAAATACAGTTTGGGACAGGACAACTACTCTGTATCAACCATCACACACCGTTTCAGAACAATCTCTCCACAAAGTTCATTTAGCAGCTGTTGTAGAGCATGAGCTTCATGTTGTGATGGAAATGGAGATGTTAATTTCGGACCTCATGATGAGCTTATTTTGCCAACTGCCGTTTCTATGGTCTGTCTATCTCAAGAATTACACATTACATAAAGCCTGGCGCAAACAAACTCAACACACTCACATTTTAATTCCCATGTAATAATCTGTTATCTTTCCCTCCACAGTTTTACTATCGGCAAACAAGGCATTAACATTTCATTGTCGCAGAGCTGCTCCGAAAACAAACACACCAAATAAACCATTACCGCCTGTTGGTTTAATGGAGAACGAAGCCCTCCAAGATCTGTGGCTCTGTTTACATTGCAGATAAAACCTAACTCTTAATAAAAGATTCTCTGCTTCTCGTTGAGTCGACTTTCATCAGCGTGCAGGGAAAGGGCTTCCACTAAGGCCTGAAAATATGTCAACGGAACCTCTTTGCAGACGTGATTAACAGGAGAAACATGACGATGATGATGACATGATGATGGATTTTTACTGTAAGGCTGACACAGGGTGAAGCTACCTGCTGTATGTGCAGGAATAAATGAAGGGTTTCAGTGATGTTGCATACAGTGACCTTTGAAACCATAAAATTCAATTTACTAGAATAACTTAACTTTGAGTAACTTAAGGCTAATCAATATGGCTAAAATGAATATCATGATATTAATGAGAGTAAATATTTCAATATGGTAACAGCCAGATTTACAAAGGCTTTTGAGCCTGTTTTTTGTGTGACACATTCTGCATTGAATAGTGTAGTTTTTTAACAAGTTGCGTCTCTCTCCTTAATGCATATGCATTTAAGAAACAGTTACATGAATAATATGTAGATAGATAGATGCTGAATAGATGTTGAATTATGTATTCTGCAGGATTTACTAAATTCATGCAATTTGTGACTCTTATCTTTGCAAAGATAATTACAGTGCAAACACAGGAGCCACAAGGTAGACTGGTGGGAGCAGAAATGTTACTTTACCTTTAATCCACAAACACTCTGTAAAATCAGGTATAGAGCAATAGTCACATGACAACAATATGCACTGTATTAGTTTTCTAGCAACACTAAAGGCCTGGTGACTACAGCATTTAAAATGGCAAAATTTAATGGCAAATTCAGTTCAATCCAATGGAATCGCCTCTAGCAGTGGGAGATAAGTAAATCTGCTTGTATTTTTTGCATCAAGTTTCAACTTTAAGTTCAATTTGGGTGAACTCTGACCTACAGGCCAACCCTGAACTTAGCATCACCCTGGTTCTCCTGGTTTTTCCATTGTCTTTTGGATTATTACAGAAAACAAACTCTGTGACAAAACAACAGTTTGTGATACTGACAGGTTTTGTTCAGGAGTATCATCTTAAATAATGAATACCATTAATGGTGTTTGAGTAAGTAAAAAGCTAATGTTATAGGCTATAAACCAACTACACCACGGTCACATGACTTCAACGTTACCACCACTAAGTTTCACTTGTAGCTTGATTTAGCTCTTACCTCTTCTACAAAAGTCTTTCCTCTTACAAAGTTAGTAACAGTTTGTAAGAGCGCAAGTATAAACACGAGGCTATAAAGGTGGACTGGTGAGTATCGGTTTTCATGTTCACTGTGATCACGTTTAACGTCCCTGACAACCTCTGCAGTCTCATTTACACACTTGTTAGCAATCAGCCTTTTTAAGAGATGTAAAACCTTAAAGAAATTAGGACTGATTTGCTCAATAAAAAAGGCAGGAGTAACTGAAGTTATTACATCTCAGGGAAAATCCTCAATATCAATGTCATGAAAAAAAGTTAGCGGATTACCAAATTCACTAGGGTTCATCCTCTGAGCAACATGAAGGTCGAACAAAGTTTCATGGCAATCCATCCAGTGCTTGTTTAGCTGTTTCATTCTGGACCAGAGTGACAGACCGACTGATTAACACTGCAACACAGCCAGATCGTTAGCATGGCTAAAAAATAATTGAGTAGGAGGCTTTTCCAGCTTCCCAGTCCAGCATCATCAGGTCCGTGTGACAAACTGAATAATAATAATAATAATGTAGCTGTGTGTGATCAGATATAACCTAAATATAAATCATAGCAACTTTTCTTCCCACTCATACAATCTCTTTTACTCATCAAACACTTTAACTTGTTTCTCATTGTATTTGTCATTTATTTCCGCCTCTGAGTTCCACTTATGGTAGGTCTTTGTTCCTCTACCTGCTCTCTGATTCTTTGCTGCCACCATAATTTAATTTCCCCTCAGGGAGCTGGAAAGTTCATCTTGTCTCATCACATGACACTGATCTCATCTCTGTCCATTCATTCATTAGGAGGTAGTAAAAGAAAAAAAAAAAAAATCAATATCATAACACTATTATATCCAGCTTCATTAATCTTAACGACGGCCATAAGGCAGCCCCTAGGAGGATTTGTGCAGCGAAGCAGCTTGGGAGTCTATTTCAGGAGGTTGTGTGGCAGCTGAAATCATTTGGCTGGCTCACTTTGGTCCAGCATCGTTGCCCTCTGCTCCCTCTGAAACAGGATAAATCATGGCTGTGAGGGGGCGAGAGAGAGAGAGAGAGAGAGACTGAGTGTGTGTGTTTGTGTGTGTGTAAATAGGAGGAAGAGTCCAAATGACAAAACTGAAGATGTACTGTCTACAAAGTGAACTGAAGAGTTCTGAGCTCTCTCAGGACAAGAGCTGTGACGGGGCCTGGGAGGTGTCATGGAAACAAAAAAAATACATTTGTGCTCATGATTCAGTAATTCATGCTCTCTATTCACTGTTCTCTGCTATTTTATAAACAAAATAATTAATTGATTAATCAAGAAAATGATTGTCAGATTAATCAATAACAAATTTTCATCAAAAATACTCAGCTTCACATAGCCAATTAGCACATTTAATCTTATTGTTTACATCAAAAAGCAATTTAATACCAACTGAAAACCTGCTCATCTCACTGCAGTGATGTAGCAGTGTACTCCAGGGTGTGTCAGTACACTGTGACATCACTAATGGGTGTGGTCCCAGGTGTGACAAAGCACACTTCTCCATACAACAGCATAGCCTAAAACAGTTGACTTTTCTTTTGTAGTAACTGAGAACAGGGCAGAATCATTTAAATTCATATCAAAGAAATTCATATGTCACATATTTTACATCTATGTTATTTGTTTTGCTAGTTTATTAAAGTGAATGCTTGTAACAGACATTCATGGTGTCATTTTTAGTTGAAAAGTGTGTGTAGGGAGGTGCCAAGGTGTTACTTGGTTCAAAGAAGGTTGTAATTGTAGGTGACGCTGAATTTAAACTGCAGTCCTGGTGTTTAGAGAAACGAGCCTCGAGCAGATGCTGCGGTTGCATTTTGTGGAGCAGCGTTCTTTAGAAATTCACCCACAACTGAACATTCGTCATCTTTTATTCAGTTAATTATTCACCACTATCGACATACTGTAACGTGCCAGCCCTTCAAACCAGAACCGATACCATTTGCAAAAACCCCATTAGGCTATTTCATGTTTTATTAAACATCTGACAAGATATGATTGGTGGCATCATGTGAGCACAGATTGATGAACGGCCTCCTCCTGCACTGCTGCTCCACACCCACCAGGAGGAAAACACTGCAGTGTGAATGCATGCTGAGTGCTGAGGGAGCCGAGGTCAACAAAAGAAAATCCTGAGAGCTTCACTTCTTACATCACTATCATCACAAGCAGGAAGGGTAAAGGTCAGAGGTCAGAGCTGCCTGACAGTAACATAAAGAACAGCCAAAGTGAAAATAAGACTGAGGGAAAGGCTGACATCTGGGTAGACAGATGTTTCACTTATCACGCTCACCAGTCAGTGTGACCATGGCAACCACAGCTCTACCCCGTGGTTGCCAAACAATCTCAAAAAAGGTGAGAGAGCGCAACCTGGCCGCCACAAAACAGCAGACAGACAAAGTTAGAGACAAACTAACATCTAGCAGCTGAACCAGATATTTTTCCCAGGAGCTGGCAAGATCTGAGGCACTGAAGGTGAAGCAGAACCTTCTACTGAGGTAATGTACGAATTAGTGATGAATAGTTAAAGGTAGCATATTGTATAAAGGTAGATGTCCATCTGTTTTTTGGTTATAAAGCAGGTTCAGGTTCTATATTAATGCTGTGAAAGTATCAAAGCGCTCAGTCCACAGAGAAACGCACACAGCCTGTATTCAGAAACTGAGCCTTAAAATGAGCTGTCAGGACTTCTGTAACTTTGTGATCACACAACAAAGCAGTCACTGCTTTCAGCCATGCACCTGCAGCCTTCAGCCTGTGTTATTATGGCCACGGCTGACATCAGACACATCCAAAACTTTTAGATGGGTTTACAAGCAATGACCAGAATGAAAGAGCTTATAGGATCAACATGAGAAGTTGTGTCAGAAAAAGCATGAATCACAAAAGTGAAAAATGTTCAAAACCAGAACAAGGAAACCTCCCTGTGAGCCCAGAGTGAATTTATGACACATTTAAATATGACTTTTTACCCTGTGCTGCTGGTAGCTGTTGTTTCTCCCATGAATTTCATGTCATGTTAGCTAGTAATTTTCACCAATTGCCTATTTCTAGATTAGCTTGAAGTTAGGTGGAGTCAGACACTGCCAAGATGGCAACGGTGCAGCAGGTCACTCTGAGCTTTAAACTGCTCTTTAGAAGCGCCTATCTTTATATACAGTCTATGGTTTTTTCCCCTGTGCAGGCAGACCATTCTCCAGCTCTTTGGAGATAGGTCTGACTATGTGAGACCAATTCATGATGCAAAAAGGCCTTTACATGTTGCTCTAAACCATCAGTGCTCAGCTGGTTGAGATCTGGTCACTCTTTATGTTTCACAAATTTTTTCCTTTAATCTGCCCCCTGTCTGTATATAGCGTTTATTCTTTTATTCCAGTGGTATTTAGGTCATGTTACACTGTGGAGTGGCTACTTAAAATGCAAAAACACCACAGGATGACAGGTTGTCACATCTTTGTGCTTTAGAAAAGAAAAACGTCTCTCTGTGGTGTTGATGTGGTCTTGGCGACTGATCCTGTTCGCTGCTATAAATAAATACTCTCTCTCATCAGGCTGCACTGTCGCCAAAACACTACCTGCAGCACGGCCGCCCATCCATTCAGCAAAGTCACCGTGGGTCACCAACTGCACACACTGCTACCGATAGCTGAGCCGCAAAACATGTCTCCGTTTGTTTTGACGAAGGGGCGTCGGCCAGAGTGAAGAAAACGACAAGGAGGAGGAGGAGGAAATGAAGAGGGATGAAACAAGGAAAACGAGATGGAGAGTGAGGAGGAAGGTTTAACATGTAGCTTGAGGTCTGTGGGAAGGACAAGGACGAGAAGAAAGCAAAAGAGGAGGAGAAAGGGAAGTAGCGTGGCAGGGTGTTAAATGAGGATGATGAGATGAAGGAGGCGCAAAGAAAAAGGAGAAGGACAGAGATATGGCAGGAAGACGGAGGAGGGAGAAGGGAGAGAAAAATTGGATGTTGCCTAAAGCTTGCAAATTAGATAATGACGAGAAGGACGAGAAGGAAAAAGGAGGAGGGTGGCAGGAGGTTAAACAAGGAGGAGGGATGCGGCTAGAGGACTGCAGATGAAAAGAAGACAAGAAGAAAGGAAGAGGAGGGTATGGCATGAGGATAAATAAGAAGAAGGAAGGAAGAATGTGGCTGGAGGAGAGCAGGTGACGAGAGGCACAAGGACGAAGGATGAAAAGAGAGGTGGAGGACAGGGATGTGGCTGGTGGGGAAATGAAGGACAAATGATGAGAGAGAAGGACAAAGACAGAGTAAATGTTTAGAAAAGGAAGAGATTGATCGGATTTAGGCCTCAGTTTGCTTCAAGTGACACGGTGTCGTCTGAAAGTGTTTAACTGCTGCTGCTGTCAGAGCCTCCACCCGGCTGCATCCCACTTCCAGCAGACACCTCTCATCAAGAACTTGGTGTTGTTCGTGTTGAATGATAATTATATCAGCTGGACAGACTGGACTTGGACAAACAAGTCACAGTCACTTTACAACAACCCGTACAGCTCGGACGTGCTCACCGCCATTTTTCTGTCGCTATCTTTTACAGATGTAGCGAGGAACGTAACCAGGGAGTTACGCAGAGAAATAACATCCTATATCCTAAGCTATCCACTGCAAACACAACATAAGCCACTTTGCAGCCCATATCTGCAGTAACCTGCTGTCTGTCCCTCCAAAATAAAACACTGGATTAGAATATCTGCAATAAAAGCACAGTATGTGTCCATACAAGATTGTAAATTACAGTTTGACAGTGGCATGTGATGTTATGTCAGGCAAACACTGTGACAGTATGAAAACAGTGTATCTGTATCATATACAGTATACCCCCTGATGGATCCTGAGGTCAGGGGGGATATTTCATATTTCATGACTCCTTTGCAGCAGCAAAACACCAGTGTACGGAAAGTCCTGCAGGTTGAACTGGACCAACACAGACTCACTATAAACAGACTGAAAACATTCGCTAGCCTAGCAACAGTAAGGCTACAAACAACCCATAATTCAACATTCTCTCTAGTTACTTTCACAGTTTTACTATAGAAACTAGAACTGCTTAATAATCAAAGAACACACGGAAATCTACCTTTATACAATATTGGACCTTTAAAATAAAAACTTTAGTTGTCAATAGGCTGCACAAAGTCATCACTCATTATATAATCACAATTTTTAGTGCCACAACTAAACTACATTTTAACATTTGTATTTTGCCCATTTTTATTAGAGTCTGTTTGTATCTAGTCCAAACCTTCCTGCCACAACCAATCAATACAGACAAAGCTCTATATGCAAAATATACAGGAAAACATCTGAACAGCTTGCACTGCTTGTAATAATAAAAAAAAAGATATAGCAGGTGACAGAGAGAGTGAGAGAAGGCGTGGAAAGACAAATAAAGACATTAAGGTTGTTAAGTGGATGGCAGCAAACTGCAGGTCACTGGTTGGATCTAAGAGCCAGAGACTGAAATCAACTTTAATCCTGATTACAGAGCTCTGATTGACTGAATGTTCCTCCAACGTCAGTAAGCACAGCAACACACGTATTATAACCACTGAAAAAAATCACATTTCACCAGATGCATAAATTATGCTTACACATAAAAAACATGTGTATGCCATTTCCCACATATGAATTGGTATTTTTAAACAGAATGTGGTGCACCTCACACTTTCCTTTGACCATGTGTACACGCGGTTTTCCAAAGCGATGAAAATACAAAACAAGCTGAGATGTAATTTAACATAAAACAAAATAACTAACTTCATGGAGCTTGCATTCATTATAAGTTTTGTCATTTACACGGCAATAACAATTTTACAATTCATAAACAGAAATAATTGTGTTTGTGTGCTCAATGTTTCCTTGAGCATCGTATAAAATGCTTATCATTCATCGTCAGACATTTTGTAGAGACAACTGTTTCATACTATTTTAATATTTACTAATCACAATTTTAGACGCCTGTCTGGCAGCCTCATTAAGACGTCTTTAGTCGCAATAAATGAAGTTCAGAGTAAAACAGGACTTTAAATTTGGACACTGATGCATGTTTCTGCCTTCCATTTGTAAGAGCCTCAGTTTCACATCTGTCAAATTGTGCTTCTTTTCTCATCTTTCTTCTCTGTGTCTGATGACTTATGGTTGAGACAGTGTTTTTTTATGCAAACTGATTAAGGGAGTGTCTTCATCCATTTTGTGGCTAATTGTGGGAGTGGAAATTAAGCTTGTGTATATTATTTCTCAATGAGTGAAATTTATACGCATGGTTCCTCTTTACAATTCTGACGAGAAGAATGTGTACGCATATTCCTGGTTTTGTGCGTACACATAGTTTTAGTCATAAATCTACACAGTGTTTCATGCATCTGGCCCCTGGGCAGCGAATCACAGGTCTAGAAACTTGGTCACGGTCATTTTTAAACAGAGGAAACATGAAACTGAAAAAGTTGAATCTCTTAACTTTTTTACTCTGACAAAAAAAAAAAAAAACTAAAAACCAAATCCCCTTTGGTTCTGTGTAAGAAAATAGATGGTGGCAGTTAACACAACAACATTTGCTGTGAAATATTTCACCCGAACCTGATTCAGTCACATTTCTGTCACAACAGACTGCAAACAGCTCTGCAGCTGGAGAGCCTTTCTACAAAAACCTCTACGGGGAATTACCAGTTAAATTATACAACACAGACACAGACACAAACAGACACACAAACACACACACACACTCCATCACATGTATTCAAACGTAAGTGTCAGACCGTGCAGTGGCTGTGCATGATTCTCGGGTCTATTTCTGAGCTCAGACGTCAGTTGCATTTCAGGTGAGAAAGTGAAGAAGCTGTTTTTAACGGTGAGGAGACACAAAAAATAGATTCAGATTGATCACCACAAATCTCCTGGGCAATTGCCTTTGTAAAAATTCTGCTGCTTCTGTGAAGCCGCGCTGAGTAAAACACTGTAAACGGTAAATGTTCTGCTGCAGGACGAGATCTGAAATCGCTGTTTTATTTTTGTTTTGACAAAATAATGACAAAACTCTAATATTCCATTCAACCTCTCAGATTTCTCTGTAACAATATATTTCATGGGTCCTAGTTTCCTAATTATTTTTCTAGAAACAAAGTGATGTGTGAGATTAATTGCCAGAACAGTTCCTGGAGAAGACTAAGCCTCTGGGGAAAAACAGGGACAGTGTTCAATAGGTAAACCAATATACCAATTAAACCTTTGAATCCCAACCTTTTTTTTTCATTCCCTTTAATTTACAGGTTTTGCAGAGTCACTGGATGACTCAGCTGGGTGTCCCATTACTGTCAGGGTTAGAGTTCTCTACGTTGTTAATAATGTTATGCTGGTGGGAAGGAACACTGTGTCATGAGGACATAGGGCAGCACCAACATGGTGTACAGCTCACACACAAGAGTTTAGGGTCAGCAATTAATTAAGCCTTAATGACTTAATCATTTGCTTAAAGTGGCATATTTGCAAAAAAATAAGTTTGTCCATCGGTTGTTTAAGTTCAAAAGACTCTGTCTCTTTATATACAGTGTGTAGTCAGATTTATATTCGGGTTTAGAGCGAATTTCCAGGAAAATCAATGAAAGAAATTGTGAAATAACGAGTTCCCATCCACCACTGTTCTGTGAACATTAGCATTTGGTTGATGGAGATGTCATTAAACCACTGGAGAAGAAGAGGCCACAATGAGATGAGATCATGAGGTCAAAGATCCAGTCAAAACTCAATTGTTGGAAAACATGACATTTGTGTTTGTTTCATGTATCAATGTGAAGAAGGTTCCAGTCTCCTCATCATCGCTCTATATAAAACCAATTAATTGTTCTGCCCTAGTGGTAATATACATGTACGGGCAGTGAACTGGAGTTCCCCAAGGCTCCATCTTCGGGTCCCTTCTGTTCAACACGTTCTGCTCAGGATTATAGAAAACAACCAAATATCTTTTCATAAAATAGATTTTAATAATGATATGATCAAGTGATCACTGTACCATTAAATCACTGAGCACATAGTGGAATTGCCAAAATGTCCTCCAATTTGATGAAGATGAAACAAATAATTTTTGGTCCCAAATATGACCAATCAAAAGTCACTGTTCACCTTGAATCCCTCAGGTTTAAGTTCAAAATCCAAAGCCAAAAATCTTGATGTAGTAATGTTCCTAAATTTCAACATCCACATTCAGACAATAACATTTAGTTCCTGCTTTCTCTCCTGTCTCTGAACCTGAGCTGATTTTTCTGTTCTGGTTTTTGGAAGCATTTTCTGTCAGTGTTTGAAGGTTCAGCCAACTGATCCTGGTTCAGTTCCTGGACGGTAAGACCAAACTGGAAAGTAGGTCACACAATGATTATCTGTGCTGGACTGATTATATCTGATGCTTATGATATTACAGTGATTTACATTGAAAGAGAAATATGTTTTAAAGTTGGAACATGGTTGAATATGATGATATTATGGTGATATTATTTTGATGGCGTGGACATATTTTATAGTTCCAGCTGACTAATATACATTTGACTGAATGTAACCAACAAATACAGAAACAAAGTTTATCCCTGCTCAACACTAACACCTGTTTGTTGAAGTGAGGAGGAGTGAAAACTATTGGCAGCAGTGACCATCTGCAGCTCATCACGCTTACTTTCTTTAAAACACTTCCAGGTGATGTAACAGCCTCAGGCGGCCATGTTGGAAAACCTACGCTCTTAAATCACGCTGGCCATGTACAGACAACAATTTTATGTTCAGATAAGGTTAAATTGGTGGTAACTGATTGTTTCATAACCGATAAATTTGACTTACTTTGTGCTTATTTAACAAATTCTTGTACCTGTTATGACAATTTTGCTGCTAATCTGCTAGAACATGGAGTTGTTGACTACTAGTGTATTAGTGGCAACTTGTGTATTAAAAAGCAAACTTGCTCCCATCCAAGGCCAATCTCTCATTTCCACACCCATCGGACAACTGCTGTGGTTTCAACAGGGCAAATCATCAGTAATTTCCTCTCTGAAGGCACAGTAGCTTACAATGAATCTCACTGAGTTTGGTGATAGTTTCCCCAGCATTCCAGCGAGGTTTGTGGTTTTGAGTGTGATCCTCCGACTTTTCATCTGCATCAGGTCAAAATGTTTAGTTGTCTAATACTTTAAAACATTATTCTAAAACAGAATAATTATTGCACGTGTCCTTCCTCCTTTTCCTGTCAGATATCTCACTACAGTTTGCCCAAAGTGGCTTTCTGTAAAAATCAATATCGACGACTTAAGAATCTCCTGATCTCACCTCAAACCTCAGACCCACAGAGATGCAGCATGGGAGCATCTCACTGGTTCTATCACATCACAGCTCAGCGTTTATGGAGCCTGTAGGAACAGACTGTCAGAATATTTAGACTCTGATTCATCCACGTCGTCCTCAACCAGCAACGACCACCTTGGAGGGTTGGCGAGTGAAGCCTGACTGTTGCCGTCCTGCTCAGCCACTTATTTTCTCGACGCATTTAAATACACAAACACACACCAGCCTACTCGCTCAGAAGCGCGCACACACACACGCACACACACGCACACACACACACATCTGAGAACCTTCTGGTTGTTCTGCTCTTCTGGGGGTGTTTGAAGCCCACAAAATACTGCAGAACACAAAACACTGATTAATCTCTCCCTCTCTCCCTCTCTCCCTCTCACACACACACTCACACTCACACGCACATTAAAAGCCACAGTTGGAGTAGTGCAGGCTGTTTATATGAGCCTGTTTCTCCCCCTGCTGCAGTAAAGCTGGTCGGTGTGTATATAGGATCTGAGCTGAGCAGACATAATAAGCCCCGATCATCCACCCACAGCCCTCCACACACACACACACACACACACACACACACACACACACACACACACACACACACACACACACACACCACACACACACACACACACACACACACACACACACACACACACACACACACACACACACACAGATACTGTATAGCGCAGGGTAGTGAGCATTTTGCTGCATCATGCCTCAGTCTGTCAGAGGAAACAGTTAAAGCAGGGACTCCTGTTATTGTTAGGACATATTTCAGTCTTAAACAACATGTTTTATCTCTTCCAACACTTTGGTCCTGTGAGTTAATAATAATGTCAACAGCTCCTGGTCAGATTTCTATGAAATCTGCTGTGGATGTTCATGGTCTCCAGAAGATGATTTCCAGTGAGATTAGCTATAGGGGAAAAATCAATGCATCGATATCTGAAATCCCTTTATACTATGATTGTGGAAACATTTGACAGATGGTGTTAGAGGTCGATTGGTTCTGAGCTTTCCAAGGAAAGTTTAGCACATAAGGAGAAGTTTGGGACATTGTAGCCTTGCCCGAGACTATATTTCTGAATCAATCAACCTGCACGTAGTCTGAGGTCCTCAGACAGGAACTTGTTGGTGGTTCCAATGTGAAGTTGTGAGACTTAAGGGGCAGAGCTTTTGCTGTCGGGGCACCACAGCTCTGGAACAACCTGCCTAATTAAATAGCGAAATAGTGCGACAACAAACCAAACATTATTGACTACATATTACATATATGAACTTGTCTTCTTTGTCATCTTTTGTGTATTTTTGATTTTTTTGCTTGCAGCCATGAGCAAATCCACAAAGTAACATTAAGATGTGTGAGGTTATTAAAGCTGTATACCTGCCTGAATACGGTTGGACATTACTAATCAGCCGGGAGACAAACAGCTGATGATGATCATGTTCTCAGTTATTCTGGGTTCTCTTAAGCACACACAGGTGGAAATAGTCTTCATTATTTAGTTAAAACCCTGAAGCTGTTTGATGAAAAATAAAAACTTCAGGTGGAGAAATAACTGAGATGCTCAGTCAGCAGAGTCTGAGGTGGAGGTGACAGAGAGAAATATGGCGGCTCTTTCTGAATGCTGGCCAGACATTTTCAGCTCGAAACTAGAAAGCTGGGAGTCTTATGGGGATTTTATGGGCATGTGAACACATTATTTTCTGCTTCACACCTGTCTGCCGCAGATGAATGACATGGAATTAAACTCCTCGAGTACAAAAGCCAAAATAAAGATTTGGAAGGTGCTGCTCCAAAGTGCTGTCACTCTGGGGCAGAAAAAATACCCCAGCCACTCACTCATCTGGTTTCTCTTTTAGCTAGAAGCCATTTTGTAGGAACTGCTGCAACTTTAGCAAGATGGAGGTTATTTTAAAGTTTTAATGACCTGATCACAGATAAATCAATGCTTTAAACCTGGAGACCTGCTGCTCTGTTGCCTCACAGTGTTTTTGTTCCCTCCCTCCTGGATGTGACGTCACAGTTTCACCTCCTCTCAAACTCTCTTCACTTTTTCAGGCCTTCAGGTGTGAAGTGAAAAACCCATTAAATCAGACTTCTTCTGCCCCCGCTTTCATCAAGGAACCGTGGTGATCAAGGTGAAAAACAAAAAGGGGGAATCATAGACAGAAAACTAAATCACCATGGAAGCCAAAAACTGATCCAATGTTTTTTTTATTAAATGTCTTTGAGGCAATAAACAAACAGAGAATCAGACTGTTTTTTGGTGGTTTGATGCAGCAGAATGAAGCGATATGAAAGCAGAGCTGCAGTGAACTATCTCTATATTTCTTATTCTGGGTGATTATAATCCATCTTCGCTCAGGCGGAGGGGGAGGGGCATAGCCAGGCCTGGAGTTTGCTGACGTTACTAAACTACAGTAAGTAGTCTGTCAGTCCTGAGACAAAGCACAATCTGTGATATTCTGTATTTCTCTTGAAGTCAGAGGATCCGATGGAAAGATGAATGTCAATGAATGTCTCCAAGTAGCACACACTTCTATGTGTATCATAGCATGATGTATTTGATTCCTCTATTGTTTCCAAAAACTATTAAAACACATCAGTGAGTCACACTGTGACACTGGGTGACATGTTCCTTCATCACCATGAACACACACACACTGTTGTTTATTTTAATTCAGTCTCACACACACCAACATGCTGCCTGAAATACTCACTAAAGCACCAAATGTGGATTAATCCGCTGCTGAATATAGTCCCCAACAAAAGCTCTAAACAAACAATTGTTCGTCAATACTTCAGAGAGCAGCTGTTTTGGGAAATTACTGAACACCTCCGTAGACCACGTCCCCTGAATTGGGACAAACCTTATTTATCTGTGAGGACTTTTTAAAGATTTACATCTTCAGTAAGAACCAATAATCAGACAGAAGAGGGATATCAGAAAGTGTTAAGAGACAGACTAACACTTTGGTGGTTTTTGGATATAGTCGAACTGATATTTTGGCCTCCTTGATGTATCTGCTAACAAATAGCCCATTACAGATATAGATAGTATTAGTGAATGTGTCCGCCAATAAATAACAAGAAAATGAAGAGCATAAATGCCAAAGATACATTTTCAAACTGTCTCCCTTTTATAAGTTGACTACCAGAGAGTACTGACAAGTTTATTTTTCAGCTGTAATGTCCTGCCCAACACATTTATTGGTTGGTGGGTGTTTATGACATCACTAGTTTCTACCAGTTCCCTGGTTCAGATTAACAAATTTCAAAAACACAACTTGGATGTCTTTCTGTCCATTGTAGTTACCTGAATAATAGACAGATTGTTTTGTTACCCAGAGGATGAATATTAAAGGTTTTGGTTACCTTTCATCACCTTTTCTCTAGCACCATCTTTAAGACTAAATTTTCCACTTATATCCAGAGAAATATCAAAGTCTAAATGGTAGATTGTCATGAAACGTAGAGATCACGTTCCTGCTCCCCAGAGAATGAATCCCTCATCTTTTACTGACTGTATGACCTTTCCTCCAGCGCCACCCTCAGGAGTAACTTTACATCTTCAGCTCCACTACCTAAGACTCTAAGAATATCTTGATCATCAGTACATATTTTGCTCTGTCAACACTTTCACATATAATAACGTCCTGTAATGAGCAGCCGCCTGTAGCATCCTCACCCTGCAGCGTCTGTCCTCCTCAGCAGCATTACTAATGTCCCTCACAGCCCGAGTCTGGCCCAGAAAGCCGGGTCAGAATCAGCTCACAGGTTTCCAGGCAACAGCCTCGCTCCTATGGGATTAAAGCAACAATGCTGCTGAGTCAATTCCTTCAGCAATGTTTCCCGAACAGCAGGCGTGACTCAGTTTATGTCTTTTCTTCGTCAACACTCCCACCGCAGAGAGCAGGGAGATAATGAAGCACCACACTGTTGGGGCTGGGAACTGGATTCCCACTTGTACCGCCTGGATAAAAACCACTCCTCTGGGTTCTGACATGAAGCTCCATCATGGACACTTAGATCAGGAACCATGTCTTAACATATAAACGCCTGCATTGATTCTAGTTACTACAGTGTTCAGGAAAGAATAAAACTACAGAAACAAAACAGTGACTGGACACAGTTCTTCTCCAAAACACTACACATCTGTTCAGAAACAGCTGGAAGTCATGATCTCTAAAACTCAGAAGCTCCAGTTCGATCAATTCAGCAAATGTCCTTTGACTTCATCAACATCATGATTTTGTAAGAGTGAATATTGTGATGAAATAATCATAAAGAAGTATATAATGTTATTTTTAACAGACAGGAGTTATTTTTCATGAACAAATGATATGGTTTAAATCTGTTGTTACATTTGTTGTCTGAGAGGAAGTTTTGAGCATCAGCCAATTGAAAGCAGCTACAATCAATATTTGAAATGACAATGTGACTCTAGTAAGAACTTGTTAAATTATCAGCTGATTCTGCAGCTACTCTCTGCTTCTGAGTTTAATCTGTCCGGACACAACTTTACTGTTCTGGTTCTCTCTCTCTGCTCTCATGGGCAGCTGTTTTCAGAAAAACTTCTGTAAAACGTCACGGTCCTCTACCTGCTCAACAACAAACAGCAGACCGACAGTCAGAGCAGCTGGTGAAAATAGTGGAGCATTTAGCAGCTAACACGAAGCTAAAAGAGAGGGAATACTGGACTGAGATTCATCACGTGACACAGACACCAAAACACATGAATACCCATGTTGCTCTGTAACTGCTGAGCATGTAAATAAGAAACTGTTTGCAAACATATTCACTGTATCACCTCAAAAGGGAATGATATGTCAATTTGTTTCTGCTTCCCCCAGACAGCCAAACAACAACGACAACAACAAAAACAGTTATTTTAGGTTTCCTGAACCTGAACCTGAACGACCATACAGGTTGTTGGTCCTTAACCTCTGACACAGTCTGGGCTGATAACGGACCTTTGTTGTCCTGGTAACAATAATAAACAATGTATGGGCCAGTCCACGTTTGGTTAGGCTTAAGCACAAAAAGTTCATGTTTTGGGTTAAAATAAGTAGCCCTACTTCCTTAAAGGTCCCATATTGTAGAAAGGTAGATGTCTATGTCTTTTTTGATTATAAAGCAGGTCTAGGTTCTATAGGCCTATTAATACTGTGAAAGTATCAAAGCGCTCTGTCCACACAGAAATGCACACAGCTTGTATTCAGAAGCTTCAGCAAGTCTGTGATTTCTGTAAAGTTCTGTAACTTTGTGATGTCACAACAAAGCAGGCACCGCTCTCAGCCATGCTTCAAGACTCGCCCACATGGACCCACCATCACACCTTGCAGGATTTGGTTTCTCTGAGTGTTTACCTGAAATCTGCTATACTTTTATTGGATCACTCAGAAAATAGCCAGGCTCCGAGCCTCTCTTCTGATTGGCTCATTGACCTGTTGTTACTAGAGCTCCAGAGAGAAGCCTGAGAGAGGAGATGTAAAACTACACTGAGATGGTTTTTGGTTCTTAAAACCACAAATATATCTTCTTGTGGATCAAGACTTCAAATAAAACACAGTCGACGTATAAAATATGGGACCTTTAAGGTTAGAGAACCTTTGTCATCATGGTTACAATAAATATGAAGTGAAGATTGTGAAAGTCACAACAATAAAAAAGAGCGACAAAGCCCACGTTGGGAGGAGGAGGTTTGGCTTATACAACAGAGACTTGAAACAAAATCTGTGGAAGCCCAGTGCTCTTTATTGTTGTCCATTTAGCTGGTTTCTTTAACTGATCTTGTCTTTCTATCGTCTGAATTGTTTCTGCTGCTCTAACCTTTCAGAAAACTACTATACAATAATAAATAATAATAATATTATACAATATAATGAGTTTTTCTAAAGTATATGGTTTCTGTTATTGTGTGTATTGTGTATATATTGTATTTATTAGTGTATATTTTGTATATTTTTGTTGTATATTTCCATAGATGTTTATTCTATAGATGTTTATCTTTCTGCTGTGGTAAATGAATTTCCCAGTTGTGGGATAAAGTTAATCTAATCTAATCTAATTAAAAACTGTTGAATTTCTTTAGATAAAGAAATGTTTCTGTCTGTTCTTCTGACAGTAAAAGGCTATATTGAGCTTATATGTGTGATTACACTCTGTGACTGTCACATGACTCAAGCTGTGATTTTATTGACTGTCTTTGGACGGAAGTCCGCGACACACCGGCTGTTGTGCGTCTGTCTGCTTGTTAGTGGGATCACAGTGTGACTGTGCGGTCTGACGGGTCAGAGAAGAAAATGTTGAAGCAGCGATCAACTTCACAAAAACGTCTGGTTCTGTCCACACTGACAGAGGACTTATTACTGAGGAAGATTAACCCCCTAACCCCGCAGACCAAGCGAGAGAGAGGACGAGAGACATAGAGGCAGACAGAGAGAGAAACAGAATCTTTGTTGGGAGGGCAGGACATAAACTGACCGGCTGGTTTTGATATATTCAGTCCGTCTAAACAGCCACAGGTGACTAACGGACTAAACTGAACATTCTGAATAAAGAAAGAGAGAAAAACAACGACTGACGTTCTTTCTCTAATTAAAGATAAGTACAAAATCAGTCAGTTTGTTCCTGTTTCACTTGATACACTAATATGTATCGCATTGTTTTTCTCATTTGGTTAACATTTGTTTGACTCAGGTGACTCAACCACCTCGCCACTGTTAAAATGAGACTGTCAGTGGTTCAGTCAATAAAAACTTTGGTTATGGTTAAAGGCAGATGGTGGTTTTGGTTTAATACACACCCTGTGTCTGAAGTCACAGTAACTTTTTCTGTATTAAACCAGACCATGTTCTTTCCCTGAACCAAGTGCTGTGAGAGTCTGAAAACAACTGTCCATCTCTGCTAACCACTGCAACACCGCTGTCCTAAACAAAACCGTACATCAGTTTAATAATGCTGGAGTCACTGTTGTCTGCGAGATCAGATACTCTGACAGACAACAAACACCTCTGATACTACTGATATGTTCAGTATTAATGTATTTGGGACTTGCACATCACAACAATTAACAAAATTTCTTCATTACGTTAATATTAATCATAATCCTGTCACAATTACATTTCCCACAGAACATAATTACTTTTGCACATTAGTTATAGAAACATAACTTCTGGTAGACAGGTTAGTCCTTACAGGACATTAAGAGATTCCATAATGCACATAATGCCTCACTGTGCAAAATATATTCCAGGTTTATCAGAAGTTTATACGAGGCTTCATCAGTCTGAGTGTAGATTTCTCTCTGAGTTTCCCTGAACAGTGAAAGAGAAAAAACTGTAAATATATATATATTTATTTTGTCCCCATCACTTGCATTGAGAGCTCATTATGAAAAGGTAACCAGTATGAACAGGAGGAATCATCACAGCAAGCAAATCCTGCTTCACTGTTCATAGGGACACCTGACTGTCATTTTAAGATGGATCTAAAAAACTGTGAACTTATCCTTTAAGTGTGTTCATCTGCCTTAAGGCAGGAGTGTCCCACATCTGGAAAATGCCAACATGCAGTTCACTGAGCTCACATTGGATGCACACTCATCCTGATACCACCTCAGAGTGTATCCCACAATTCATCACTGTCCACTGTGCAACACCACCCCAGCTGTTGGTGCTAATGCAGATATAAGGACTAATATCAACACACATGAAGTTGAAGTTTCACATGTTGGATTCTACCTTAAACCTGACATCATCACAGACATGTTGATCTGTTGATCTGTTCACTGTGTGAAGCTGTTCTGCTGTTACTTTTATTAATTGATCCTCTGTTTGATTTTATGGTGATTCTCATTTCACTTGGTCATCATTTGTTGTTTTTAAATGTGCTGTTTAGAAACGGACTTGACTAATTATTCACTAATGTTCAAACACTATGAGATAAACAATTAGTAAAAACTGAAAATCTGTCCTTCTCAAAGATAATAATTACAAAAATACTGATACAGTTAACACTGAAGTCATAATATGAATATCATGTTTTCAGTAAAGATGATTTATGTACCATAGATCTACATGGTACAAGGTAGCTCATATGACTCCTCCCAGCTACAGAGTGCGTGTTGGATTGTTGTTGTAATGGTCGGATCTTTAGGTGGAAATAAAATGAAACCACCTAGACACACATACACCACATAAATAGGTACTTGACTACTTGCAGATACTTAAAGTGTGGGTATTGCTCCAGTACATTATAGTGACCGGAACCCAGACAGCAGATATAATCCACTGATAAACAAGATGGATACAGACTCACCTGAGCCTGTTACTCATCTTTATCACCTCATCCTATCACTGCAGGCTGAGCAGTCAATACAGCATATTTGATTTTAAGTTTAGGACACACACATACAGATTACATGACGCTGGTCTGATGTATTATTATCTTACTGTATGTCAGCAGGTCATTACTGCAGGTGTAAAGCAGCTGGTAGCTCCTGTCACAGCTTAAACTTTAGACTCAAAACTGCTTCCAGCATACATCAATACCAAAAACAAAACAGTGCTTTGAATTTCTTAATATAAAGACAAACAAGATGATGCCTCACATCCACTCAGGTGTGAACTCCTCAGCTTTAAGGTAACAGTGAGGGAGAGGTTGTTCTGGTCTGATTTCTTCTTCATGGTCATTTAAAAAGTTTAAGGACTTTCAGGTCACGTCAGGCAGCACGCAGGAAGAAAAAGGTAGAGAGATATATCCGGTGTACAGGGAGACAAAAGGGGAGAGAGAAAGAGAGAGAGAGGGGAGGAGAGGAGAGACAGGTAGAGAGAAAAGGGCGCGCGCACAAGCACGCACGCGCACATACCACAGGTAAATAGTAACCTCCTAATGTGTGCCTACTCTGCGCACACCGACGCTAACACCACCGCTGCTAACTCCGATAAAACAGCACTGATATGAGCTGTGGCGCCAACAAACAGCCTGACACCCCGGAGCCGCCGCCGCGCGCTGCCATGTCGCATTTCATTAAGATTTAGAAACATCAGCTGCTCGAAAAACACAGGACGCTGACAGAAAACGCGCGCAGGCAGCAGTGCGGCATCACGGGCGGAAAACACGCAGTGAGTGAGTGAGTGAGTGAGTGTGGAGGAAGAGGAGGAGGAGGAAGAGGAGGCAGCGACGTGTTGGTTTCAGAGCTAATTTTTTCGCGTTGTTTTCTTACCAGTAGAGCAGCTTGTTGTGCAGGATCGCGGGCGTTTTGTCCGAGGCGCAGTTGATGCACCACATTGTTGCTGCTGCTGCTGATCGACGCTGCTGCCGCTGCAACAACAACCAGGAGGAGACCGAGCGACCGGCCACAGACAGAGAGAGAGAGAGAGCGACTTAGAGAGAGAGAGAGAGAGAGAGAGAGAGAGAGAGAGAGAGAGAGAGAGAGAGAGCAACTTAGAGAGAGAGAGAGAGAGAGAGAGAGAGAGCAACTTAGAGAGAGAGAGAGAGAGAGAGAGAGAGAGAGAGAGCATCCGCTGCTGCCTCAGCCTCTCTCCTGCACTGTCTCTACCTCTCTCCATCCTTCGCTTTTCGTCAGAGGCGCATCATCATCATCCCTCCTTCACCGCCTCCCTCTCTCTTTCTACTGTAATGTTTAGATCTCCTCTGTTTTTCTACTAAACTCCTTAGAACTTTCCCTTTTATGATTCAAGACAAATATGAATCCACTAAAGGAGTAAAGGACCACTCCAGCAATTTAACACTGCACTTCCATCACACTGGTGGACTTTTCAAGAGACAGATTTGATAGAGGATGGTCGAAGTAAGAAGCAGCAGCTGAGATATCCTGAGTTCTTGTGGGTGTTCAGACCAAAAATTGCACTGGGTTAAAAAACAAAAATAAAACAGAACATGAACATGCTGCCTCAGGTCCTGGTGAAATGATGAAATGTAAACCAGGAACGCCATGTTGAGTTTAAATGCTTATCAGACACTTTACAACTGTTTATAATTCAAAGGAGACCGTATTTTACAACTCCATAGAGCCTAATCATTTTTATTGGTCAACACACAGATCATGTTAACGACCAGGAATATCCTGTATTTGATATTTTAAAGAACTGAAGTTTACATTTCATCATTTACAAGACTTTTACACATGATTTTTCACAGAGAGCTCATTAACCAACAGACTAAAGCTTCACTGGACACGTTACACAGTTAACAATAACTGGCTACAACACATATAGTCTATCACCAGTGAAAAAAAGAAAAATAACCAGGAGATAATAGTTAATATAAAAAAGTTGTTTGTCCCTCCCCCAGTATCCTCCTCCTTGTATTGATAAAGTGCAGCTACACTGTGTATCAGCAGAGCTTCAGTCATAATCAATACTGATGAAAACAGCACTAATGAACTCTGCCTCGCTCCATTTTCTCAGTCTTTCTGGATATTTACATTTAATAGTCGTTGTACCACTCCCCCTCATTCAGTCCAGAACTCTTTCACTGACATGAATGTGAAACACCAAAGCTCTCTCTCTCTCTCTCTCTCTCTCTCTCTCCTCTCTCTCTCTCTCTCTCATCAGTTTACAATAATCAATCAATGCCAGGAACCAATAATCCATAGCTAACACACCTGAAAACACATGACCATTCCCATACACTGGGCATGTGTAAGCAGGTGTAAACAGGAAACAGATTGCCTTCTCTGTTATCAAATAAATGTGCAGGTTAACTTAAAAAAACATGCTAAAGAGGAAATCAAATGTGTGAATTTCTGAACTGCTATTTTGAAGCTTTTTCTTTTATTGAAAATACAGATATCAGAAGTTGGTACTTTAGAGAGGCAGAAATATATACCTTAAAATATCCCAACGTCGTGTTTCTATCCAGCTCTCTGTATTAATGAGGTGATAGCTACAGTATAGACTAACATTTAATATTTCATAAAGTTTTGTAAGGTGCCACAGTACATTTGCTCGCTTTATTAACTGCAGTATGGCTGCCAGTCTGAGCAGCTGCTCATTAGTAGAGAAGCTGCTGCGCTCACTACGACTGTTTCGGCTTCAGCTGAGAAAGATGAACAACATACAACAACTAGGAAAAGAAGTCACAGATTTACTTCAGGTAATTATAGAAAAGTGAGAGTTGTGAGAGTTTATTGTGTTTTCTGGCATCGATCAACCATGAAATGAGAATCTCACACACCGTCACTCTATCAAAACAGAGAACTGAGTGTTGTGCTTCTATTTTCAGTGATTAGATGCTGATTGGCTGCAGAGAGGAGCTCCCCGTCCTCAGCTGCTCAGACAGCGAGACAGCAGCAGAGTGATGACTGACAGCTGACTGCGTTGTGTGTGTTGATTATGTGCAGACAGGCTGCAGCCTCGGGGCAGCAGGCGAAATGGGCGAAAGGCCAGCGCAAAACGACCCAAATTTTCAAGCAAATGCTGCTTTCACAGAGTGTTCAGCTTGACTTTGCTCAATCGTTGACATTAGGAAACCTACATGCATTTTAGCAAAGTGTGTAGGCGTGTAAGGACGGCACATGGAGGGTTTTTAGCATGACATATTACATGTTAACACTTATTAACTTCTACTAAAACTCAAACTGTTAAATAGACCTGAAATGTGCAGTCAACATATTATCATGGCCAATGACAGGATTGGCTGTTTGCTCTGCTTAAAAGGGAACTCCGATTTCACCCATCAAAATCTGTTTCCAGGTGTTGGGGAGCACAACTGCATGTGACAAAAGTAGCATAAAGCCTTCAAGTAATTTTAATTATTTAATTTATTGATGGTTAGTTTAATGTACAGTTTAATAAACATTTTCTAAACTGATCATATAGTTTGTTTGCTTGATCTTCAAAGCATAAAGTACTAGAAAACAGAAATGGTCAATTAAAGTACAAGTATCTAAAACTGTACTTCAGTACTTGAGTAGTGCCTGACGTGTGGTGGCTGTTCCTCCAGTGTCGACATAATGTGAAGTAAAAGAAGAAGATACTGTCAGCGTGCCCATGAGCAAGGCCCTGAACCTGAACCTCCCTCCGCTGTCATTGAAGACGTCCTACATGAACACTGTGGGAGTCATTACATCTTCACTGCAAAATTCAGAGATTCAGAATTCTGATTAACGCTATTGATTATTGATGATTATTGTTTAATTACCACAGCCTCTGTTCCTCCCCAACTCTCTGTATTTTTCCTGTTTTGAAACAAATCTCTCTCTCTCTCTATCCATCCTTCAATCTCAGGACAGTTACCGTGGGCAACAAAGCATGAAACATGAAAGAGCTTCCCCTTGGTTTCCACAGCAACAGGAGCTTGGGCATTTCATAATTTTCTGCTCTGCTTGATGACAAAATGTATTGACCCACACATCCTCCTCTCTCTCTGTCATCCTTCAGTATCTGTTCTTCTTTCTGACCGTTCATCCTTCTTCCCCCTTTCTTTCTTGTCTACTTACCCTACTTTTTATTGCTTTCCATCCCCTCCTTTTTCTTTCTTCGTTTACCTCTTACTCTATTTCTCCATTTCCCCTTTTTATCCATCCATCCATCCATCCATCCATCCACCCATCCTCCCCCCTCTCCTCCCGTCACAGTGACTCTCTAGCCTGGGGACAAGCTTCTATAATTCATCATTACTTCTCATAAGCTGCCCTCCTCCTCTCCCTCCTCTATCTCTTTTTATTTCTCTCTTCTTTTATCCCTTATTCTCTCCATTCATTCCCTCTGACTCTCCATCCTCAATTCACTTACTTTCTCCCTCTTTCCTGTAGCCACATGTTGTATCTCTAGGATCGTTCAAAATTAAACAACAAAATATTTTGATGGACAACAAACAGAAGTATTTTCTGATCTGATCACATCCATCAACAACACAACAGTTTTCTTATCTGACAAGGCTGTGGTTAAAGTTTGGTTAGGTTTAGACACAACAATAACTGTGTTGGGGAAAGACCACTTGCTTATGGTTCAGGGTCATGAGGCAGAAGAAGTCAAGGTGTGATGACACAACAAGATGCCGCATGCCGTCTTACATAACAGACAATAGGCGAGGCGATTGTGATGCTTGTCATACATCGCTGTTGTGTGTTTATTGGTGTGGAGGTCGGAGCAGTGGATTGGTGTCCGTCAGCCTGGTCTGACTCACTGGATGTAGGCTGTAGGTATAAACCTGCCATTGGCACCTGTTACCGTTTTGAAAATGCCCTTCGCTACAGAAAACAACAACAACTTCTGACCACTGACTACAGTCATCCCAACACAGACCTGCGATGAATGTTTCATTAAAGGTCCCATACTGTAAATAGGTAGCTGTCCATGTCTTCTTTGATTATAAAGCAGGTCTAGGTTCTATATTAATACTGTGAAAGTATCAAAGCGCTCAGTCCACAGAGAAATGCTGTCAGGACTTCCTGTAACTTTGTGATGTCACAACAAAGAAGTCGCTGCTCTCTGCCATACCCCAAGCCCCGCCCACCTGGACCCACCATCCAACCTTGCAGGATTTGGTTTCTCTGAGTGTTTACCTGAAATCTGCTATATTTTTATTGAATCACTCAGGAAACGGCCAGAGAGGCTCAGAGTTTTAATAGCTTGATGTTAAACGTGACTACTGAGATATTTTTTAACACTTTAAATCAGTGGTTCATTTATTTCTCTCTGTGAAGAACAATAATAATTCTTCTCTGAAATCTGCAGAGTTTTTATTGAGAGTTTCTGTTGGAAAAAGCAGTAGGAAGGAAGGAAGGAAGGAAGGAAGGAAAGAAGGAAGAGGAGAACACATTAGAAGAGGAAAAAGAGAAAGGAAAGGAGAGAATATGAGACAAGGAGGAGAGGAGAAAGAACAGAAGTGGAAGAAATGAAAGGGGGGGTTGGAGGACAGAAAGCAGAAGGAATGATGAGGAGGGGAATAAAGGAAATGTTGTAAAAGTGGGAGGAGAAAGGAGAAGGGGAAGGAGGAAAGGAAGCATGAGAGCATGAAAGTAAGGAAAACTGAAAGAAAATGGGGAAATGAGGCATAAAGATGAAAATAAAGATAGTAAAAGAAAAACAGGAAGATGAGAGAAGGAGAAGAGGGAAAGAATGAGAGAAGGAAGAGATGAAGGAAAAGAGGAAAAAGAAGATAATGATACGAAGGAAGAAATGACGATTAATAATGTAAACATCAGCTCTCCCTCCCTTTTATTTATCCCTCACTTTCTACACATCCATTATTTACTAATCTCTTCATCTTTCTCCTCATTTTCTGTCCATCGTCTTTCCACACACTTCCTCTTATCTTTCTTTATTTTTGTTTCTCTTTCCATCCCATTTGATCTTCCTCTTTGTTTGCTTCTATTTTTCTTTCTTAATTTTTCTCCTTCCCTTTTTTCCCTCCAAACTTAGCATCTTTTTCATTACCTCCTTTCTTTCTTTCCCTCCCTCTTAGCATCTTCCTCTCTTTTGTCTGTCTCTCTCCTTCCTCTTCTTTTCTTTGTCCTTTCCACCTGCTTCCCTTCTTCCTTTCTTTTTCCTCCTATTTTCTCCTTCTCCCTTCCTTCCTTGTTCCCCTTGTTATATTTTCTCTCTTCCTTCCTTTCATTTCCTCTCCTCCCACTCCCTCCCTTTCTATTTTCTCCATCTTCCACCTTTGTCTTTCCACTGTTTTATCCTCCCTTTCTTTTTCCTTTTATCGCCCCCCTGCTCCTCCCTTTCTCTCATTTTCCTTCCCTCCTCCATCCTGTTTCATTCCCTCGTTCATAATCAACTTTGGCTCAAACAATTAGAGAAAGAGAGAAAGAGAAAGAAAGATAGAGAGAAGGGCGGGAGAATGATGTTGCTTGGAGACGGTTGCCGTGTAACGGGAGGGGAGGAGCAGGAGGGAGGGCGGAGGGATGGTCGCAGAGTCAAGTGAGGTGTTGCTATGACAACGCAGGTTTCATGCTGTCACTCTGCGTGTGTGTGTGTGTTGCTGATTTTAGCACAGAGTGGGAGGGGCCCAGGATCAAAAGCATATGGAGAGGAATGCAACACACGCAAACACACACACACACACACACACACACACACACACACACACACACACACGCACGCATGCACGCACGCACACACACGTCGGGAGAAAAATGCAACGTAACTACAATCTTTCTGGCAGTACAGCAAGAGAGAGATTTAAATTAGATGCTGCACACATACACACACACACACACACACACACACACACACACACACACACACACACACACACACACACACTAAAGGAAAAAAAACTGGTTTTCTGTCACTTCAGTCCGTGTCTCTTTTGTCACTAGATTTTCTTTTCAGACATTCATTTCAGGTATTTTTCTTTTTCTTGGTCAAAAAGGGTTGAGTGAAATGTAATAATTGGTTTGATTTTCATTTTCTGTTTCATACAATAAAAAATAAAATCACGAGACAACACAAACAAAAGACGGGTGATGCAGCGTTCTGCAGAGAGGGAACGTACACGGCTAAAGCTGAAGCTACCGGACACTGTGACGATGTCTGAGGCAAAGACTTGAATATGATGAATAATCCTTGTCAGGTTACTCAATCATCCTAATTTATCTGAACTTTTACAGTTGTAAGACTCTTAGACTATTAGATTCAAGGGAATCCAACTGACAGTTGTTGAGATGTTTCAGTCTCTCGACCAAAGCGGTGAGAAGATTAACTCTGTCAGAGCCAAATGGCTCTGGTGTCCCTGTATCTTTCCCCTGACTTAACACTGGCTCTTGCTTTTATGTCGCTGCATAATGGTTCAAACTTCACCCGTGTGACCTGAAGAATCTCTGACTGCTGCCGAGGGAAACAGACGCAGCATCACTGTATTAATCTAACATGATTTAATCCACAATATAATAATTTAACTGTACATAACATTTACTATTTTAGAAAAACTTATTGTAAGTTCAGGCAGCTCAAACTGCTTGATGAAAAAACACAGTTGACTGTTGTTAGGAGCAATGCAAGTACATTTACATTTTATGCAGCTTTATACTTTGTCTCCCCTACATTTGTCTGACAATTTACTAGTGTTTTTTTTTTCAGATTACAGATTTTCACACACTTCCTGTCCAGTGGAAACTCTGCATCCCCAATTTTGGCGATTTTGAATTAGAATTTTTCTGATAAACAACAAACATATGATGATCCTATAGAAAATGCTGCATTGCTGTAGATGAACCTACTCAACAGGATATAAAGTAGTTCAAATTAAATCACTTTAACAGTAAAATGCAACATACACATTCAAACAGCTGTAATATGAAACCAAAAACACTACATTCAACAGTAAAACTCTGACAGCGACCATTTTTCTACAAAATGTGTACTTTTACTTTTGATACTTCCAACATTTTATCCTGATAATACTTCCACACTTTTACTTAAGACTTTGAATGCAGGATTTCTACGTTGACTAGGAGCCACACTGTCAGCAGGAGTCAGAGCTGGTTCTCTTCACTAAGAGGTTTTGTGTCTATATAAAAATGTCATACTACTTTAACCTTTCCTGCAACCACACGCAACCACAAGAGGGCGCTTGTCAGGAAAATACACACGTCTTCTAAACAAACGATGTACGCGATCGTTTTTCTGCTGAGAGTCTGCAGCAACAGAAGGAAATGTAATATCTGATGGAGATGCACTGCAGCACCATCCTGCACCACACACACACACACACACACACACACACACACACACACACACACACACACACACACACACACACACAGTGTTGGTGGGGGTCTCCTCAGGACAGTCAGCTGTCTCTTTAGTGTCCACCTCTGCTCTGTCTGTAAGTTTCAATAAATTACCACATTTTCCGAGTCGAGCTCAATGTTTTAAGATTTTAAGGCTGAGTCAGTTCTGTGTTTCCTGCCGGGGGATATTAGAACAGACACGACCAAGGAGACGCGACCAGAAACACAAACAGGAAGCAGAAATAAGCACCACACTCACTCAGATAAAACACTCCTGTCACTTCCTGAACTGTACGGAGGCCGACATGTGTTGAGAGAAAGATTCAGTAAAAATTGCTTTGTGTTTCCTAAATGAATGCATTTGTTCGATCAACCATCTATAATTCATGTGCTATGAGTGATAAATGGATGAATGGAAATCAGTAGAACAGGAACAATGTATTATCCTATAAAATACACTAAAGGGACGTCCAAGAAAACACAGTGTTGTCTTTAACAACCAACACCCAGAGAACAATCAAACGTCTCCATCCAACATCCAAACAAAACTGTATTAAAGGAATATTTCTATATTTTGTTACACAGTGGTGAGGAATTCAGATTCTTACATAAATAAAAGTAATAATACTGCAAGGTAAAAATATTCCACAAAAAATAAGTCATGAACTGAAATTTTTACTTTAAGTAGACATTATACTGCAGAATGACCCCTGTCAGTAGCGTGTTTCCATTAACCTGATTAATGCGCAATTTGAAGTTGCAAACTAAAACAAGCAAGTTAACAGAAACACGTGAATTTCAAAAAAAAAAAAAAGAAGTACAGGCTCGCATGAGTTGGTTTTTCAGACTATCCGACAAAGCAATATTTTGCAAAAGTGAAATGTAAACACTTTTTCTGAATTTAAGTCACATGACATGAGTACATTCAAAAAACATTGCAGACTATTATCTCTCTAAAATCCCTGATACATGGCAGCTGCCAGGTATAAAAGGATTGTCCTTACATCATCACACGCACCAGGCATCCTAATCTCCTTCGATTAAATACTACAACGGCTACTGTGATGGATGCAATCGTCCCAACATTTAGCTGATGTTGGGAATCTGCTGCCGTGTGGAATATCACAAGAGGAGAAAACCCAGCTCTATTCACATAACGTCAGTCAATGGAAATACGTACCTTTCACAACTCCTTCACTTCTATTATGCCCAAAACTGCGATGGAAACCTGGCTTATGTTAGATCATGTTATTGGATTATTATTACTGATACATCGCTGATCTGATCCAAACCACGAACTTCCAACATGACTAAGAACTACAGAGTATCTGCGATGCAGTGAAGTCTAAAGTACAACATCCACCTCTGAAATGTTTGTTATAGTAGGTTTAGTATAAACTGACAAATAATGGAAAAAAGTAGTCACCTCAAAACTGAACTTAAGCAGAATACATGTACTGTACATGTACTAAGAACAAGAATCTATAACAATGACAAGTGAATAAAAACAACAGCAAATGACCAGCTATTAAAATTTCACGGATGAAAACTGGAATAAAACAGAAGATAATCAATTGAATAAAATGTGACATTAAACGCTAAAACTGTTCAATTCTTTGGCCTCTAATTAGCAATCAGTTGCTTATTTACACCAGGAACATGATGATTCATGTGAAATCATGTCAGTGTCACCCGATGAATCTCAGTGTTTAGCTCTGAGTTTGGTCTCCACCAGCTCCTCAGGGAAATATCTGGCTCTTTAGTTGCTAAATGCTTCGCTATGTTCACCAGCTGCTATCTAACTGTGTCCGTCTTCTGTTTGCTGAGCAGGTAGTGGACATTGGCGTTTTACAGCTGTTTATCTGAAATAAAGAGAGTGAACCAGAACAGTAAACAGATAAACAATGAGCTGAAACTCACTGTAAAGCTCCGTAAAGCCAAGAAGAGCTGCAGATTCAGCTGATAATTCTCTGTAGGTTCATCACTACCAGAGACACCTGAGCATTGTTTATATATTATAAAGACATAGATTGCAGATGCTTTAAATCAAACTCAGGTACCAGGATTAAGACTGGTCGTGTAGCTACTGTTAAAAAGAGAAAAACTTTGGGTTTATTCAGGTATAACAGGACTTCACTGTTTACCCAGCATTCAAATCTCTGCTTTGTGTTGATGCCTGAAGGCTGTACATGTACTTTCTAAATACATTTCATGTGAACTCGATGCGTTAAATGTAAATGAATGCATTCAAGTCACTGTATAATGAGATCTGTCTCAGCGCCCCCCCCCCTCCAGGCACTGGGGGCGTGGCTTAAGCTCTGACCGGCTCCTGCCTCTGCTTCAGATTCACAAATAAAACGGAGCACTTTCAGAACAAGGAAACATTTAGCTTGGATGTTTCCTTTAATTTGGCCCCATTAAGTCGTTTTGGTCCTGAAGCCAAACCCATTAAAAACCATCTAAATGGCCACAGCTGACACTGTGTTGTTTCAGTGAACTGCACCCTGACTCAGCGTGTTGCTCAGGGGCACTTCAGCACTGACAGGGGGTCAAACTTCTGACTTTACCACACTGGACTGTCATCTCTGTTATCAACACAAAACTCTCATCTGTATCCCATGATTCCATTGTTTGGACGAGGTGGGTTTTATAAATAGACGCAGCCGCAGGGAGCAGCACACGAGCAGGAAAACACTTTTAATTCAAGTGTGGAAATTGCTGTGTTTTTGTTAAATAGGCTGAGTATTAAAGAAATAAAAAATGATTTTTAGGAATCCAAATAAAAACAAAGCATAAAACAGCAAACCCGTGGATGTGCTGAACAAACAGAGTCTGTTCTCCCAGGAAAACCTCCAGCCTGCCCTCACATGACCTCTGACTTTTGAACCCTACCTGATCTAATTTAATTCTACAGATCAGTTTCTTTACATTTTAAGGTTAATTATGACAAATACAAAGACCCTGCTGAAAATGAAACTGTATATTTATGAGGTGTTTTTAAAGATTTAAGTCACGAAGCTGAGAGCCACAGACAGAGGAGGGACATCAGTTGTATCATATTATATCTCTAGTTGTATCAGATCACTACAGACAACACTGTAAATCAATGTGCAGGACGGATTCATGGTGCTATGAGATTTTTCAGGTATCTCACTTGATTCTCCAGAAAAAGATATTCCCATGTGCTATAAACACAATGAATCCATATAAATATTGCAATATAAAATTAGATAAGCATACCAGTGGCCTGTGGTGACCTTTACTGATAAGGAAGCAGAGCTGAGCAGCCAAACACCCCCCCCCCCCCCCCCCCACCTCACCCTGACTAAAACATACCTTTTCATGACAGTAGTAGCAGCAAATCTCTCAAATTCAGGCCCAGTCCTGTCTCATGTCTCCTGTGTGCCTTTTCTGTGCTCAAAGTCTCTCTCCTGCATCTTGCACTCTCTGTCTGGACATCTTCCCCTTCCTCTTTCCTGACTGAAGAAGTTTTGGTATTATTTTGCTGAACTGATTCCAACCATATAGAGGAAAAATATCTATAAACTACTTTTCTATGATAATTTTAAAAATATTTACCATTAACGGACAATGACACATTCCAGTGACAATGCAGAATCCTGTATTTACCTGTCTCTGTGTTGTTAATCATCCTGGCATCCCTGCACTGTAGTGGAAGCACAGGGGAGACGAGGGAACTTGGGTCTTGAGGAGCTGTAAGATTTATTTACTGACAAACAGCCTGAAGTGCACATGCATTCACAGCTGTGCTGCTAACTAACTAGCTAACTCTCTGCTCCGGTAGCCAGCATCATCTCTCTCTCTCTCTCTCTCTCTATCTCTCTCTCTCTCTCTCTCTCTCTCTCTCTCTCTTTCTCTCTCTCTCTCTCTCTCTCTCTCTCTCTTTCTCTTTCTCTCTCTCTCTCTCTTCTCTCTCTCTCTTCTCTCTCTCTCTCTCTCTCTCTCTCTCTCTCTCTCTCTCTCTCTCTCTCTCTCTCTCTCTCTCTCTCTCTCTCTCTCTCTCTCTCTCGCCCGCTACGCACACAACCTACGTACTGAGCAATTCCTTAAAGGAGCTACGCTACTTTTGTAGCAATATTCTGTCTCAAACTTACTGCAGATCTTGCACAGAGATGATAACTGATCTTACAACGGTAGGAGCTGAGTCAAAGACAGATTGAGCTTAAGCGCAGTAGCTCGCGACCCATCAAAGATCCTAGGATTATGTCAATGTCCTTGCGCAAACCTCCGAGAAAGGCTGCTGCCCTTTGCACTTGACAAGCTCCAGCTCATATCGATATAGCACGGTCACGCCGACGAAAATAACAGAAATAGATATAACCAGAGTCTTTGAATAGTAATAGCCTATTCAAGGGCCCTGGTTACAACCATAAACATACGTACGTAGATGCCGCATTGGCCAATGGACCGTACGTCAACGCCGCGGCCATATTGGATCGAGCAAGACGCTCAATGAGCAAGCACAAGTGAAGGAGAAGCTGCAGCTTTTTAGATAAAAATTATTAAAACTATTGTATTTCCAAACCGATTTCAACTAGTGGTTTTGTATATTAAAAGCATTTATGATCTACGTGGAGTAAAAATAAATATTTGGTCTCCAGTTACTTTGAATCGTGATAGTTTAGGCTGTAATCACTGTTTTCTATAGTATATCAATGTTAGGTTGAACTGAATTACTTGTGTATTGAAAATAATTTGTTGTCATAAGGAATTGTTAAAACTCACTTTGCTTAACTACATTAAACTACAATTTATACTATATATACTAGTTATTAGTTAGATCCTCCACTGTGGTGCTCTCAAACACGTGTTTCACAAAATAATAAAGAATGCTATAATAAATGCTAAAGGGAAATTATTAAAGTAAACCTCGAATTTAGAGTTGCTCATCAAATACATTGAAATTATTCTACTAATTTTGATTCAGGCTCATTGCAGCGTAAATGTGTAAAAAGATGAACTGAAATATGATTAAAATAAATATGAGATCAGATTTGGTATTGGCAGGTTCCAAGTTTCAGAGGCTCAGATACAAATAAAGTGATGACAATTTATTTTTCTACGTCTGATTAACCTCAATCCAGCAAGAAATCAACAACATTCACTTTATAAAAAAACTATTTTCTACAGCCCGCCTCAAACCTCGGGCCCCAGTTGGCCTGTTTAGTGCATGTCACCCTCCACAGTGTTTCAGTATCTGTTCCTGTCTGCAGCAGATCAAGATTCCACATGAAAATCAAGAAAAGCATCGATAAGAGGAATCAATACTGTCACAGTTAAATGATGATCAACAGTCAGACAATACTCGATTCCCCTGAGTTTCCATTCAACCCCCATTCTGGTTCATTCAGGTTTACAAAGGTGGAGACAGCACAAATGCATGATGTAGTAAATGGAAAAGACTGAGGTGCTGAACACACAGAGACAAGTGAACAGACACGGCAACAAAACAGAGAGAAGCTGCAGAAGAACAAGACAAATCCGAAAAATGTTTTGTGAATAAATATGCACAGGAAAGACACATGAGTAGGCTTCTTGCTGTCTTTGAACACAACATAAGAACTGCCTGTATCTGTGTTATGGCCTCAGGCATCTGCACTAACACTACGAACATACAACACATAGTATGTATATACAGCAGTGACATGTAGTGTAGAGCACAGCATATGAGTTAGTGATGTGACCCACTGAACACAGCCTGGTCCGGCTTGTTTCCTGCAGCGTCTCTCATGACGTGTCCACTGTTACATGTCAGAGATCACTTTCAGCTCATTTAAGCCTGAGAGGAAGGTCTCTGCGTGAGGAGGAGGAGGAGTAGAGGAAGTATTCATCTGTAGAAACACTGAGCAATCCGACAGGCTTCAAACGCAGCAGGAAGACAGATGCAGAAATCCTGGTGCATAAAAACCAAAAGAGACAAAGACTCATCTTTTCCTTCAAGGTCAGAGCTTTCGAGAAAGAGAGTGACACAGAGAGAGAGAGAGTATGAGTGTGTGTCTCTCTCTCTCTGTCTCTTGAAGTCTCAGGACAGAAGGTCAGCCTGCTCTAACCAGCCTTTCACTGAGCTTTGATGTATGTGCATGTGTGTGTATCTATATACAGTGTCTACCACTTGACTGTAGTCCGCCTGTGTCAAACTGAATTGACTGGACATTGTTTAGAAAAACACACACCTGTGTATATAAGGTCCCACAATTCATGTCAGGACAAAAACCGTGAAGTCCAATCAACTCTCTGTAGACTTCTGTGATAAAACTGTGGTAAGACATAGATCAGGGTGAGAGTATAAAAGCATTTCTAAAGCTCTGAGTGTTCCCAACTGCACAATAGGAACAATAACTGCGAGACAGAAGAATTTTGGAACCACCGGGACTCTTCCTTGAGGTGTTCATCTGGCTAAACTGGGTCACCAGCCAAGAAGGGCCTTGGTCAGAAGTCCCCTGCAGAGATGGAGAACCTGCTGGAAGGACGACCACCTCCGCAGCTCTCCATCGATCAGGTCAGAACTAAGGGATGGATGAATGCAGCCAAATAAAGAGAGGTCCTTGAAGAAAACCTGCTCCAGAGTCCAGGAGACCTGAGACTGAGAGGCCGAGCCAAAGACCAGATTTAAACCCAATAGAATATCTGTGTAGAGACCTGAAGATGGAAGTTCACAGATGCTTCCCGTCCAATCTGGCAGAGTCTGACAGGAAGTATGTGATAAATGTGCAAAGCCTGTAGAGACTCACCTGCAGGCTTTTGTAAATAAGACACTGTAGTTTGTAATCTTCAATAAATTAGCAAAATTGTCTAAAAACATATTTTCACTTTGTCATTATGTGTTATTGAGCGTAAATTGATGGGTAAGGTAATCGACAACAGACTAATCAAGTGACTGAGAGATAGGAAGTCAAAATAACAACAAACTACTGAAACACACCAAGTGAAGGGGAGGAGAAACAGCGCCACCTGCTGCAAGACTGAGGCACACACACACACACACACACACACACACACACACACACAAACTTTCTACTGTCTCTCACTAGTGCTTTTGTTTTTCCTCTTTTCTTTCCTTCCTCTCGCTGCTCCTCTCTTCTCCTTTTTCCCTTTCTCCTCTTTTTCTCTCACTCTTTTTATTTTAATCCATTTTTGTCCTTTTTGTCTCTCAACATCTACGTATCTTTCTTTCTTTCCCTCTAACTACCAACACTAAATTATCCCCATCCCTCCTTCTGCACTATTTGGCCAAAAGTATGTGGACTCCTCTTTGTACTTTCTATCGGAGGCTGTTTTTCATATTTTAGACGACAGTGTTTTTATAACTCAGTTGTTTTCAAAATCACATGTTTTTGTCTCTTTCCAGTTTCAAAGTAACAAGGTCCTCGTGTACAAAAACATACATATACAAAACATATACACCTCGTGTATAAAGAAAATGTTTCCCATTTTGTTAAGAGACTTGACTGGTCTGCACAGTCATCATCAACCCTTCCTTCCTTCCTTCCTTCCTTCCTTCCTGTTTTTCTCTCCTTATTGTTTCTTCATTCCTTTCCTCCTTTTTTCATGCATCCGGTCTTCCTTTTTTCTCCTCACCTCATCCATCTTTTCCTTTCTCTCTCTTGCCTAATTCACCCTTTAAGTGTCTCTATCAATCTCCCACTGGTCCTGTTACCTCATCTCTCTCTTTCTTTCTCTCCATTTCTTTTATCCTCACGTCTCTCTTCAGTTATCACTTTTCGACTCCATCTCTCCATCTTTTCTTTATCTTTTTCTATCTTCTTGTCTGTCTCTCTCTCTCTATATATATATATATATACATCTCCATCTCCTTGTTTTCCTCCCACTCTCTCTCTTTTCTCTCTCCTCACCACCTGTCTCACTCTCTCGTCATCTCTTTCTCTGTCTCCCTCCATCATCCTCTGTAATTACCTCCTTCGTCTAAAACCTGAGAGGATTTGAGGCGACGGGAGACTCGTCTCGCCCTCGTTTGCTGCTCTTTTATCTTTTTCCTGTTCTCCTGTATTTTCAACTCGTTTTCTTTCCCTCTCTTCCTCTTCGTCTCCCAGTTCCTCCTCAAACAAACTCTGCCAGAGTTACAACTTTACACCGACTCGTGTCTGCGGTTGTTTGTGATCTCGTTTCCCAAATCTCAGTCTTTTTCTGGTTCTTCTCTTCTTCTTCTTCTCTGTTTCACAGCACATGCTTTTGTGACTTGTTTTTTTCAGCGTATTTTATCTAAGCAGAGTGAGTTATAATAATCCTGAAAAAGATGAGACATAGACAGTAACCTGCATGCACTGTATGGAAATGTAGTTTGTTGCAGGTAACATGTTACACAGTCAAGTGTTATAATAATCAGACTACACTCCTGTAAAAACAGAACAGCCACTGATGTAACAAACAGTTCTCAGGGCTCGTATTGTTTTCACCTTGTGAGTCTGTGTGTGTGTTTGTGTCAACATGCCAAAATGTGGTCCCGGAGACACCAACTACTACCACAGTGGTGGTTTTGAGTAGGGAGACTGGGTCAGTTGTAACTCTTCCAGTTTCCCAAGGAACAATAGGAATCACCTGGTTCACCCTATACATGCTCAATGTAGTCCTTATTCCACAAGTGAGGGAGTAGCGCCCTGTGACAGACACAGACGAGTTTAGAAGTAAAAAACTAATTTTGAAGTAAGAAAGTTTTTTTTTTCATTATTTATTTTTATGTAAAAGTCATGTTGAATAAAAATCTTTCAATATATAGTTTTTGTCACAATCCTTATATCATGTCGTTACATATATGTTACCAAGAGCAGACTGCAGTGTATCATTCACTGCTGAGAAGGTGATTGGCTGCAATCTGCCACATCTCCCTCCAAGACCTGTACATCGCCAAGACCCTGAGGCAAGCAGTAAAGATTGTAGCTGACCCCTCCCACCCTGGACACAAACTCTTTGAGTCACTCCCCTCTGGCAGGAGGCTGCGGCCCATCAAGACCAAAAACTTTCACCACAAGAACAGCTTCTTCCTGTCTGCAGTTAGCCTCTGATTCTGATTTCACCCCAGGATATATTACAACTAACCCGGACTATGGGGTGAATTAAAACATTTCACTCCTTGTGTTTGAGACCAAACCATGCATTTTCTGTTTGTGTTGCAGAGATAACAATTAAACCATTTAATAGTAGACACATCTACTAGTTTACATTACACAGCAACTAGTTTATATTACATTATGAGCGCACTGGCTTAAAACAGCTCCAAGATACAGACAGAAATGTCAAAAATGTTAAAACCATCCCGGTCTCTCTCTCTCTTATCTGTCTGTCACTGTGATAGCATCACAACCTGCAAGATACAGTCACTAAACTTTACAGATGAGTAGATGACATCAAAATCAAGGCCATGTTTGAAGATGGGTTTGGTCTGAATGTAATATGACTACTGAGTACTCATGGGGTCAGGACGTTAACATGTGGACGGGCATCTCAGCTACTGTGATCCCATTACAAGATGGTCTCTAGTTAGATTTTCTCCATCAGCGTGACAGGAAAGATTATAGGCTCTTATGTTGTTTTCAGGTCTTGTTGGAAATAGCAGACTGGTAATCCTGAGTAAGTGCATTGATAAGTAAGGTATCAAGTAAGGTAATACTGTATTTGAGTAAATTACTTAGTTACTTTACACCACTGTGCATTAGTAAGAACTGAATGCTTCATGATGTATCTTTGTTATGATCCTTAAAGGAAAGATTAAGTGTCTGTCAGTATTTAAACTTCTGCTGGTGCTGAGTATTACCCTGCACATCATGTTGTGAAGTCTGGTGGGAAATTATAAAAGTTCTTTGTAGTCATGTTCTAAAGTAAAAGTTCAACATTTCTGTAAATACACTGAATCACTTTGTCTCTGAGAGTGAGATGTTCAGATGATATTAATCTCAGTGTGTCTGTGTGTTCAGTATGGAGCTGGAATTGGGACATGACCTGGCTTAGCATAAAGACTGGAAGCACGGGGAAACTGCTAGAATGGCTCTGACCAAGATACACATGTTTTATCTTGGCTTGGCACTGTGAATGATTGTCACGTACGGTTCCATAGTGACCAAAACCGATAGCCGGAGATGTTGCTACAACGCAATGGTGGATGGATACACTCTTGTTTGTCAAAAAAGTTGTTCCAGCATGTAAAACCGTAGTTTGTGGTTTTTGGGGCCTTTAGAGCCTCATACCTGAGCTTTTCAATTAACAACTAAGACACCTTCATTAGGTCATTTTATTTAATTAAACAGCAGTCAAGGGGTTTTGATCCTTCCAAATATGACTTTATGATGTGCAAGACTGTTATTTACAGTATTAATAAAATGATGTCAGGGATTCAAATGACCCTCATCCTGCAGTATTACCACTAAGTGAACAATCGTGACAAAAAATCAATTTCAAAGGAGGCCAATAGGGTTGATGGGAAATGTGGTCCTCTGATGAATCAGGAGAAGTATTAGCACTAACACTTTTTCCCAATCATGCTTACATTTCTTCAGTCATTATAGCAAGGTAGCATTTTATCTGGCAATGCTATACCGGTGCTTAAAATGTAACACACAGCACTTTTGTGTAATACAGTGGATTCTTCAGCTCATATTCTCCCTTTTCATCAGTTTGTCTCTCTGTCTCTCTCTTTCTGTCACTGTCATTCTCTCTCTCTCTTGCTTCCTGACACTCAGTCTCTCCCTCTCCCATCATTTCCCAGACAGCAGACAGTTGTGCAGCGTCAGGCTTTACATTTATAGGTTTAGGTTTGATGTGTGTGTGTGTGTGTGTGTGTGTGTGTGTGTGTGTCTGTATTGTGCCAGCAAGGCAGAAGATGCAGATGAAGGACTACAAACCTCAGCAACCTCACTAACACTGTTACAGCTCTGCCTTTTACTCTGCTGTGTACAGTCCTGAGTAAGACAATGTAAGTTCATTAAGAAACATTCATGTCATAGTTTTCCATTACGGGAGATAAAAACTGACCTTGACGTGATGGCTCAGTTCAAAGCTGTTGTCCTACCCAATCAGAAAGCAATCTTATACCAGGCATTTCAAAACCTGCACTGGGAACAGAGTGGATGGAGTCAGCATGTTGGCCATGGCTGATATTAGCTTATCACAGATGTACTGATAACAATTGTCTATAACCAGCAGTTATCAGTATCAACAGCACTTAGGCAGCAGTAGGCACGCTATCATCAGTAGTTGGTGGTAGTAGAAGTTAGCAGTATCATCAGAAGTCAGCAGTATCAACAGTAGTTAGCGGTGGTAGCAGGTTAGCAGCATTATCAGTGGTTAGCAGTTAGCAGTATTGATAGTAGTAAGTGATGGTAGTAGAAAGTTTGGATAGTAGTGATCTGTGGGAGTAGAAGTTAGCAGTATCAACAGTAGTTAGCGGTGGTAATAGAAGTTAGCAGTATTAACAGTGGTTACCAGTATCCATTATCGATAGTAGTTTGTGGTTGTAGTGGAAAGTTAGCAGTTTCAACAGCAGTTAGCGGTGGTAGTAGAAGTTATCAGTATCAACAGTGGTTAGCAGCTAGCAGTATTGATAGTAGTAAGTAGCAGTAATAGAAAGTTAGCAGTATCAACAGTGGTTAGCAGCTAGCAGTATTGATAGCAAGTAGCGGTAGAAGAAAGTTAGCAGTGTCAACAGCAGTTAGCGGTGGTAGTGGAAGTTATCAGTATCAACAGTGGTTAGCCGCTAGCAGTATTGATAGTAGTAAGTAGCGGAAGAAGAAAGTTAGCAGTATCAACAGAAGTTTGTGGTGGTAGTTAGCTGTATCAACAGTGGTTAGCAGTGGTAGCTAGCAGTATTGATAGGAGTAAGTGGTAGTAGTAGAATATCAACAGTAATTAGCAGCGGTAGCAGAAGTTAACAGTAGGTGGTGGTAGAAGTTAGCGGTATCAACAGTTAGTGGTGGTTGTAGAAGTTAGCAGTATCAATAGCAGTTAACTGTTGAGCAGTTGCAGTAGCTGTATCAATAGCTAAGTGGCAGTAGTAAAAATTATAGTGGGAGTTTGTGACAGCAGTAGGAGTTAGCAAGTAGTCAGCAGTATCAACAGTAGCTAACAGTATTTACCGTAGTTAGTAGTATCAACAGCAAATAACAGCAACAATAGTGGTAGATGGTAAAAGCAGTTAGCAGTAACATCAGTTAGCGGCGGCGGTAGAATTTAGTAATTGTTAGCAGTTAGCAACAGGATTATCCTCTGGAGACCATCAGTATTCTTAGTGAATGTCAGGGAAATGTCTCTGCAGCAAAATGAACAACCACCATTGTTACTATCATGAGGCCTTGCCACTAGAAGAGTAAGATTGCTGATAAACTAGCCTAATGATTAAACTATATCTCTCTTATTACATTGTCTTTCTGCCCATAGTGATGAAGAGCAGAACAACCTTGAGTGTTAAACTCTGATAGGATGTTTTATTTATTTACAGACTGCTGCTATTCCAGTTTAGGACATGCATTATTTTCATAAAGCCCTACTCTGTGCAGCATCCAAACTTCTGAGAGCTACTGTGGCCACAAAACAAATATGAACAGATCTCCAGGGAGAAATAATAAACATCAATATCAGTTACCTTCACAAGAATTAAAGCTCTTCTCCTCTGTTTCTGCTTTTGCCACCAAACCCCCTCCTGGCTGTCCTGCTAGCTACAGTGGCTAGCAAACATCCCAGCAACTCGCTCGCTAAATAATTGAGCGGTAGTGCACTTGAGTGTCTTAACACTTCACTTCACCGTGGCCCCAATGGGACCGGCTTATTTTGGGTTAGTGCCTCTTCTCCACAAAGCTCTGCCCTCAAAATTCACAGTCATAAAATACTAAACAATGCGCTCAACTCCGCTTTGAGCTAAAAAATGTAAGAATCAACAACAATCAGCATTTTAGCATTTCAATGCTATGACCTCATCTTCAGAACAGAAACAAATTATGATGGGTGTGAGATTGAGAGAAAAAAGGAAAGATTTAATGGTGGAAATTGAGACATACACATGGATACATACATGGATGTTTAGATCGTGATATATGGACATTGAACCGCAACTGGAATTGTGTTTTTGTTGTTTGTTCTAGGTGAGATGCCTGAACAAATAGGTCAAAGGTATGAATTTTTCATTGTATTTACATTTTTTCTCTGCTCTGATGGGGGAAGACAGCAACTAAATGAATGGAGAGGAAACACTGATGAAACAGATCAAATGTTGAATCATTTTCAAACCTCTGAATTCTCCTCACAGTGAAAGCTCTACCTACAGTATTTATCTTTTCTGATGAATAACTTCACAGAGAGAAGGAGATGAGGTGAATCATCACAAAATAGTGATTAAAAAAATTATACTTGATTGAAAAAAAGGTTTTACTTGTAATATGCATTTCCGTGGCTTTCCTGTATTAACTTATCAGTTTTCATGATTGTATCTGTGGATCGTCCCACAATTGTGAACTACATTTTCCATGTGGTTTGCATGAAAAAAAATCACAGATGATCTCAGCTCTGATCCAGGAAAATTGAAAATACAAACTCAGCAATTAGTAGAAAATCTCTAGGACCTAGAGGAAGAAGTCTGGCCATCTTTGATTTTGCACGGCTTTGTATTGATTATAAATGGAAGAGACCTTTCTCTATTGGAATCAATCATGTTTTTGTAACTTTGCAGCAACTGTTTTTTTTAACGTATTTTTAACCTTCTTGCTGTGACTACTTTTATGAGAGGATCTACTGAGACGCCCAAGCTGTGTGAGATAACCATAGGACTGTGATGAGTACAGTCCTGGTTCAGTGCTAAGGTGTACACCTTTGCATCATGTTGTGAGTATATTGATTGTTTGTGTTCCCTATGACAATAATCTCTCTGTCCCCCTTTTTTTCAGTTTAAGTCATATACTGCATCTCCAAATTATCAACCTTTCAAGAACTATTGCAAGAAAATATTTATCTTCCGACCACAGTCAAAGTTTGAATTCATCAAAAGATTAAAGGGATAAAAAAATGTCCTCAACCCAAAGACTTGGATCCCACAAATCAAACAGAAAAGTGTTTTTTTTTTTCTAAATGAGTCACTGACATGATGAAAAGATGCTTCCTATTTAACAGCACAGGCAGGACGCTCATGCGTTTCATCTGACCTAGTTCAGGTGTGTTTGATTCCGATCGTCCCAAAGCTCAAACATCAGACCTTTTGTCCCAACATGACTGACGTGCAGGGTTTTTATTGCATCATCCAAATGTTGGTATTACATTTCTTTCTTTTTGTGTATCAATGGTACTACTAGACTGTTCGTGATAGATTTTTTATGATTATATTTTCTACTTATAAAGAAATTAATTATATTTCTCCAGCAGACAATAACAGACTTTTATGTCCATCTATGTACCAGCTCTGACAGCAGACTCTCAGAAAAATAACAAACACTCACATAGTACAAAACCAGTTGGTTAGGTTTAGGAAAAGATTTTGGTTAAAATAAGTACTTCCTCAATGTAAGATGACCTTTGTTGTCATGGTTACAATAATAACAACATGGTTCACATAAACTGCTATTTCCACATGGGAATGGAGCACCGCTCTCCTGTGTCGTATTCCTGACTTTGTCGCTCTTTATAATACGTCACCACACTTTTCTGTTCGCTCCTGTCATAATTACTACAACCACAAGATGTCGCCTAACAACAAAATGTAACTAGGGGTCATAATAAGCTGTTGCACAGATGACCTATACGCTCATTTTTCAGAGGAGGAAAATCTCAAAAAGTTTTACAGTATAACAAGTGAAAACATACCAATTTACTCTGTAGTAATAATAAGCAACATCTTCTGGTTTTAATGAGAAATCTTTTAACATCATGGTGGCTGCAGTAGATACTCATAATTATCATATGTTTGTTTATTTTTCCCTCATACATACAGGCTGCAGTGAGTCAACATTAAAATTAGATAAGCAATTTAAATGTGTTTGATGGTTGAAATTTTGTATATCTGAGTAATTTTGAGACAGTTTCTGTTCATCTTTAGTGAGAAAGAAAAATTACTTTCAACAACAGAACATTATTTTTTAGATTAACCTGTGAGACGCCACTAAAGAAGCAGCTAAATGACCAAAAGACAAAAGAGGTCCAAGCTGATGCATGTCTGCTTTGTCTGTCGATCTAAAACATCCTGTGAAGACATAAAGGACGCATGATGCTGGAACAGACTAATGGCTCCTTAATGCTCCAGTTGCTCCACTGTACTGGTGGTACTGGTCTGCTCAGGTCCTCTGAAGAAGGAGTGTTTGCAGTATTTAACATGAATTCATGTTTGATTTAAAAGGAGTTGCAAATTTATTCAGCTGCTGCTTCACATAAGTCTGTTTGATAAGGAGAGAGAGGAGGGAGCACGCAGGTCTGGATTACTCGGCTTCTGAGGACCCTCAGAGAGAAATAATACACTACTCCTCCTCCCCATCATCATCATCATCATCATCATCATCATCATCATCATCATCACAACTACACACTTAACCTTTACCAAGTCATGGTTATGTCTGCTAGAATTCATTTTTGTATGCTAGTTTTTCAGAGAAACATACCTTGACTCCAAACTTAATCTAACCTTAACCTAAACCTAATCCCAACGTTCTGTAAACCAGAGTTTGAACTCAACTAAATCTAAATTAATTTAAATATAAATCTAATCTTAATCCAATTTTAATGTAAACCTAGTTCTATCCTCAGCCGTAACCTGGTTCTAACCATAACCTAATCAACCTCAACTCAATTCTAATCGCAATTTAGACCTGATTCAACACATATGTTTACTTTGACCTAATCTTAATCCATACATAATTCTAATCTAAATTTGATTGTAGCCTAAATCTGACTCTAACCCATTTCTAACCCCAAATATAAACTGAATTGTAGCCTAAACATAATTATAACCTCAACCCTAAAACAAATTCTATCCTCAGCCATAACCAGATTCTAGCCTTAACCTAACTCTAATGGTAACCTAAATGTAAACCTAATGTTAACCTCAGTCTCAATCTAAACCATAATTCTTTTCCAACCTTAAAATCTTGTATTTGAACATTATTTTGAAATCTCTCAGGGGGAACGTGGTGCCTGCTCAGATAAAACTTGTTTAGTCACAGCTGCAAATGCTGAACATCTACAACAGAGGTACAGGGGAAGTTACCGTGACCAGCCACAATCGACAGAATGACATGAATCTGAGAATAAGACTGAAAAACACCAAAATTTTCATTTAACCTCAAACTCAACTTGATTCGAACTCTGTCCCTGAAAACCAAAACAAACCAGCTGCTACCAAAAACGAACTCAGAAAGATGGAAGTATAAGAGCTGGAAATCACACACACACACACACACAACCACACACACACACACACACACACACACACACACACACACACACACACACACACACACACACACACACACACAAACACACACTGTGTGCTGATTGTCAGGTTGTTGCAAAAAATCATTTGGAAAGAACAACTGATCAAACCCAGAAACACAGCAAGCTGACACCCTCACACCTACACACACACACACACACACACACACACACACACACACACACACACACTCACACCTACACACACACACACACACACACACACTTCTGTCTTACTACTACAGTTAAAACACACACACACTGCAGCACTTGATGTATGTTAACGTCCTCTTTCTAAAATGCATACGTTTGCGTTTCACACACGCCAAACACACTGAGTGCTCAGGTACTACAAGAATGATGAACTTGTGGTTAACACACACACACACACACACACACACACACACACGCACACACACACACACACACACACACACACGTACAGCCTACTATTATTATCAGACAGATGCTGTTCAGCAGCAGCAGCGGAGCTTCTTACCGTTCTGAAGACAATGGAGACGCCTTCCATTCATTTACACTGGAGAGGATAAAAACACACACACACGCCTTCACACACTCACACACACACACCTCTATCTCTCTTTCACTTGCTCGTCCTGTCTCCTCCTCCTTCTTCTACTGCTTCTTTCTCGGAGCCTGCCCTCCCTTTACTCATTTCTTCGTTCGCCCCCTTCTCCCTCTCTCTCTCTCTCTCTCTCACCTCCTCCCTTGCTTTGTCTACCTCTCTCGCCCAGCCACTCCCCCAACTCCTCCTCCTCCCTTACCCCCCCTCCCTCCATTCCTCTACGCCTTTTCTTTCAATTTAACCTCTGTCCTCCTTTCCTTCCTCTCTGTCTTCGTTTCCATCCTCCCAACTCTCTCTCTCTCTCTCTCTTTGCCCCATTCTCTCTCTACCTCTCTCTGGGTGTATTCTCCATGGAGATGCATGGTTGCTTTCTTGACAGCCTCTTCTCCACGTGTCTGCTTGTGCGAATGTATGTGTGTCTTCACTCTCCAGTGCACACACTCAGCTTGTCAGTCACATTCATGTGCACTCAGCCAGACACACACACACACACACACACACACACACACACACACACACACACACACACACTCACACACACACAAACACAAACATGCACACCAATATTCATCTGGTCCTGGCAGCATACATGCACTCATCTTCTTTGACACACATCTGATAGCTCTTGCTTGCTCTGTCCATCCTTTCCTCTCCCTCTCTCTCTCTCTCCTGCGCACACACACACACGTTCAAATCCTCCCCTCATTAACTCGTCCTCTCTCTCTGTACACACCTCTATCTCTCTCTCTATTGACACACCTTCCTCTTTTTTGTCCCTCCTCATGCAGCTCACGGCGATGCAGCTGGCAGCTTCGCAATTTCACATTTCTAGCAGCGACACACCCCTGAATGCACACACACACACACACACACACACACACACTTTCAGTAACATGGGTGGGTATACGCTCAAAATTTATGCGTGCATCATCGTCACGTGCTCGCAGGAGATGTGTGCGGCAGGAGAATTAGCATGCATGCTTCTACAGAGACAGAGTCGGTGACAGGTGTGGTGTGAGTTGTGGACTCTGAGCCTCGGTGCTGCGACTGCAGACTGTGGAGGCTGCGGCCTGTTCGCAGGAAAACTCTGCTGCTCAGCTCTGTCTGCAGCAGATCTCTCCTCTGTCTCCTTTTTCCTCTCTATCTCATCTCTCTATCTCGGTCTCTCTCTTTTCTCCTCCTCTGCCAGAATCGTTTGTACTCTATTTTCTCTTTTCTGTCTCCTCATGTCATCTTTCTCTCTACTTGCCTACATCCTTCTTTCCTCTACTTCTTCGTTTCTTCCTCATCTTTTCCATCCTGTACGTTCTCTACCTCCCATTTCCTTTTACTGACTCTACTCTACTCGACTTTCTCTACCTCCTCCTCTACTCCTTTGCTTCTTCTTATTCTCCATTATCAGTTCATTATCTAACTCCTACGTCCTCCTCCTCCCTCCATCTCCACCTTTCTACCTGCTCTTTCTTGTCCGCCCATTGTTTCCTTCATACATCTGCTCTAACACCTTTTTCCTCCTTCGTCATAGTCTTTATTTTCTCCTCTCTATCTAATCTCCTCTCTCCTGAACGTTACCCCTTTGTTTCCTCCTTTGTATTTGATCTTTTCCTTGTCTTCACCTTCTCTACCTCCTCCTTTCCTCCTTGCCTATAACCTTCTCTATCTCCTCTACCTCCTCTCTTCCTATACTTCCTCCTCTTGTCGGTCTCCTGTAGCTTATCTTTTCCTTGCCTTCCTCACAGCTTCCTTTACTCTCCCCTTTCTCTTCTTTTCTCCTCCTCACCGTTTTGTCTTTTGTCTCTAGTATTATCTACACCTCCTCATCCACCTCTTCCTATTCCCCTCCTTCCATTCTCTACCTGCTTGTCTGAACTCATCTAATTCTTCATCTCTTTTCTCCATCACATCCTCCTTTACCTCCTGCTTCATTTTTTTCTTAAATTTATTCTCTTTCCCATCATTCTTTTCTCCTCGCTATCCTTTCTTTTCTATTTCCTAATTCCCTGGTCACAACCCTTTTCCTTCCTTCCTCATTCCTCCCTTTTCTTCCTCTCGTCCCTCCTATCCGCCGCCCTGTCTTTTCCTCCTCTATCTCCCCTGCTCTCTCCTTTCTTGCATTGCTTCCTCGCACCTCTTCTTCACCTTTCGTCTCCCTCCTCCTCCTCTATCTCCATTGTTCCTTCTTTACCTCTTCTTCTTCCCTCTGCTTCTTCTTTTCTCCTCTGTATCCTTGTTTTTTCCCCCTGAAACTTCTCACATGATGGAGCAGTAAATAAACACTGAAAAAGGGAAGGAGCAGGAAGTGAGGGAAGAGGCAGAGAAGGTGGAGGAGCAGCAGGGATTCAGGTCAGAGTTAATGTTGTCAGAGGTCAGAGGTCAGCCAGGTGCTCTGCCTACCTGCGGAGAGGCGACCAGGTCCCGGAGGAGCGCAGACAAAACAGAGGGCAAAGGTCACAGACGCCCGGCACGCCGAACATCCCAGAAATCCTCCGATTCCAGATCAGCTGCTTTCCGGTTTCCTGACGTCTACGAGCTTGTCTTCTCATCAGGTCTGAGTGACGCACGCCGGCTTCACGCCACATTCATCCAGCCAGAGAACTGTTGACTTTCCTGTCATGAACATCCTCTCGAGTCGCCTGCCGTCCCGCCACATGTCACTCAACATCACTTAGCACCAGGCTTCCTTTAAGAGACACTGCTCCAGTGTTAAAGTGAATAAACGTCTCACTTTAGAGTAAGAAATAAGATGTATTTACTTCATAGCTCTGTGTTTCACTAATGTAGCTTTGGTCTTTGTGGAGACTGGAGGATTTTTCTCTAAAGTGCATCAGAAACAAAGAACGCCACCTTTTTCAGGTAATTTAAATCCACAGGGACACTGCACTTAAGACCAAGTTCTTCTCTGTTTTTAAAATGTATTTCTAAGGTATTTCCAAAATATCTCAGGAGGCTGCAGCTGGTACACAGAGTGGATCAGATGGTAAAACAGTGATGGGTGCCGAGGGCTCCGCCTCTTAAAATCTATTTCATTCCATATTTTCCCTGGAGGTGATGATTGGAGGTGTTTTGTCTCTCTGCTGTGTGTCCTTGAAGAGGGAATGGAAACATCAAATGTGATCCTCCAGCATGTGGAGGGGAAGGAGGTGGAGGGGGTGCAGGAGATGCAGGAGGTGGAGGAGGTGGAGGACTCTTCCAGCAGCTTCAGGCTGCGGAGACGAGTGACTCTGTTCCTCTGTCACTTCACTCTACTGATCTACACAGTCTTATCAAACATACAGTGAGTGAAACAGTTTGTCAGACAGTCAGACAAACAAACAGGTGGGCAGTCAGTAAGTTAGGCTCTAATGCAGGTGAACATATGAGCCAGTCAGTAAAAAACAAATGAATGAATTTGTTTCCATAAAGTCCAAGAAAGATCCAGAAAATATTCAGAAAAACTCTGTAGCTGATTAACAAACTGTTTTTACATCACTACTGTAATGTCAGCTTTTTATCAAGACTATGACTATTATTATTAGCAACTATATTGATAAGCAGACTAAAACAAAATCAATCATTTTTAGGCAGACATTTCAAATCTCTGCAAGGTTAGAGCTTCAGATTTTCAGAGTTTTTATCTTTGTAGAGTCTTTCAACAAAGACCCCGTTATAAAGTGTTTAGAAACGTTCCTGCTTGAACAGAGTAATTGTAATTACACTGACTTTGAAGGAGATAAACCACCTCAGAAAATATCTTCAGGTAATGACATAATTAAGTTTTCATGTTGAGTTAATGAAAACTGCAGAGAAACACACAGCTGCCTCCGAACGTTCAGGCTGCACGTGTGTTTGCCTTTTTTTTCTTTTACAGCACATTAAATGTATTTCCTGTATAAAAGGTGTTTTCCATTGTAAAACTGAATTCTCAGCTAGTTATCAGCGGTGGTTATTTCTGACTTGTTTGTTTTCAGCTCCTCAGACGTCGATAAATGATTCAAATGAAACGATCTGAGAGACGTGAGTCTTTGGTTGAACTGCTCATCGACGTTTGCAGCGTGTGACGAGGAGCTGGGAGGAGACAGAGCTTCATTTTCAAGAGTCAAAGGTTAGAAACAATTGGGAACCACCACTGGAGCTGAGCTTAACCTTTCTGAAACCAATAATCTGATGAATCTGATCTAAAGACTTTTATTCAGGTGTTTGACTTGTTATAATCAGGTTTTAACCTTCACAGTTCTTACACCTGTGTCTTCTAACTTTTTTCTTTCAATGACGACACTGTCTGCAAATGTCCCGACCCCATCAATGACTCTATCTTAGCTGTTTGATTTTTAGTATTTATATAGTTCTGTATGATGGGGGTAGATGTATGTTTACAGAACTTGTGATGATTTTAAACTTAAATCTTTAACAATTACAAACATCAACACATCAGTATCTCATCATCTGGGGAAGTGTTACAATTAGAGCTGCAACTATAGTCAATGGTTGATGGACAGAAAATTAATTGGCTCAATCAGTTTATTACTTAAGTCTTTTTTCAAGCAATTATACCAAACATTTAATGGTTCACTGTTCTAACATATAAGCATTTGCAGCTTTTCTTTGTTTTAAATTATGTATCTTTGAGTTTTGAACTGTTGGTCAAACAAAACAAGACGTTTAATGAGATTCTGATGTTTCACAGATCTAATGATAAATCAATTAATCGAGAAAATGATCAGTACATTACTCGATGTGCAGCCCTCGTTATGATGGGACACCTTCATTTAGAGCTGAACGATCAGTTGTTTAATTGTTCAGTCAATATTTCAAAAATCAGCTTTTATTTTAATAAATGACCGTTTCAAGCGAAATTGCCAAACATTTGTTAATTGGTTAAGTAGCTTCTCACATGCGATGATTTAATGATTGTCTTTGTCATATATCATAATAAATTCAATATCTTTAATATCAACTATAATGAAATAAGCAATTATATAGAAAGTGTAATTGACATTTTTAATTATCTGAAGACATCTGAAGACAAAATAATGATAACTAATTGAACAAGCGACTAGTTTGCAGGATAATGAAGATAATCACAAACCTACAGCAAGTTATTTAGACAGTCAGTCAGTTGGACAGCTGGTTGGTCAGTCAGTAAATAAATCAGAAGATTAGTTAGTAAAGAAATCAGGTTATAAATCAGAGTGAAACAGCAGAGTCTCAGGTTCGTCTGTTAGGCAGATTTAATATTTACCACATATACTGCGTTGTAGCTATGGGACATGGATCACAGCTGGCCTTCACATGCGAATCGATTGCAGAGGATCAATACCCAGAGAGGCTAACAACGTGATACCCAGAGATCGTTGAGCAGAGTCAGGCGCTGGTCACACTTTACAACAACTGTGACATTTTGTGAAGGTCGATTACACGTCAGTGACTGTACAGAAGTGTAGGGTACAGTTGTCTCCTCTCAGTCGATGCATCTGCACATCAATTCTCCATGTTTATATCTCTGAACATGCATCTATCAGATCAGTGAGGGTTCAAAGATGCAGCTGATGACAGCATTCAGATAAAGGCAAACAGGTAGGACTGTTGACCTGCAACATGCTACAGTGGGCACGGAGCTAACCGACTCTAACTAAGCAGACAAACAGCACGAAAACATCTCATTTCTCTGTTGACTGCAGTCCCAGTGAGATGCCTGCTAAGTCAGTAGGCTAACAAGCTGAAAGATTTAATCCTTGTGGGAAGCTGCCATAGCTTCCGGCTACAGATTAGCTCCCTTGCTAGCAGATAAACCCATTTCATAAGAACCTTGTTTGTTTAAACAAATTCAAACCCCCTTAAAGGCTGAAACACTAGAAGCAGAAGGGGAACGCACTAAATCAGACTACTCATGGCCCATTTCCACCTCATCCATCCTCTCTATTAGCTGCTGGCTACAGATTAGCTGCATCATTAGCAGGTGGTACCATTTAATAAAAGCCTTTCTCTCTTTAAACTGACTGGAAGTGAAGAGAAGCTCGAAGGAGAAAGAGCTAAAAAAGGCGAGAATCCTCTTTTTATCTACTTTTAATTTCCAGTTTCCCCTCCGGCCCCGTCCCGTCACTCACTCCTGAGCTACAGATTAGCTAACAAGCAATACAGTGAGTCTTTGTTGGTCACATCAATCAGTGAAGGTCACAAAATGAGTCAAATAAAGGCTTCAAAGAGCCACTTAAAAGTGTAGGGGTGTTGTGGTCTGAAGTTGACCCTCCTCACACTTTTGAAGGTACTTCCTGTTGTCTGTACTTCCTGTTTCCTGTGCCCCCTCAGCAGCTTTGTAAAGCTTGATAGCAACGTGTTTGTATTCCAGTCAGGTTGTTGAAAATCCAGTTTGATCCAGCGGGTGAGAGACAAAAGTGCTGATGTGTGTTTTCCTGGAGTGTGAATGAGTTCGATCTGTGTTTCTATCTCTCTCTCTCTCTCTCTCTCCCACCGACTCCTCCTTTTCCTCACTCACTAAGACTTTAATCGAATTATCCCTCGCTCGCTCGCTTGCTCACTTCGCCTCCCCTTGACCTCGGCTTCAGCTGCGGGCAGATTGAAGGCGTTAATGTGACTCAGAGCGCTCCTCCTCCCCCCACCATGACATAACATGAGTGAGCTACGCATGTTGGATTCAAACACTGACTTTGAATGATTTCATGTTTACTCTTGAAATAATTGTAGACGTTATCAGTGTAGTTCAGGATTTAAAGTTATAATATGTAATTTTTCCATGTTAAAATGTCTAAAAATGACTCGACCTATGCTATATATGTTGTTGAGTTGTGTACTGACATTATCCCAGATGTTTCTATCAATTCTCAAACCAGAGAAATGCGTGATTTTAATATTATAACGGTACGTGTTATTTGGTTGGTTTTAACCCCCTGGCCCATTTGTTACGGAGAGGAGGACACCTCTGTGGATAATTTGGCTGCCATTAAAACCTCCCGAATGTCTGGTTCATAACTTATCAGAGAAACAATCAAAACAAAGGTTAGCAGCAGTCTCAGCTCCCAGCCCTCCACTGATGTCTCGTGTCCGCTGTACAGCGTCGGTGAAACACTGACTTGAAATGTGAAACCGCTTTATTCAGTGTTTTAATGGTTATAATCACCATGTCTGTTTGATTTCATCACTAAATGCTATCTTTTGTTATTGTTTTGATTTAGAGACCCCTAGAGGCAGAAGTTAGATACTCTGTGTTTAAGGTTCATACACCTTCCTTCCGTCTCAAATACTCACTACAGCACCAAATGTGTATTAATCTGCCGCTCAAAATAGTCCCCAACTATTTTCCTGAACTAGTTCCCTGTTTTAGGAAATTACTGACCCTCTATAAAAAATGTAATTGTGAGTTGTTTTTAAAGATTTATGTCTTCAATAGGAACCAGTGGACTTGGAGCTGAGAGCCACAGATTGTGTTAAGAGATGGATTAACACATTGTTGACTTTGGTTTTATCATGGGATTTTTTTTTTAAATACCAAAAATATAAAAACATACCAGCTTTATCTTTTAGTTTAGGCAACCCTAAAACATACCTCTTAAATTAAAAAGCAGGGCTGTATTGTAAGAGCTTCTCCCATTAACATAACAACAGGTTATACTTGTAGGAAAAACATAAAATATCATTGTTCTCATATTTGGGGACAATCGTAGGCATTGCATCTTATGGCAGCAGATCATTCAGCAGTGCAGGTTGAAGCTTGGGTAAACAGTATGTTTGGGGTCGTTCGACTCAACCAATGAATGATGTCATATTTAACTGACCGTATTTTATTTCTGTGTTTCATTTCTTAACTACAAGACCTGTAAACAAGAATAAAACAGGCAGCCTCATGAAGTATTTCTTTAGAATCATAGTTTTTAATCTTAATCTTCATCATTCACCACTGTTTACCATTGTCATCGTCATGACATCATCATCATCATCATCATCATCACAGTTGTTAATCATCGCACATAAACAATCATCACCTCCATCATCGCATCATTTTCATCATCATCATTATCAGATACATTCTCATCGTTTTCAGTGGATAATAGATTTCTTTTGTATTTCATACTTTTTATAGTATATTGTATATCATCCATGGTCAATCTCTTTTTTAAATAATTTACATAAGAATAAAGTCAACAGACTGAAGAATGACTATCTGTATATTTACAACATGAGACACAGAGAGAGAGATAATCAAGAAGAAAACAGCAAATGACCGGAAATCAAAGAAACGTCGATAAAGAAGAGGAGAAGCAGCACGAGGAGAAAGAGGAGGGGAGGGAGGGTGATTGACAGGGAAGCCTCTGTGTGTGTGTGTGTGTGTGTGTGTGTGTGTGCGTACATGTGTGTGTTGTTCATGTAAACCCCTCATTAAGTATCATACAGCTAAATGAAACTACTGAGGCCGTCTCTTGTCTCATGGTGACGACCTCCCATCCAAACCTCAGTTTCGTCACCATAGCAGCAGATTAGGATGACTCTTGACTGTTGCCATGGTAACCGACAAGAGTCACCCTGTGCCCATTCGTAACCTGCTGTAAATCAGATGTCTAATCTGAGAGTTTCTGGTGGCAAATTAAAAAAGGATAGAAAAGAGGAGATATAAGATTTTTTTTCATCATGATGAATCTTATGTTTTTAAGTGCTGTCAGATTTATGCTCCATAAAAGTTTCCTGTCTTCATGTGCCCTGTGAACACAGGATTACAGAGGCAGCGTGAACTGGTCAGGTTGGACTGAATTTCCCACCAGTTTATCATAAGAAAACACTTTTTTTTCATATTCAAAAGTTTCAAATTCACTGTGCTGGATTCTGGCTCATAAAAAAAAACAACAACATAAAAACAGGGAAGAAACACCCTGAAAATATTAAAAAGCTACATTCGTTAACTGAGCTAATACCAAGAGAACAAAGTCTTATCTTGGGGATGTTTTATAAGCTGAAATGGATAAATAAAAATATCAATCTTTTGAATTTATGAGTCAAAAGAAGATCTTTCTCTAACCTTAACCAGGAGCTCTCAGTGTAAATGTCACCACAAAAGTTTTAATAATGCTTCATTTGCTATGAACAGATATTGTATTGCAAGATTAAGTACTATAAGATCAACAAATGAAATATGTTGTTCGCAAATGTGTTCAGTGTTAACATTTTGTGACTTTATTATTATCATTATTGTACCTGCGAGAGCCAATGTTACACTGGACAAGAGGCAGGTCACGATCACAGGACTTACACATACAGACTCATACTGACTCAGAGAGTCACCTTGGCTGCATGTATTTGGACTGTAGGAGAACATGCAAACTCCACTCAGGTTCAAACTGAGAACCTGTTGTGAGACATTAGTGCTAACCCCTGTAACATGACAAAATGTTCTGTATTTATGTTGATAATAATCACAACTCAGGCAGAATTAAAGGTCCCATATAGTATAAAGGTAGATGGCCATTTGTTTTTTAATTATAAAGCAGGTCTAGGTTCTAAATTGATACTGTAAAAGTATCAAAGTGCTCAGCCCACAGAGAAATGCTCACAGCCTGTATTTAGAAACTGAGCCTTAAAATGAGGAGTCAGGACTTCCTGAACTTTGTGATGTCACAACAAAGCAGTCACGACTCTAAGCCATGCCCCAAGCCCCGCTCGCCTGGACCCACCTTCAAACCTTCAGAATTTGGTTTCTCTGAGTGTTTACCTGAAATCTGCTATATTTTTTTTTATCATATCACTCAAAAAGCAGTCAGCCAATCAGAATAGAGGATCAGAGCCTCTCTTCTGATTGGCTCACTGACCTGTTGTTACTAGAGCTCCAGAGAGATGCCGGAGAGAGGAGATGTAAAACTACATTGTGATGGTTTTTGGTTCTTTAAAACACAAATAAATCTTCTTATGGATCAACACTTCAAATAAAACAGAAAGTGTAAAATATGGGACCTTTAAGTATTCAAACACAACAGTCAGCTGCTGCAGGTAACACACACTGTTGTGCTCTACGGTCATAAAGCTGATTTCATGGCCACTATTGAATTTCTGAGTAAATCTGGTGCTATTAGTAGAATCACCTCGTCAAAAGACAGTTTCTTGTGTTGAGAGTATCAGTATACAGAGGGTGAGTGACGTCAACATTTAACTTTTTCTATGTAAAAAGAGGAAAGAAGATGAGAAAAGAGAAGAAGCAGCTAATCAAATCAGGCTGACGGCTGCACCCTGCCTGTTATATTGTAGATACAAAACACACACACACACACACACACACACACACACACACACACACACACACACACACACACACACACACACAGAGCTCTGCTGTGACAAATTGCTTAGAACTGCTTCCTACCTGTCACCTGCCTCTGCCAAATGTGGAATATAAATCCAGTTGCTTCAAAAAGCTTTTCACATAATTCACATTCAGGCAGAAGAGAAACGCTCACAGCTCCTCCGACTCCTACAGAAACAACGAGGAGGCCTTTCTCACAGAAGACTCATCAATCAAGCCAATATTCATCCTGTGTGTGTGGAGCTCAGTCTGAACACTGATGTCAGATATACAGGGTGTATAGTGCAGGGTGCTGACACTGGGCATTATGAAAGAACATTTTATGATCTTATCCAACACTTCTCTTACTTTTTCCACAAGGTTTGCTCATATATGTTTCATTTCAGATCAAGCAAACTGACTTAAGTGCACAAATCAGTTGTAAATCACTTGTTTCAACTGGATAAAGCCACCTCTTTAAAAGGAGGTGTTGCTTTGTGAGATTTAGTAATTAGCATAATCAGTACTGCTAATATTGCTATATGAGGCTTAAAACCACAATTACATTTTCTTACAGATCAACATTTCAGATAAAACACAGGAGAAGTGTAAAATATGGGACCTTCAAAATTCATAAACTTTGTTCTTAAATAAGATCAAACTAAATCTGATACTGTTGGTGAATGGAACCAAATTCTCTTAAATCATATGTAAGTTTCACTTAAAGGTACCCTGTCGTGGTTTGACCACTAGTAGATCTATGGAGCAATAGTTTCATGAATGGGTCCCTGTTTTGTTTGTATTGAAGTGCAGCGGTGCATCACAGGTGGGAATGTGCCAATAAACAAAGAAGAAGAAGACTGCAAGTTAACATGAATCTGCTTTGCAAATGTTTTATGAAGACAGTGATAAAGGTAGATGTCCATGTGTTTTTTAATTATAAAGCAGGACTAGATTCTTAATTGATACTGTGAAAATATCAAAGCCTTTAAGTAGAAATCTGTTGGTAAAGTGGGTCTGTATTTGTGTTTGACAGCTTTTTAGGTGTTAGATTTTCATGGGATAAGATCTGACACAGACGTTGTAATTTTTTGTTACCATTTTGATGAGAATGGCAACGAAGGCATTTGGCCATCTGATCACACAGTGTGCATTCTCAGTTTCCCTTTATTTTTCTGTCCTTGTGTTTGGAAAAAGAAATGAAAAAATTTGCCCTCATTTGTGTCAAGATAAAACAAATGAGCCGAGGCTGTAGAGGAAACTGGGTCACAGCAGCACTGACGAACTCAAGTTTGGCTGCAGAGAAACTAAAAGGTAACGAAGGCTACAGATAAATTACCCAGCACCAAACTGGATCATTACGCCGTGTTGACGAACAGCAGCGCGACAACTTCAGCTCCCTGCTCCCACTGCACACACTCCTGACTTTACAACATGACTCATCTGCCATCCTGTGTGTTGGAAAGTAGTTATATAATCACCACAGAGACCAGCAGAGCCTGTCTGTCTGTCTGTCTGTCTGTCTGCAGATGAGAGGTGACAAGTTGTACTGAGCTGCAGTAAAAAACTGAGAAGTGCAGAGGAGGAGCTTGTCTCCAAACAGGCAAAACAGCAGGAAAAATAAAACATGCAACAGGCAAAGATATCTGCATCTCGAAAAAGAAAAAATACTTAAATAAAAGTATACAGACATATTTATATCATTAAAATACGCTAAAGGAAATCACTGAGGATTGAGCAAGTCTCTTATATGATATTTTATGGCTTTATACAGTGACGTTTGGAGAAGACAGAGTATAATGCAGCTCTATGGAAGATCAATACAGACAGGTATTGATCCCAGCCAATCAATCAGGCTGTTTCATATAATCATCTCTTAACTTGGTGGTTATTGGTGATGAAGAAGTTTTTCCAGTATCAATTTGATTGTTGACATCCAGCTTTGTAGTAGTTAACGGATCCCTGCACGGCCCCTGCTTATTAGTGCAGTATGCTGGTGTGTATGTGTGTGTGTGTGTTTGTGTGTGTTTAGCACCAGTGAGTCTTCAAAGAATGACCAAAAATATCTGAGAAAACTAACAACACACGCAAGAGTTGGCTAAATGAATCTATATTTATTAGAGGACTACCTAGCAATGCTACTTTGCGTAGATACAAGTGAAGAAGAAAAGCTCGTACGACTAAGAATTTCCTTAAAAATGTATTAAGCAATTTTCTTTAACGCTGCATTAAAAGATTCCATACATGTCCGAGGGATGCCAGTACTGCCAGTGCCACTGAGAATCAACTCTCCACTTTGCAGCTCTGCACAGCTTTCGGCTTTTTACAGCTCGTTGCTTCGACAAAATCGAAACGACAGAGCTTTTTATAAAACCATGGGCATCTTCTGCAAACTCAGACGCTACAGTGATACAAGATAAATGTACGCTAGCAGCTTCGCACAAAACGGCAGAGAGCTGAAGTAAACAAGCGAGAAACACAGCAGACAGTGTTGACAGATTGGACGGTTAAAAATAGATTTGGGATTTATTATGTGGGCAACCATTAATGTGACGTTGACGCTGTGACGTACAGCTCAAGGAGGCAACTTTAAAACCATCAGCGCCTGATTTCTGCAATTCGTGTCAAACTAGGAGTCATAGCTCAGTCAAATCTGAACACACGAGTGATTAATAATTCTAAGATTCAGTTTGACTTACACTTTTTCAGGAATACAAAAATCTCTAAAAATCACAGATAAAAAGGCTCCTAACAACTCCAGAACCTGCCTGAGAATCATCATTTTTATTTTCTTCACTAGCTGGGTTTCCATTGCAGTGTTGCTCAACATAGAAGCGATTTTATAGAAAAGTCGACAAAGCACAACTGTGAATGGTCTGTGTTTCCATTACATGATGTTATGCAAATGAAGCTGGTTTTTCTCCTCTCTCAATATCGTTCTATTAAATGTAACGAGGAATTTCCAGCAGTCTGCCTCAGCTGCGATGGCTCCCTAGGGCGTTACACAGCATGCGCCTTGATTTGAAAGCAAAAAAAGTTTTTCTGTTTCGATTTTGCAAAATATTGCTTTGTTGAATAGTCTGAAAAACCACCTCATGCTAACTATACAATTTTTTGTGACATTTGCGAGTTTCCATTGTTCATTTTTAAGTTTGCGATTTCAAATTGTGCATTAAACAGGTTAATGGAAACGCACCTTGTATCTAAGTAATCCAGGAATAGTTATCATTCAAATTTAGCATACACTTCATTTTCCAAAATATAAACATATATAGGCTAAAAACGTTGTAGTCTGTAGCATAACTCACTGAATCATGACATTATGCTTCTCCTTGATGTAAAAGTTTACATCAGTTCATACACAGGACCTTTAATGTTTGATGTAACCTTATCCAAAAGAGAGTGTAGAAAAACAAGTTCAATTACACTGCTATTTAAGCTCATATTCAATATGTCTATGTATGTATATAGTAGAGACAATAAAAAAACTCTGCTAAATGAAAATGAAAATCTATTTTTTTGTTGATTGGAAAGGGTGACATTCTCTGATTGAGCTCCTTTATCCGTCAAATGTGGCAAGACTGTCAGCAGTGCCCTGAAACTGGTACAACTAACTGGAATACAGCAAATAATGATGCCATTCTAGTTACACCAGTAACAAATAAAAATATCTGTGAATTCATTTTGGTCCTGAAATTATTTAATACAGCTTTAAGTGCTCTACGATTACTGTAAATGTACTGCAACTAACTAAAAACATTGACAATGCTTCCTAAAGTAGCATTTAATGCTAAATACTAATAGCTCTAAAACTACAGTAGCATACAGCACTACTTGTTACCAATATCCAGTAAAGCCTATGTGATGCTAGCAATAAAAAAAAAAAAAGGTCTTGAATGATTTTACCTCAAACTAAACCGTTTGGTACTGACACACGTCCCTGCACACCAAGAGAGCGTAAGTTAACGGATGCTTCACAGTTTAGCTAAACAGCCATGCTAAAAACTAGCCTAACAAAATGCTGATTAAAAGGTTAATATTCTTTTAAGCGAGCTAACAGTGCAAAACATCTACTGTTGCTAAAGTTGCTAACCGTGTAAAGAGAGTCGCTCCGAAGGTTCTTCTGATTTCAATTTTCAAATCCTTTTTTTTCTGCATACACTGATTGTCAGCACGACATTTTCAAGTCAAACGTTATGTGTTGACCTACAGAATGACAACAAAATAAAAGTGCTTTATCATTATTAGGTTATACAACAGCCTCTAAATAGGAAACTGGAGAGATTTTAAAGTCTAGTTACTTAATTTATCTTGAATTAAGCAAACAATGCTAATTTCTGCTAACGCGACTGATGAGCTAACACTAATTTGGGTTCATTTTGCAGCATGCCGTCTGGCTGTAGTGCAGAGTGTGGTACAGAATATATTCATAGAAACTATGGCACATTACAACATCATATTATTTCCCTGCATACTGAGATGACGGGATGATTACCACTACGACGAAGATGAGACATTTTGATCTACTCTCACCTCTCCACTGCAGAAAATACCTCACATCATCTTGCCGAATGCAGTTGAACGATCAATCACTGCAGCTTCACTGACAGTCGGCACTTAATGTGATGGAAAGAGCCTCATAATGAGGATGTACAGGATGTAAAACCTACGGACCATCAGTGATGATAGATGTTTAAAAAAAGATGACAGATTAAACTAAATTTCACATCTGAATAAAGAAGAAGAAAAATTCCTTTTGCTGAAATTTTTTTTTCCATATTTTATGGCACATTTAAAATGTGTAAGCAGCTCATTTATGGTCTTGTGTTTAAGTGGTTTTCACATCTGGAGACATAACAAGAAAAATTACTGAGTGACAAAGAGGGGGTAAAGAGACATAAATAATGATGGGAGAGAGAGAGAAGACAGAGGCTGTCTGAAATTACTCCTTGTTCACTGACTTGCTGTTCACTATATAACAGACGTTCAACAGGTTGAGCTTAGGTATGCTGACGAGGTGGAAAGTATTTACCTAAATACTGTACATGAGTACAATACAAAGCTAATTTATTCCACTTTATACTTTTGCAGAAGGAACATAGTATGTTTCTAATCATATATAAGCTTTTTCATTCTATTTGGGAAATTTTGGAGGGCTCTGCATGAATTTCACACCCAGATAAAATGGTCGAAGGTAACTGTGGAGCAGTAGTAAACAGAGTGATTTCAGACACAGCTGGAGAGAAAGTATGAGTGTTTTCCCAACATGACGTCAGATGACAGGGACAGACACACACTGCTGTTGTGATGATGACAGAGAACATGACCTTTATGTGTATGTCTGTCTGTTGTGTATCTCACTGTAGTTTGGTATGTACTGCTTTGTAAACATATTGTTTGTATCTTGTGTACTGCGGGTTGGTGACACCATTGTTCAGAGTAGATGTTGTGTTATGATTCCCACCAGAGCTCTGAGCTCTCAAATGTTAAATGATTCAAACTTTGAATGAGCAATTCACCAATAACGATCCGACATATTCTCTTAAGGGTGGTCACACAGTTGGTAACACCACCATCATGTCTGTTTATTTCCCACAGTGACGCTCAAACCAGAAACATAATGATGATACAGCTACAAAGAAGTGTGAGAAAGGAACTGGCATGAATGACACTATATAAAGGAAATTAGTACGACTTTCAGAAAACTGTTAATGTTCCAAACACTAATCATTCTAAATCATAATGAAGATAGAAAATTAAAGGTCCCATATCAAAGCGCTCAGTCCACAGAGAAATGCACACAGCCTGTATTTAGAAACTAAGCCTTAAAACGAGCCGTCAGGACTTCCTGAACTTTGTGATGTAACAACAAAGCAGTCATCGCTCTCAACCATGCCCAAAGCCACGCCCACCTGGACCACCACCATCCAACCCTGCAGGATTTGTTTTCTCTGGGTCTTTACCTGAAATTGTCTAATTCTATCAGATCACAGAGGCTCAGAGCTTCTCTTCTGATTGGCTCACTGACCTGTTGTTTACTAGAGCTCCAGAGAGAAGCCTGAGAGAGGAGATGTAAAACTACATTGTGATGGTTTTTGGTTCTTAAAACCACAAATAAATCTTCTTATGGATCAACACTTCACAGGAAAGGTGTAAAATATGGGACCTTTAAGTTTTCAAGAATCAAAATGCTTAGTTGATGTGGTGCAATATTTAAAAATAAAATGTTCTTGTTCGGAATCCTAATCATTGTAAAATTAAGAATGGTTTAAAGATGTCATTATTTCAAATTTTATTTTTCCTCAAAGACAGGAAAACATCAGTCGTCTCATGTTGTAAACCTTCAACATCTTGTTCTATATAAAACTTTGGATCAAAGTGTGTCATTCATTTACTATCAGCTGTCAGTCGTCAGCCTCCTCATCGCTCACAGACTCAACCCCTCATCACTCAATATGAGTTTACGTACGCAGGGAGATTCTCGCACCAGAAAACAAACGTATTGCTTTTTAAATTTACACACTGCAAGAAGAAGAAGCTAAAGACACGACTGCAGGCTCACCATGTAGATGTAGGTTTGATTGTACAGCTGAAGGTGAATGGATGGAGTCATCAGATATTTTTGCTCATACAGCATACACAGTTTTCTGCTCACAAAACATTACATCTGCTCGAGGGTTTGGGTGTCAGAGACTTTTCTTTAACTTGGCACCGCGACAGGAGGATAATACCTCCTTCCATCTTACTTGGCAATGAGGCAGAGAGAGTTTTCTCTTTTTCATCTTTCCTTTGATTTACTTGGCACTGAATCAGAAGGATGTCTTTCTTTTCTTTCTTTCTTTTTTGGAAGGGAACGAGGGAGGAGACGAAAAGAGGAGGAGCAGGAGGGAGTCAAAGCTACAGAGTTAAACACACAGACAAATGACAGCATAAAGAAAACAGATCCACGGGATGAGAAAAGACACAAAGGGCTCCACTGTTTGACATCACCACCTCCATCAGCTTCCTCTCTCTCAGAGGGAAGTCACTGCACTGAGTGTGTTTACATGCACTGTAGTGATTAAGGCAGCACCATGACCTCTAACGATGTCATTTAAAGCCCAATTATGTGACCTTTGTCTTAATCTGATCATACACGCAGACCAAGCCTCACTCCTCTGAAAACTGGCAGTGCTTCTGGACGTCTTTGTTGAAATCCATCAGAAATATCTTACTTTTCTACCCCACCAAACCACGAGTTAAACAGATAGTTGGGGTAGAGAACTTTCAAGCTACTGTTACTCACCAGCAAGAGCAACAATATTCAGCTTTCTGGCCTGAAAGTTTGGTCCCAAACAGAAATTCACTTCCCAACACGTAGCAATTAAAAAATCCTGCACACTGTCTGACAATCTTGCAATAAGCAACTTATTTGGTATGTTTTGGTGCTGGACCTTCATCAGATCATCAAATGGTTTTAAACAATGAAAAGCCATCTTAAAGCCGGCAACCAATCGCCTCATCCCACACGAAATAAAAAATAACCATTTAGAGACATTAATTCACTATAGTTTATGATAAACTTTGCCAGGTCAGGCAGTGTGCTGGATTTTTTTAATTTCTACTTCAGATCCATTCATCCTGCTCCTACACACCGGCCTCAATAAATATTTATGCAAAGTGTTCGAAAACAAAGGGGTAGATTTTCATACGTTATTCTCTGATTAGACTCAGAATAACATACAGGACTAAAGGAGTGACATACGTAGTTGTGAGTAACACTGTCGGACTCCCAGCTGGTAAATTTAAATGTTTCCTTCTCCTTGATAATAACAGTTTTGACTCAGTCAAAACAATAACGCAGGAGACACACACTGATTTCTTAGTGTAAAAATTATTTTTAATTGAAGTTTGGCTTCTTCTCTTTGCCAATATTAGGAATCTCAGGTGCCAGGAACTGACTAAGATGGTGATGACTGTTAGACCCAGACTCCCAGAATCCCTTCAGAGACGTCAGAGGTGATATGAACATGATTTCCTACAGTCTGTGTGATATCAGAGGGGAGATGGACTGTCTGTCTCATACAACAGTGCTTGGTCTGTATGTAAGATAATCAGAAGCAGTCGTCATATTTATGCAGCTAGTAACATGTTTCACTACGTTATTATCACACATTAAACTGGTTCAATGAAAACATGGAAGTATTGCCTTAAACCGTCCAGCGTGCATGTAAACACACTTGTACTGAATGTCGTCACCGATGTCCTTTTATAATCTCTGAGGACTCTTGCAACTGCTGTGTGTGCGTGCATGTTTTTGTTTTTGTGTGTGTATGTGTGTGTGTGTGTGTGTGTGTGTGTGCGTGCGCACTGTACACATTAGGCACCAGGGTTCTCCCTAAAACTGTAATCAGGGGAAGCACTTCAAGTGTTTTTCTTTTCTCCATCACTTTGCAAAAAATTTGAGAAAACTTCAGTTTTTGGCACCGGACACTCTGCAGGCCTGACGACTGCTTCACCTGCAGACCAGAGATCAGTCTCTAGTCCTGACTGAGTCCACTTAGCACTAAGTTAGTTACCATAACTTATTATTAGCAATTTACATTCTTTTAGCATGAAGCAGCATCCTGCTTTGTTACATGACCTTTTCATATATCCTGCTTCTTTACACCAAACTCTGTTCTCATTTCTGGCGATTTAGTGTAACCTTGTTCACACTGCAGAACAAAACCATAAACTTTCTCTGGCAAACGTTTCCTCAACACTTGTGACACTGATTCATACTCACTGTCGTTTGTATTTGGGTGCAAATAGATTGTTGAATTAAAAAAAGAACCAATTCTAAGGAGAACCCTGGTCGCTGTATGTAGGGATGATAATGACCCTACAAAAGACAGAGCAGGAGACCAACTTCATGACACCAGAGGCTGGTTAATTAAGCCACTCTCTCCGCCAGCCGACCAGGTTGTGTTTACAGAAGAGGACCTCCACATGACGTCTGGTTACCTGCCAGAGCGGCTCGCACAGTTCATGAACAGCTGGCAAACTCTTTCGGAGTTATGTCCCACCTAGACCAGTGGAGTCTTCAGTCCTTTCGTCCCAAAGAGTTTGGTGTGATGTGGAGAAGACATGCGGCTCACACCAGAGCCCTGCGTAGACAGAGCTGGGACATCGCAGCTGTCGTCTGCTCCATGAGCGCTGTCTGCAGATGTTCTGATGCGATCGTGGTGATGTTGTGGACCGCCCTGGAGCACGGTGTCGCATCAAGCGTTCTCCAACCCTTGCCCAACTCTGTCTACCTCAGGCTCTGGCCACAGCATTGTAAGGAAACAGCGGGGTCATGGCTTCATGCTCGGACAGGGAGAATAAACTGATAAAGTCCCCGATCGGACCCAAACTAGGAGACAAGGTCTGAGTTTGTTCTCAGATGGAGGTCAAAGACCATCCAGTGTGTTTGCATTACGCACAAAAAATGCAGACTTGTCACTGACGTGCAGCCGAGTCACTGCATCCTGCCGAGTGAATGTCTCCAGGTGGGTCTGACTGTGGTGGTGATGATCAGTCCTGTTGCTTTAAAGCTGCAACGCAACTTTCACTGTCCAACCCGGGGGGTCATTTTCTACTCTTTAAGAAACAATGTTGCCAGGTTTAAAAGAAAAGAGAAAAAAAGTCGGATCAGCGGTAGAGTTGCAAAGCCAGCTTTAGGCGTCTGTGGGCCTTAGATTCTCTCAACAAACAAGCCTTCAATCTGAAAACTTGTTCATGAAGAAAACCCCGGATTTCCTCTTTTCGTTTTGTTTGTTTTTTATGCGACAGGTGTCATCGATCGATTTCTTTCTGTTTTGTGATCAGATTGAAAAAAGAAAAAGAAAAAAAGACAGAGACATGAAGGAGGGAGGAGAGAGGGTTGTGTGTAATCACCCCTTGATTTACCAGGGAGAGTCGGGCATGGGGGGGAGTGTGTCTTGCGGTCGCCCCTGGTTACCTAGAAGAGGGGCTACTGCACTCGGAGGCGGGGCAACAGAACTGATGGGCGATGTCATCATCTTCCTCCTCTCTGAGAGACAGACAGACAAACAGAGACAAACAGAGAGGGAGAGTGGAAGAGGAAATGGAAAGAAGAAGAAGAAGAAGAAGAAGAAGGCAGACAGAAAAAGTGAGACAGAAAGGAGGAGCAAGTCTGGTAATGGGTTATGTTTAAAGTTGCTGTACTGAAGTCGGCCACCAGATGTCAGTATTCCCACATATCTGACTGCAGGAGTGACCTTCCCCTGACGGAGGTGAAGCAGCGTTCTCTCGCCGCCTCGGGACACAATTAATCTCTAAAATTATAAACTTTACACAGAGTCAAAGGCGACCACACTCACAACTGAGTGTTTTCCTCAAGGGGAGAGGACAGGGAGGGGAGGGGGGAGGAATGGAGGGATGAATGAATGATGTGAGTGACGGGGTGAGGTGACAGGCGAGCCAAGCCTTTGGTAATGTTGAGGTAGCAGCCCGTGCCAGTACACATTAATGCAAATGTAATGCTGGTAAAGAGTGCAGATTAGTGTGATAATCACTGTGGCTGTGCTTATAAAACGGGGCAGTGATCCATCACTTTGATCCCACTCAGCAGTTTCATGTTTCCTTGTTTCAGTTAAATCATCTAACGGCTCAAAAACAGGGCAACGGACTATAATTAATCGTCTGAGGAGATCTGAGCTCTGTGCGTGTCACAACATTCATTTATGTCGCCTAAATCATCAACATGTCTTCTTAAAAGCTTCCTGCAAACTGTTTGCTGCAGGTGACACTTTAAACAATCAGTGTGATGTATTTTTAGAGCAGGTTTCAGGACAGAGTTCAACAGTTTCAGAGAAACATTTGAGGTTTTCAGAAAAATCTAACAATGTGGTTGAACGGTGGTTAAATCAACCCTGAGAGCTGCAAGAGATCATGATCTAACTTTATCAATTCAAAATGTATCAACAGGTTGTAAACACATTGGGGTAAAACATGTGTTGTACATGCAGTTTAAAGCACAGTGTAAATAATTTATAAAAAATCCAAATCAACTCTGACACTTGCAAAATATCTTGATTTAATTATTTTGTGTATTTGTATAATATATATAGAATAATGAAATGTGAATAACTTGTAGACCATGCACTTTTTTATTTTCTACACCTTTCTTTCTGTGGAAATAGTGCTCCATCTTTACATTTAATTAATTTGTTAATATATTTATATGAACAAAAAACAAAAAAAAAAACAAAAACGGAAAATAAAAAGTTTTAACCTCTTCTCTGTTAACAGACTGAGCAGTTCTCAGTGACATGCTGTGGAGCTTAACAATGATTTTTATTTCATTTTTTTATTTTACCAGGCAAGACATTAAGAACAAATGATGCTGTTAGTATCGACTATAAATCAATTTTTTTTTTTAGACATTAACAACTATTCTATAGATCTTTGAATTTTAATTGTTTTAAGTTTTAGTGGTTTCAGTGTTTACATTAGTGACCTGAGCTGGTTCGGTCCAAATTAAATCTTGCCTCTGCAGACTCCTGTGAGGTCTGAGGACTCCCCAGCACATCACCACTTTCTATGCATCTGCTCAGTGAAGAAGAGCTGAAGTCCACAAAATAAAAATAGATGAGACTTATTTTTTTTCTATTTTTATTCCAAACAGTCATTTTCCCGTTTTGATGCGTTTAGTCTGTGTTTTTCTATTTCAAGACTGAAAGGATGATACACACACCTTCCTGGATTTAATCATCCTCAGGTCTTTGTGGATCTTGTCTGAGTGTCCTTGGATCCTTTAGGTTCAGATCTATTTATTTTGAAAATGAATTTATGCAGCTCAGGTTCAGGTTTTCCACAGGTCAGTGATGTACTGGCTCCAAAGCTCTGGACCTATGACGACCTCTAGTTTACACAATTTATTCCTGTTGTTGTAACAGAGAAGTTTATTCTTGTCACTGTGTTTCTGCATTTTGTTGAAATTCACTTCCTTTTACTTTATATGATCAAACAGCACTTTTGAAAAGAGTTTGAGTGATGCATGTAACACACTGTTGTTGTGTTCATGCACAATCTGAAGTGATGCTGCGGAAGACAACAGAGGACTCAGACTTAAAGAGGTCAACGACCTCACCCTGTCATCAGCAGCATGTTAGTCATCAGGTGAATCCCTCAGTGTTACACCCTCTGAAACTTTCCCTCCTCTGCTGGTGACGCATCCTCTTTCATCCCTCACACTCACACGCTTGCACGCACACACACATGCGCACACACACACACGCACACACACACACGCACTCCTATTCACAGACTTTCCTCACTCTGCATCTTAAATGTAGGTGTCACAGTGTTGTGTTGCTCTCTTAACAAACACACACAAACCTGACTGTGGTCAAACAACAGGTTTTGTATTTGTACCTGAGAATCACCTAGAAACCTCACATGGTTCCTGAGTTCACCTTCCACACAGTTTCAAACAATCTGCAGATGTATATGACTGAAATATTGTGTTTCTCTGCTGTGTATAGGGACGGTACACATCTAAAATGAGATTTCATTAATGCTTTCTTGGTTTAAAAAAAAAAATCTGCTCAGCCTGTCTGCATGGCTCTAATGTTATTAACAGGAAGCAGCTGCACTTGTGTGTAAAGTGTCAGATACATGGTATTCCTGGAATTTAAGCCTGTGTTGTGAAGAAAGATGTTTCATCATATCACCAGTGTTTCCTTACTTGAAATAACCATTTTACAGACATTTAAGTGTTTCCCACAGGTAGAGAATTTACTTGTGGTGGGGGGTGGTGCAGTACAAGACCGAATTGCATGCAATTTAGAGGGGGTGTGTAACCATGGTTATTTTCTGTATCATGCTATGAAGACCAATTTTTAAATGGAGAACAGCACTGCTAAGTATAATATATATAATACGTCTGCTTCACAATAAAAACCTCCCACTGGTTTGCAGGTACTAACCTTTTAATTTGAGGTAGCATAAGCAGGAAATGTTCTGTTAGCATTAGCAGCAGGACAGGATGGAGGTCAGGAGTCCAGGTCCTCCTACCAACACCCAGAGCAAAGTCTGACCAGACAAATTCAGTTTTCTTTAAAACTTCCCCCCATGAACGTCTTAATACTTTTTCAAAGCCTTCTCCACTTTGTTAGACACTTCAGTGGTAAGGAAATGAGAAACACTGTAAACAGCCTGTAAAATAAACAGGTTGTAAATTTCCTAGAAGACGTGACCTCAGTGTCTTCAATGGTAGCTACAGCCCTGGTTAGCAGTGGATCTGATACAGCTGTAAACACAGCTGTAAAGACACCATGAAGCCTTCATGAACCACTATGGACCTAAAGCTGGTTCCTGGATAAATCCCATTGGACAGAAAGAGCAGGGTTATAATGTGTGTGTCTACAAACATGCTGACCTGTTATTATCTGTCCTCAGTCTGCAGCTGTTCAGGTAGTTCAGTCTCAGTAATGTTAGAATGAACAACACATTAAACACTAATTAAAGCACTGACCAATCAGCCGCTGTTAGTAACTAGTTAGTAACTGGTTAGTGTAGCTGCCTACCACAGTGAGCTGACATGATTTCAGTTGATGTTTACCAGCTGGTGAGCAGGTTGTTGTTCAGTTTAATATCCAGCACTGAAACGGTGTAAAAATACGTTTTAAAAACACTCAATCAAAGATCGAACTGCTCACACGGAGGCGCAACACTGTTTTACCAGTTTGCACGGCAGCTAGCAGCTCACTGTTTCTCCGTCTGTATGTGCGCTCTGTAAGTACATGTGATGACATTGCTTGTTGTGTGTCCTCAGTCGAAACAGAAAGGCAAACTCGACTGGCAGCAGAAAAAGGGTAATTGAGTTTTATTAGCGGGTTTACATTTAGAAAAATTAATTTTGGTGGAAAAAGGCTGAAAAACCTCCGGAGGAGCACTACTTCTAAGAGAAACAAATTCCCACTTGTAAAATCTGGCAGCTAATGCTTATTTTGAAAATGCATTTGTGTTGAGATCACTCATGAAAACACATCAAGGTGTGACGGCAAACAAGACCCAAGACCCCAATGCCCACTCACCAAAGCCCAGGTTGACTGCACGGCAAGTGCGTTTTGGTATTTGTTAAGGATCTTCAACACTAAAGTGCATTTTTATCTAGTCATACTTCATGGAACTGCTTTAAGCTTATATATGCTTATATATAGGTTTAAGATCATATTTCATTGTTTACATTGTGCTCACACAGTTCACATTGTTAAATAAAGTTGTAGCTATTCAAATGCCTCAAACTTTAACTATGTTTAACTATGTTTTGTATATATTTCCTATATTTAAATCTAATATTTTATCTAATGAGGCCAACTCAGTCTTATGTTAACCAACATAAATTAATTTTTTTAAATTTTTACTTATGTGTATTCATTTTGTTCAAGTTTATAGTGTTGGTTTTACTGATTTGCTTTTATATGCATTGTCTGTTATTATTGTTGTTTCTTTGTGGAAAAACATTGTGTTTTATTATTGTTGTCATTATACTTTCTGATGTAACCGTCTGCAGTAAAAAACATGTTTGAACTGAACAGTGAGATTAAAATCTAAAGTAGAAATCATAAAATATTTGATGAATAAATTAAGAATAATCATAAAGCTGCTGTTGAGTCATCAGCTCTCACGCTGGTCTGTTTATTGTGCTTGGCTTCTTCCATGTGGTTTGTTTTACAGCAGCATGGAGGATGCGAGGGAGGGGGAGAGAGGGGGATGAAGGTGGGTGAGGAGAAAAAGGGGTGAGGTCTGATGTGATGGTGTTTTGGGGGAAAAGGTGGATGAGAGAGGAGGAGCGACTAGGGAGGCTGCTTCACCTCTAGTTCTGTTTCATGTGTGTGTGTGTGAAAATCAGGAGTAAGGGGACGAGGGGGTCATTACAAAATACTATACACTCTTACAGCTCTGTGGGGGAGAGGGGGGGCAGGTGAGGCTCCATGTGACGGCCAAATGCATGAAGAGCGAATTTGGTGGACTTGGACCAATTTTACTTCTTCTCAAGATCGCTTACTAGCTTTTTCCAGAGAACATAGTCCTGGACTCTCTTATATTATCTACTTCATCCTACTGGTGATACTGTGGGGCTGATGTGGGCCAGCAGAATCCACTTAAAACTTCACCATCACTGATAGACTCCAGCCTGTATTTATTTACACAATAATAACACAGAAATGACCATAATACCAGAATATTTTACTTGTCTATGGTAATCTACAGTAGCAATAAATCAGGTTTTATTGCATTGAATGTAAAGTATTTTTTCCTCTCATACATAAACTTAGAGTTAAGATTATTTCTATTAGCTCTCAATCTACTAATTATTCTCTTAATTAACTGATTAATTGTCTGGTTTACAAAATGACAAAAAAATACTAATAAATGTCTTTAAATATCTTGTTTTCTCTTTTAACACAAGACAAACAAAGGCAGCAAATATTCACAATTATAGACTATAATTATAATAACTATTATTATAACCATCTATAGTTAAACTAACCTATCAAACTTAATAAACTTCAAATATACAGAAATTTTCAAAAATACAGTGACATAGTATTTTACAAAAGTTCTCAGGATGAGAATAAAGTGCTTTTGCGTTGACATTAAATTTTAGCTTCTACATGGTGTTTTTAATTTCTGACGCCGTCAGAAAACAGCCTCAAACTAGTGGAAGGTTAGAAACTCTAAAACATGAGCTAAGTTTGTAAATAAGACATGATGCGCGGCAGATTCGCTCTTAGTGCGTTTGGTGTCACTGCGCTCCCTGCTGCTGGATGTGGTCTGGGGGGGGGGTGGGCTCCCAGGGGCTATGTGGTGGGTGGAGGCAGAGTGGGGGGGTGGGGGGGACACTGGGTGAGGCTGGGTGTTGAGGAGGGGGGACTCTGGCCCTTACCTTGCCTGCTCGTGGTGCTTGGCGGGGGGCAGGGCGCAGGGAGGCTTGGGCAGGCGGAGGCGCGCGGGACAGCAGTACTGATGGTAGGTGGCGTGGCTGTTAGGAGGTAGGCTGGAGGAGTAGAGAGAGGAGGAGGAGGAGGAGGTGGAGGAAGGAGTGGTGATGCTAGTAGGGTTGTTGGAAGAACGACAAGAGGTGGTGGTAGTAGAACAGGTGGAGGAGGAGGAATAAGACCTGACAGAAAGAGATAGAAAGAGAGATAGAAAGATAGAGAGTTGGGGAGAGGGAGAAAAAAGAGAGAAAAATAAAGTCAAGAGAGAAACAGAGAAAGATAGACAACAACAACAACAACAACAACACCAACAACAACAGACAGGCACACATAAACAAACACCATTAGCACAGTTAGCATTACAGCACACTTTCAGCAATAGCTTAGCACACAGTATTAATAGCAGCATTAGCAAACAAGTAAGGCTAGTAGTGTTAAAGCAAAAAGCACACTTAAATCTATCAGCATTAGCTTAGCACACAGTAAATAACAGCAGCATAGCATTAGCACACACTTAACAGTCTTAACACTTAGCTTATCGTTAGCATATTTTACCATGTTAGCATTACCTTAGCACACAATATCAATAGCAGCATAGAGCAGTTAGTATAAGATTTAACTACTACTCCTACCAGCATACAACATTAACATACAATCACAAGTGTTAGCTTAGCATTTAGAACACACAATATATCAGCTTATGGTTAGCACACAGTCAGTCTCGGCCGTTAGCACTAGCGGTTAGCATCACAGTGGTACATATATAGTGTACAGTGAGTCAGGAGAGGGAGGATGATGCACAGATAAAGATAGTTCACTGTATTTTCAGAGGAACAGAGGAAGGCCAACCGCTAGCTGTGCTCACTGATTAGCTGTTTGATGTGTAGAAAGGACACCAAGAGCCACATTAAAGGTGACTGTTTAGACTTTTTTTACTGGTCTCATCTGGAGCAGGTCCAGGTTTGGTGCATGGTACAAGGACGGAGCTATCGTCGATGTCCGTTATGGGCCCCAGAGCGATGACCTTGCAAAAGGGACGGTTTCTCTAACCGCTCGCTGAACCCGACCAGCAGGCAAATGACTGACCAACCGACCTGTCAGAGAGGAGCTGGGTGCACCGGTGGGTCACATTTCTCCCTGAAAGACCTTCACTGCAATAAAGCTGAAGGTTGTAGATAAGATTTTGGACCATATTTATACTCACGGACACCATGAATAGTGACAGGCCAAAGGTTAAAATGATCAGGATGATTTTTTTTATTTATTTATTTATTTTTTTACAATTTGTCACAACTAATTAGAACTATTTTTGATCAATTTAAAAAAAAATAAAGCGAAAAAGGATTCAATATTTCCAAATTCTAAAAAAATAAATACATGCAGAGAACTGCATCATCAAAACACACATTGTGTCATATTTTCTTTCATATTATCACACCTTCAAACTACAGCACCTCTTGTACATCAAAATTTTGGAATATTAAATCTGTAACAATTTGACTAAATTCAAAATTTACAGTATATAAGTCAAGTCAATTTTTATTTATATGGTGCTAAATCATGACAGTTACCTCAAGGTTCTTTTCAAACAGAGCAGGTCAAGACCATACTCTTCATAACATTGATAATTGCAACATGCCATGCCTTGTAATCTATTGATGTTCTGTTAACATATCAGTAGAAACAGGCTATTGTACAAACGGATAAAAATGACAAAAAAGTACCTGAAAAGTGAGAAAACACAATGATAAATGTGAAGTCACTGCTGTTCGTCACTTAAAGGGGCAGTGAAGGCACCAAATTCTGTGCTCAGTCCACAGAGAAATGCACACAGCCTGTATTCAGAAACTGAGCCTTCAAATGAGCCGTCAGGAAGATGATTTTTGGTTCTTAAAACCTCAAATATATCTTCTTATGGATCAACACTTCAAATAAAACACAGGAAAAGTGTAAAATATGGACCTTTAAATGATTAATCAAATTATCAAAAAAGTTTATTAATGGATTTGTTAACTCCTCCTGTGGACACACAATTCAAGGCTGCTCGGTAATGAATGGTAACATAGCAAAACACAGTTATAATAATATAAAATATGTCTTCGCAGGAGAAGTTAGAACAAATTTTGTACCTTAATAAACATTTAAAAATGTACCTTTATCTGGTGACAGCTACGCCATTTATTACATGTTTATATACGGATGACACATCATCAGTGGGGGGACTTTAAAGAAAGTGGTGTTATCTTTTTTGTTAGTGTTTAGCAGCAGCTGCCATGTTGAGGTGTCCCACAATATTCACTCACAAGTCACCAACATGTGACTCTTTTCCATCTCACATGATGTGGACATGACCCCAATAGCCGAGACCTTTCGAAGTCATCTGCACAAAGAAAATCAAGATTTGTACCAAACATCAACAGCTTTGAACCCTGGACTCAGTCCCTTTGTTAAATATTACAAATGAAACCAGCCTTGAGCTCTCTGTAGCCTTGGATTTAGGCTCTTGCAGGGTTTAACAGCTGAAAACTGAAACTCTGCCTCTTGTGTTCACACAGCTTTAACAGCTGACATCTGTAACATCTGTCTCCCAACAAAATGTGAACGATGCGACTCCTGTAATCTTTCTACAAAGACCCCAGTGCAGCAGACTGCAGAGCAGCCGGAGGAGCTGCGTCCACGCTTCACTGGGCTCAGACCTCATTCCTCACATTTCATCCCACTGGTTGTGATGTGACAGTTTGCTGGTCCGCTGCACGGCTGCACACTTGCTGTCACTCTGTGTAGCTGCAGGCGTGATGTACGCCACGCTGCATGAACGCACACTGTGACACAGTTCTGGCTGTACAGCGCACAGACACGCACGCACGCACGAACACACACGCACACACACACGCACAGACACACGCACAGACACACACACAGACACACACACAGACACACACACAGACACACACACAGACACACACACACACACACACACACACACACACACACACACACACACACACACACACACACACACACACACACACGAGAATGTAACGTCCTGTTGACCCTGTGAGTTGGTACGAGCTTAAGTAAAGTCAGTGAGTCTCTGCACTGTACTCCTCCGCATCTACACTACATGGTGAATAAAATGTGTGTTGTTACACCTTCAGTGATGATGGATACGGTCCTTTATGTGGGTCTCTGGGCTGAAGGTGGGGTCTATGCTTCGGTGTTCAGGGGCCCAAAGGGGCTGCAGGGTAAATCTGAGGAGTCACAAGATGATTTATAAGACAGGAAATTAGAAGATAAAACTTTCTTTGTTTGTTTTTGTGGGGCTAAAACAATCTGAGAAGACAACTTGGTCAAACTGCTCACAGCTCAGAGAAATACATCCATCCATCCTCCTGGGCTGGAGCCAATCCCAGCTGACATGTGGCGAGGACGGGGTACATCCTGGACAGGTTGCCAGACAAACAACCTGCGGGAATTTAGAATCACCAATTAACCTAACGTGCAAGTCTTTGGACTGTGGGAGGAAGCCGGAGTACCCAGAGGGAACCCACGCAGGCACAGGGAGAACATGCAGACTCCACAAAGAAAGCCAGCTCAGAGACAATTATACAACCTGCAGGTAGCTGCGTTTAATGTCCTTTGTTGAAGTATAAACTTCTCCAAAAGAAACAGGATTTGCACATAGTTATGAATTAAATAGGTGAAATTATTATACCTGTTAGGGACCAAGCGCTTTTCCCTCCTCTATAACTATTGAATGAAATCATGTGCAATTCAACAGAAAGAAGCTGAAGAGGTATAGAAGTATTTCAGGTGCCCAGGTGGTTCTGGAAGTTACAATCCCATTCATTTTTCCCCAAAGACAATGTCACGTGACTCATGTCATGATTGACCTGCTCTGAGGCTTTGACCGGCACAAAGGTACACGCTTGTGTGCACAGAAATTTTGGAGTAGAGGTTAACTACAACTCCCAAGGTGCATTTCATAAAGAAACATCCAATCACTGAGGAAGAGGAGAAGATACATTTTTGGGTCAGTTTGAGCAGCTCTTGCAACAATGCACAAGTACTGTTAACTACATACTATGATATCTCATGGGTAAGTCTGTGCATATAAAGAATTTGGAGTACAAGTCAACTACAACTCCCAAAGTGCATTTCAGCACAAAACATCCAATCACTGAGCTAAAATTCTGTCATGTAAGTCGATAACGGTGCGCAGGAGTTGTAGAAGAACAATAGCTTGGGTTTCTAGTATTAAGAAGCGTCTTCCAGAAAGAAAACATGATTTCTCATAAACAAAGTTGAAATAATTACAACTTTTGGCCCTAACATAAAACTATAAGATCGTTTCTTTGAAGCTGCAGCAGTTTACCAACCTTCCCTGTGAGTAATCGCTGTATCATCAGCCTTTCACTGCCTATTACATGAGGACGCACGGATGAACTTCCTGTGCCACTTTCTGGTCCGACTGGACCTTTGATCTAAAGATGAGACACATCTGTTCTAAAAAGATGTGTCAAAACATGTTTTATGACATAAAACTGAGGACCAGATCCCAAATTAGATCAGGAACCTCTGCACTACAGTAACATCTCTCTCTCTGTCTTTCTCCACCTTTAAACCCACTTTGCTTTTTTCTCTCCTCCCTCTCTCATCCCACTCTCTCCCTCTGCTCCTTCCTCTATCTCCTCCCCCTCACTTTCTCTCCATCCAGGAAGCATACCAGTTGTATTAGTATGGAGCGAGCGAGCTGCTACCACTGCAGAGCAGGCTGGAGCCATTCATTACCATACAGCTACCATACTGCAGAGGGCGAGAGATACTGATACATTAAGGGGGGAGAGAGAGAGAGAGAGAGAGAAAGAGGGAGAAAGAGAGAGAGAAAGAGAGAGAGAGAGAGAGCAGCACTGCAGAATGTGACAGAGCTCTGACTGCTATCATCACTTATTTTATGATCAGTAATCCATAAATCACTGTCTAATTAAATGCTACCTCGATCTACTTAATGACGTGGTGGAGGTAATTGGTCACCTCGACATCACACCTGTCATATTACGACTGCTCCTGTTTCTTTAAGTTCATGTAAATCAACTCTTTTTCCACCCTCTTGGTGATGAGCACAGAAAAGACAAGGTTCCTCTTTACATTTGCCAGCAGAGGGCGCTCAAAGGAAATCTTCACTTCCTGTTTTAACTACAATCAGAGGAGGTGATTTTTTTTCATGTGCCTGAAAGATCATGTTTAGCCTAGCTTGTCTAAGCTAAACATGACTGCCTGTCTAGGCAGTAGCAACAAAAATAAAATGAAATAAATCAGAAAGTAAAATGTGTAGAAATCCAAATTGAGTCGTTATTGTTCACGGGTTTATTGTAGCAAACAATATTAAGGTTGTGTATCGTTTAAATTTTATCGATTCCGGTTCTGATTTATTCCAAAATAGTAAAACAAAAAACAAACAAAAAAAAGGTCAAATGTTTAGATAACAAAAATATTTTTTATTATTTTCAGCCCAAACATTCACAAAGTAAATAGTATGTACTACAATAAAAAACATATGATCCACAGATATGAGCATTAAAAAATTAAATAATAGATAAAGAGCAAACTACAGCAGTTAATTTAATTAACTGCTAGTTGTTTATTTTGGTGTTCTGGTGACAGACACATGCCTCTTTGTTTGTACGAACCAATAAGCAGAACTGAAATTCAAATTTGTTTTTTTGTGCTAAGCTAGGCTAATCACATCCTGGATCTACCTCTGTACCAGATGCATGGAGATCAAACTGACGTCCATCTTGTAATCTTACTATGTAATCAGAGTAATGTCAAACAGGGTCGTGTTTCAAAACAGTGTCCTTGTAATGTACAGCAAAATCACTTTTAGGAAATCATGAGACAGGTTTCCAGGAATCAGATAGAAAATACAGAAAAAAAATTAAAAAATAAAGCTTCGATACAGTCAAACTCAAGAGGATGAGCCAGGTTTGGACATAGTGGAAACAGTGTCTGAACCTCAAGATGCTGAGTGGGCGTTTCCCATGGCAACAGTTGACTGACAACAAAGAGACGATATTGCTGGGAGACAGTCTGTCAACTTACAGAACAAGGTATTCTACTGAACGGACATCACAGCGGACTGTTTTTGCTGATAGATAGATAGAGTCAGAGGCAGTGAGCTGCTTTAACAGCTGTTATGTAACTTACAAAATATGAATAATTATATTCAGTGTGTAAGTGTGTACAACCACAGTGCAATTTCAAAATGTCAAAGGGTTTATGTAAGCATGGAGTAGGGCACTCTGTGTGAGTACTACATTACGGGTTGATGTGGGACTCAGGTCTCTGGATTTTTAGAACTCGCACCGAGCCTTTTGACCAGATGTCAGCCTGACCTTCACCTGCTTCACTATGACATTACTTGTCACCTGTCAGACGACACGGATGCTCCACTGAAGTATACAACACTGATAAACAAGACCAGGTCAAAACCTGGTATCTGGACTTGTGTACAGTCAATGTGAGAAACTGAGGACATAGTTGAAAACTGCTGTAAACAACTACTTTCAATGGAAAGTGGCTGAAGCTGCTGGAAAACTTGCTAATGACTTTATATGCTAATTAGCATATTCATATTGCTAGGTGCTTTTTCATTATCATAAGAAGGAACAACCATGACCTACTTTAACATGTTAAAGACAAACAGTTTTAAGTTTCCATCGTGTCTGTTCTCCTCAAACGATAAAAACGAAGGGTCTCTGCAGAGGTTTAACTCTAAAACAATGCATGCTGGGAAGTCTACTAACATGCTGACTGTGTTTCTTTAAAATCATCATTTAATTAGTTGAATCATCTCTCAGCAGTTCATTCATTCAACACAACATTTATTCAAAGCCAGATGAACCCATGTTCTATTCAAACTACTACAATTTAAGTTGAATTAATTAGAAACAATAAAACTTATATATATCTATTAAGTCAACAATAAAATCAGATAACAATAAAATGTTACTTCAACTAAATTCCTGCTTGATGTTTTACAGTGTATCTGTGTATTTCTAATGTAACAGGACACAGTGGATGTGAACTTGCTTCACTCTGCTTTGTTTCTAAGTAGAGATGAAAAGGTCAGAGAGAGAGAGAGACTCTCTCTGCTCTGGTTGGTAACCTCCTGTATCAGGGTGATGTATGGATTGGAAGCTGCATTTCACACCTTGACACACACATACACACACACACACAGCCTCTCCCACTATCACACTAGGTCTTTTGGCCCCTCTCTCTCCTTGACCATTTCATCACACTCATACAGTGTCACGGTCTCTCCTCTCTCTCACACACACACACACACACACACACACACACACACACACACACACACACACACACACACACACACACACACACACACACACACACACACACACACACACACAACACACACACACACACACACACACACACACACTTTGACCTTCTCATGATTCAGACTGCCTCTCTCTCTCATCTTGCTGTCATCACTCACACAGTTCTTCACCCTCTTCCTCTTCCACACCTCCCTTTTCCTTTATGCTTCCTCTGACCAGTTTCTGACATCATCATGTGTCAATATAACATTTGACATCATGTTTGAATGACTTTGATCACATTTAATTCAGAGCATTTATCATTAAATGTGTATTTGGAGTAAACAGGACATGTAACTAGAACTGTACATGCATCTGTGGAAAGTTGTGAATCTCCAAAAAAAGTTAAAATAAAATTCTGTGGCTTTGACAAAACTAGTTTAAAACCCACGAACAGACAGAGAGAGAGAGAGAGAGAGAGAGGACTTGTCCCTTCATTACCCCTCACACCCCCCCCTTGCCTGTCCTCGGCTCAACTCTGTCAGATTACAGGCCGCTCTAATCTGATTACAATCTCATTTCAGTCTCATTAGTTCATCTAATGTCCGCCTGTCGCTGAGTCACTGCCACATGCCAGCCAGCCTGTCATAACACATAACACACATGGGATAACACACACACACATGCACAGACACTAACCCACACCCACACACAAACACACACGTCGCTGAATCTGTCCATTAATCTGTTTTCACTGATCAACGTTTGAGAAAACACCAGAGACACATTTAGGTGAAATCATTATGTTTTCATACTGAAACTAATTTCACACATCAGCTGTGCAACAGATAATCTATGGATATACAATCTATCAACTTCAATGATTATCCTTTGAGGTTCACTTCAGTTTAGTTGGTTGAACCTGAAATTAACTGAAGCAACAAAACGTTTCAAATTAAATTAATATTGTACAAATTTTGTAAATTTGTACAAAATTCAAACCTAAAAGGCACAAACGAGTAATTTATACTAATTAGACTGTGTGTGTAAAGGAGGTTATTTTAGTGCAGCAGTAGATTTCTAAAAGTTCTGGACACAGCACATCTGTTGTTGCTACAGCTGACAATAGATAAATAATAATGTTGAACATGAATCTATTATTTTATTAGTTTTGCAAACATCCAAAAATGACAAAAGGAATCCCTCATGCTGATTTATCTTTACAGGTGTCAGGCAATATGAAAAGAGTCAATGAGTATAAATATCTAGGTATTTGGTTTGATGAATCATTTACATTTAAACATATGATATATTAAAAATCTCATCACCAAACTGCAGCAAAAACTCTTCATATAGAAACGGATCCAGCTTTCCTTTGCAGTGTAGGGAAAGTGCAGTTGAAGCAGTCTTTCCATCAGTCCTAGATTATGGTGATATTATCTACAGAAATGCTGCAGCTTCCACTCTCAAACCCCAAGACTCTGTTTATCATTCTGCCCTCGGATTCATTACTGGAGATCCCTATGACACTCAGCACTGCATTCTGTATAACAAAGTTGGTTTGTCCTCTCTTGTGCAGAGGCTTGATGAACACCTGTACCTTTTCATCCATAAAGCCCTTATTGGGCAATCACCACCCTGGATCAGAGGACCAGACCAAACTCGCTCTACTAACTCTCTTATGCTTCAAGTCCCATGGGTTTACTCTGAACTTGGAAAATCTGCGTTTAGTTTTTATGCACCAAACATGTGGAATTATCTGCAGCACACTCTCAGCATCAACATGCTCACCACCCCTGGACAATTCAAGACAATGGTCTCAAACCACTTCACCTCAGTGTGCAAATGCTGTCGCCGAGTATTGTCCTCTTTTGAATTCTAACTCAGTATTTGTATGTATCTCGACATCATTTGCAAATGAGGGAAACTCTGCTTTTGGGATCACTGCCAAATCCAGTGTTTGTCATAAAACAGGACCACAGGTCGACAGCCACGGCAGCGGCCACGTGAAATGTTAATGCTCATACCAAACCCGTAAACAAAACCACTGGGTGAATAAAAGCTGCACAGAGGAGCTCAGTCACCAAGGCAAACCAGGAAAGACACCCTGACAAGCTCACAGGAAGGAAGGAGGAATTGATTAATTGATGTCAATTAATGTCAGTTATCTGAACTCACATTCATTTACATAAATTAATCAATTCATGGTCCAATCAGAAGTTGTTACTCGTCATGGCTGTGGTGACACGAGGTATGAAGCAGAGTGACCAGCAGGAAGCAGCTGTCACTGATCAACTCCTAGACTAATGGAGGTCAACCCTTCATAGCCTTTTTATTAGTATTTCATTTACCCTGTTATTGTCATTATAATTTGTTTATTATATAATTCACCACCTACTGTGTGCACAAATCCTCCATCCATCTACCAGCCTGACCATCAGCAGCCAACTCACACAGGAGGCCAGAAGGAAAATACATAAATACATCAAAACAATCAGGAAGTGAAGGAAAGAAAATCAACAGGCAATAAAATCTCCTGACGATGTTCGTTCAGGTGAAAGAGCAGAGAGCATCAAGATGGTCAGAGGAGGAAACATCAGAGAGACTCAGCCACATGTTTGAGCCTCAGTCAGACCCAGATTCAGATGAGGAGTCTGTTGTGACCAGAATCAGAGACTAGCAGACTGTTTGCATAATTAGCATCTTTTATTTGTTTATGTTGTCTGTTAGCTTGCAACTGACACAGTGTTAGTGGTTGTGCTAATGCAAACTCGCTCTCTATACTTACAAGGTTTCAGGTTTATTAACCCCCCGCCCCCCGTCCCCACTAGTTGACAGGATTGGTTACTTAGGTTTGTGATGTATGAAACCCTGGCTGTCTGAATCTGTTTGTATGAGTCATTGGTTCATTGCAGATCAAGGTGGAAATACTCAGTCATGGTGTTGATGGATTATTTCTCTTGATATGTCTTGTATTATATGAAAAACATAATGTGGACGTTAACAAAAAACACTTGATTTTCATTGAGGGGGTCTTTAATGACTCCCCTTGACCCTCCCTGTAGCATCACCCAAAACTATTATATTTTGCCAATCGAATGATTTAACTAATCATTTAGTTCTTCTGATGCCATGTTTCCACTTGTTGTTCAAGGTCTCGTATCCAGATAAAACCCAGATCAGATGTGAGACGTTTTCATTTACTCTCAGTCGCGTCTCTGGTTCCAGTCCATCTTTATTTTCTGTGCTACATGTGAATCAGGGTCAGTCCTCCTCCAGCCCAGAAGGAGGTGCTGCTGCATCTGTGGCTGTTTGGCAAAAACACCAGAAGAAGAACTAGCTGTTTAGCGATAACATTAATATAGTTTAACTAAAACCTATCCATAACCTGACACAAACATATGAGTGAATCATATTTATGAACTACAAACACAACAAAAGTTTTATTGGGATCAGATAAATTCTCCTTGTATTGGATCCTCTGTGTAGAAAAGACTGGAGCTGTTTCTCTTGTTGTGTCAATGACATAGTTTCTCTGTGGGAGGAGTAAAGATCAGGAAACTTTTCAACATCTGGCTAGAATGTCTCAAACCTCCTCCAGAGGCCAGCTTTCAGTCCGTCTTTAATGAGTCTTGGATGCATTGTCACATTTAAATGTAGACTCTCCTACTCTGTCTGGCTATCTGTGAAACTGAATCACAGAAAGCCAGACAGCCTCTGTTTGTCCTGAAACTTTATCCTCAGTCTGCAGATTGAGCAACAGAGAGTGAGCCACGGAGACAAACAGACAGAGACACAGGGAGAGACATAGAGACACAGAGAGAGACACAGAGACAAACAGACAGAGACACAGAAGAGACACAGAGACAAACAGACAGAGACACAGAGACAAACAGACAGGGACAAACAGACAGAGACACAGACAGAGACACAGAGACACACAGACAGAGACACAGAGACAAACAGACAGAGACACAGAGACAAACAGACAGAGACACAGAGACAAACAGACAGAGACACAGAGACAAACAGACAGAGACACAGACGCTGATGAGAACAGAGGACCAGGAATTACCTAAGTGAGAGATGCTGCATTTCACTTTTAGCAGCTCCAGAAAGGAGGCCATGCCAACAGTGTTGTTAAGGGCAACCGTTGCAAATGAAGAAACATGTTGTCACGGTAACAAGTACTGCATGTGTGTAAGTGTGTGTAAGTGTGTTTTAAATAGATCTTCCACTGCTGCTGCTCACAGGTGATTTACTGTTTCCAATAGGTTACATCTGGAGAGTGTTCACACACACACACACACACACACACACACACACACGGAGTAAAGTAAAAGCATACACATGCAGACACATACACTGTAGAAAATCTCCATCAATTGATTATAGAAGTGATTGATATACAGAACACTAGATTTATTACAGCATGAAAATACGCTTGCACAAGACAATGTTGGATGACGATGAAACTACAGTCAGTCTGCATATGATGTCGAGAAAGTTAGTCAAAAATCTGTTTCCATTATTAATGTCTGTTGACTTTATATGTTTATTTTATATTAGCCATATCAGAGAACATTTACATGTGGACAATAATGCTCCTATGGAAAAACACAAACTGGGTCCTTATGATACCTAAACTGAACTCTTCACATTAAAGGTCCATATAGTATAAATGTAGATGTCCATGTCTGTTTTCATTATAAAGCAGGTCTATGTTCTATATTAATACTGTAAAAGTATCAGTATCAAAAGTGCTCAGTCCACAGAGAAATGCACACAACCCGTATTCAGAAACTGAGCCTTTAAACAAGCCGTCAGGACTTCTGTAACTTTGTGATGTGACAACAAAGCAGTCACTGCTCTCATTCATGTCCCAAGCCCCGCCCACCTGGACCCACCACCCAACCCTTCTCTGACAAATGAAGTTATTATCTGTTAAAGTTACAGACTTTTCAGTATGAAATTCTCTCTTTACAGAGATAGAATCAGGATGTGGTTAGCTTAGCTTAGCACAAAGACTACTCACTAAATTACACATTTTACCTGGTAATTAAATCAGCTTTCAAACAGATATATATAAAAAAAATAACTGTTCCTTTAATAAACTATTTTCATGTTCACTTAAATCTGCACTACACCGCTGTTTAGAAGAGGTCTGGGTGTCTAATAGAGAGTTCTACTGCCTCCAAAACTTCCATCTATTACATGTTCTTTCTCTCTCAGTCTCTCTTTGCCGATGTGAGTTTCTACAGTAACCTCACTCCTGGCTTTTGACTATACACACACACACAGACAGACACACACAGACACATAGAGTTGGACCCCAGGGTGTTGTCCTGCGGCTCGGCTCTGAGAGGTAATTCATCACCTCTCTATTCATATCAGCTAACCTAGTTTCCCCTGCAGCACACACACACTGCAGAGAGTGCATGCACACACAGCCCCACGACAGCAAACAGAGGACCGACTACTAACACATGCGCACACACGCACACACACACACACACACACACACAGGTGCAGGGCAGGCTGCTGATATTTAACTACAGTGCAGCTCCATTCAACAAGCCTGCGGCACTCAGCACTGCTGCAGCACGCACGCACGCACGCACAAATAGGACTGAGCTGCTGCTGTCACACATTCTGAACAGCGGCAGATACTGTATCTCACTTTCACCCACTCTGCCCTTCCCCACAGTTTCTTCTTTATTTTTAAGGGTCACTTCACCCAAATCAAATAAAACTGTTCTTCCTAGTTTCCCCAGTGTTCAAATCTATATCCGAGCTTATTTAAGTACAGACCCTGATCTTAGTCCATCTCATTTATCATGTAAGGACGTGTTTTCTTTTGTGACTGAACTTGCTGCATATCCATGTGTAATATCTGACACACGGGAGAAGACAAAGGGGTTAAAGCTCATCGACCAGGAGTCAGCGGACAGCTGGAAAACAATCAAGGAAGAGTTCACATCTAAGCTTTATACTGAGTTTCAGCTCAGTGTTTATCCGTCCGGACTGGTTCACTCTCATCACTCTCATTGCAGCAGCTGTTTTTAGAGAAACATCTGTAAAAAGCCACTGTCCTCTATCTGCTCAGCAGCAAACAGCAGACAAACACCGTCAGAGAGCAGCTGGTGAACATAGTGGAGCATTTAGCAGCTAAAGAGCCAGATATTTCCCTCAGGAGCTGGTGGAAACCAAACACAGAGCTAAAAGAGAGGGAACACTGATCTGAGATCCATCATGTGACACTAACTGTAAATCAGCAGCTGTTTGCTGATAAGTTCAACATATCAACTTAAATAATACATGTGATGAACATGACAGTGTTAATTATTAGTGTAATTAACACTGTAGCCACTAGGGGGCGCTGTCTGAGAAGCTGCAGGTCTAGTTATTAAGGTCTAGTTATATAAAAAGTACATATACTGCAGTTTCTGCTCTCAGATACAGGTGTGAAATATACTTTACTTTGTTGCTGCAGTGACCCAGTTTTACCTGCAGAAATTATTCACGTTTCACTCTAATCTGATCTAATCTAATCTGATATGATTTCATCTAATCTAATTTAAATTAATCTAATGGGATATGATTAGATAAACAGCAGAGGTTTCTTGTCTGCAGTATAGTGCTGAATGAGTTTGTCTCAGTATGTTCTATGTTACCTGTCATGTAATGTGTCTGCACCGATTAACCAGGTGTGTGTGCACCTGCTGTCCCTGACAAATTAAACCGTGTCAGCTCCTGATCCTTATCCTGTCAGGTGGGTGTCTGGTCTTTAAAGCTATTTTACAGGCTTAATTCATTGTTAATGAGTCCAGAAATCATCAGGATGAAATGCTCTGATATCTCGTACAACCGGACAGGTACAGTGCATGGACAGATGTTCCACTTGGCATCCATTTTCTCAGCACAATAGCTTTGTTGTGAACATCGTAGTTCTAGAAAACTCTCGTAAATCACAGACTAATGGGCTGTTATTGGTGAATGTGACTGGCTGTAATAAATGATCAATAGACTGTTACACAGACTTGACACACTTCAGCCGTGTTCATGCTCACTATATATATTACATCATCCAGGATTCACAAACTGTGGTTACAAACAGGAAACTCTCTTTCTAATGTCCACACATCTCAGATAAAATATTTTAAATTGAAGCTTCTGAAAAGAGTTTCATGATGTTATAAACTCATGTAAACATCTGGTCCAGATGTTTTACAGCAGGATCTAGAAAATCAGCATCAGGGGTTTGTGTCTTTCCTGAACTCTTATTTTGAAACTGATAATTACAGAGAGAGAGAAATCCATCAAAGATGTGGCAGACAGAGCAGAAAATAGACCAGAATGCATTGCAGGCGATTGACAGGGTAGAGTGTGATTCTCACTATGTTCTCAAAACACCACTGCTCTCCGTCTCTGCCCACACAACTGATCCAAAGCTGAACGCAACAAGTTCAGACCCACCTCACTCACTGGGGGACTTCAACAGGCATCAGGGGAAATGTAGGAAGTCACCAACTGGGCTAGAAGCAGCAGGTTGAGTTCAGTAAAGAACAAACACACTTAATCACTCAGGAACTCCTGGAGTGTGTTGCATATTTTTGATGGTGAAAAGATTTCTCTCCCTCCACAATGAAGAACCGACAGCTTCTTTCCCAGCATTCAGTGCGACTGTCCTCTTGGGTTTTGCAGCAGCGTGGATGGATTACTGGCGATGTCATCAGACCAAGTCACACAGCCGCAGCAGACATTTTCTACCAACGACACAGGAGATACTGCACTGCCAGCCTCAAAACACACACACACACACACACACACACACACACACACACACACACACACACACACACACACACACACACACACACACACACACACACACACACACACACACACACACACACACACACACACACACACACACACACACACACACACAGCCCCATTTCCAGTTGTGAAACAATATCTGGTTTGAGGAGGCGCTGATTGTTGTGTTCTCCAAACAAATCTGACAGCATAAGTCATTTGGTCAAATGTGAACATGTTACCTACAGACGTATGACTCATGATCATAGACTGTAAATAAAGATGGACGTAGCCTCCGTTATGTCACCCACAGGTTTCTGAAGAGCTGCTCTGCAGTCGCCATCTTGGCAGTAGCTGAATCCGCCCCTAACTTCCAGCTAATCCAAAAATGGGCAAAGAGGAGGGGCATGTGTGGAGCTGAGACTTCGGTGCATGTTGGTTTGTGACAAACAAATGCTCACCAACCTGTCACTCAAAGAGACCACACCCTAAATTATGTACAACTTAAAGTATTAATAAAATGTAATCAAGCGAGTTATATAAAGATTTACCTCCTGTACAACTGTCACAAAGGAGGAAATTAGCTGTCGAGACCAAAACCAGGCTGTAAACTTGGGTTGAACAACATAGGTGCACGAACACGGTTGAGCTGCAACTCGTTTCAAAGGTCATTTAACGGCTGTTCCTACGGTGGCAAGTTTACATTAATTATTTACTCGTGTCGAGCAAATGAAACCGCATTAGAAACATCCGAGGAGAAGCTACAGTGCAGGCAGAGGACAGGTGAAGGCTAGGCTATGAAAACGTAGCTAAGCTAGCTTTCATTTCCAGCTGCTCTGTGGAAGCAGCACAAGCTGTCCAAGTGTAACAGACTGACTTTGTTATGTTTCTGTGTAAATGCATCACAGATAAAGAAACTGTCAGAAGAGTGAATGACGAATGAAATGATGTTTTCTGTCTGTTTCGTCTTTACTAATTAACTTTTTAATTTACAGAGCAGCTCAGAAGCTACCGACAGCTACAGGACACTTTTAAGGTGGAATGTTTTCTTGCATGTCACTCAATGCATGATCAATGTTTGGAAATCAATCAATACACCTTAAATGTCAATATGAAATTTTGACCTTTTCATTTGTTTTTATCAGCTCCCTACATGAAATATACTTTAGGGTTGTTACGGCAGCTCTACACCTCCGCTCACCTGACCAGATCTCGTGACAGCATCACACAACCAGTGCAAAAGATGTAGGTTATATTAAAAGATCGAGCTCAGGTTTTAATAATCGATATTGGATTATTCAAATGAAGATCAATTTTAATTGGAGAATGGATTTTTTTAACCCAGCCCTAATAAATATACTGTATTTCCACCATAACAGTTAAAGTGTGTTATGTCAGAGGAGGGAGGTGGGGGACTGTAGACTGACTGAACATCCAGACGGCACATAGTTAAAGTTCCCAGCTGTCCCTGAACTAACACAATGGATTTCTCTTCTTTGGTAAACATCTCCTCCACGTTTGTTTAAGTTTTTTCTGAATCTCTGCTTGTCAGTTTGGAGCTGGACAGAAGCTCTGTGAAATAAAAGTCACATCTTTACATCAGCTGGCTGCCAGAATATTCTCTGTACCATCTGTGCTGCGATATCTGCTGCCAAATATCAGCTTAAATATATCAGGACTTCACTGGCTGATTAATGTGCTTTTATGTAACTAAACATTTACAATTAAACACATATTAAAATAATTTACACTCAGGTGAGAAAAGAAAACATTATTAACCTGATTCCAACGTGATATCTTTGTGACAGATTTTTTAACTGTTTTATGCTTTAAAAACTTTTTTTGATCCTATGCTGATACAAGTTTTAATTTACAAACCCTTGTAACAAAAATTACAGAAGAAGCCAAACTCCTCAAATGTTAAATACTGTCTAAACTTTACAAGAACTTTGTCTCAATAAAATACGATCAAAACTGAGAGAATTGTGATTTGAAATCAAAACTTTCTGATAAAAAGGGTAAATAAAGAAGAGCAGCAAGCACTGGAAGCCACACTAGTGTCTCCTGGAGGCTGCAGTATTCAGAGTGCCACAGGGATGATGGATTCTGCCTAACTTCCTCCTAATGCAGACTGTCGCTTGTTGTTAACATATACATGATATGTAGAAATGAAAAAACATATTGTCCTGTATTTATTCATTTCTTCCTGCTCCAGATAAGAACACATCGTTATGGTTACATCGTTAACAAACCAAATTACGAGCTCATCTTTAACAGCACATTAGGTGACTATTGTTACATAAAGTTGTATCTTATTCTATATCTTTCACACCTTGCTCATGTTCAAATGTTAATATTAGTTACAAAGACTGAAGATACAGTTCTATCTGCTCATTAACATGTGAACATTTCACTGTTCTGTTTCTTTTTATTTAATTTTAAACTGATTTTTAACAGAAGACTTGAGTCTCCTCCAATTGGCTCCCAGACCTGGGGTCCCCGGATATGAGGCCCGCAGTTGGACCCTTTCAGCCTTGATTCTGACATACTCGATCCTTCCTGCTCTGATCCACAGTGGAGTCACTGTGGATCAGAGCGACTCTGCTGAGAGTGCAAATGTGTGTGTGGATGGACGAGCTGCAGGGGAGCCGAGTGTGTGTGTGCCGTTATGAAACCACTTTCTCCTTCCTCCACGTCCTCCTTTGCAGCCTACTGAGCTGTTGCCATGACAGCGCGGCATTTATCCCTCCTCCCGCACCCCACCCAACCACCCACCCAACTACCTTCACCACCAGCAGCAAGCTCCATGTCTCATTTCCATGTTGCCAAATATAACAGACAGACGGAGTGACAGAGGGAGGGATAGTCATGAACCGACTGTGTGTGTTTGTGTTTGTGTGTGTGTGTGTGTGTTTGTGTGTGTGTGTGTGTGTGTGTGTGAGAGAGAGACAGGAGTTAGATGATATCAGTTTTGTTGATTGTTGGTCTAATCATTCTACAGCTGACCTGGATGTCAAGGCTCTCACACACGCGCATGCATGCACGGCACACACACACACACACACACACCTCTAATTAGACTGTTTCAGTTGCAGGGTGACTACGGTGATCTGGAGGGGACAAGGTTTATTAAGAGATTTTGAGTTTTTGTGACTTTCCGCTTTTAAACTGAAGAGGAAATAATTTAAGAAATGATGTAATGTCATCAAAAGTTATTTTTAGTTATAGAAGGACAATTTTAAGGATTTGAGGAGATTAAAACTATTAGCTTTGACTGACAGCTGAGAAAATGTTGCAGAAATGAACTGAAGAAAAGCCAGGAAGAGAAATAAAATACTTGTGTGTCCATTTTTAAAAATCAGCCAGAGATTTCAATTATTTGATTTGATTTGATTCCTCAGACAGTCCATCTTTTCTCCAGATGGTCAACGTTTTACGTACAAAGAACTCGTTGAAATAAAATAAAGATTTTATCTTTTTGATTCTACAGGCCTTTTTTTAGCCTGAGTTTATATTGAGCTTAAATGCTGAATGTCTGTGGGACCAATACACTGTTCTAATATTATAGGATTTCACATTGATTTGTTAATTTACACATTTATAGTCAAAAATTAATCAATTGACAATGAAACATCAGTCTACAGTTTTTGTTTGCATGTGCCCATATTTGACTGCAGTGGTTAAATATTAATATGTAAATGATTTATCAGGCAGTATACAATATGTGTGTTTCCATTAACCTGCAATTTGAAGTTGTGAACTTAAAAATGAGTAATGGAAACCGCAATGAAATTGTCGCAAAAAAATGTATATGCTCAAGGCGGCTTTTCACACTATTCTACAAAGCAATATTTCGCAAAATTGAAATGTAAACACTTCTTTTGCATTCAACCGAGAGGAAATCCGTTGTGACGTTCAATTGGAATGATATCGCGCAAGAAAAACTTAAACTTTATTCACATAACATCACTCAGTGGAAACACAGACAAAACTGCAGTGAAAACCCGGCTATGTGTGTGCAGGTTCAGGGGCATAAATCAAAGTCTATAAATGTTATTTATGTATTTAAATGTTTATTATTTTCATTAGCAGCTTTTGGTCTAAATGTTCCTCATGCAAAATGTCACTTTTATGCAGACGACACTGTTATTTACTGCTCCACCTTGCACTGTTTAGTCTGCTTTGAATGTTACTGAACTCAGAATTACTGATTACTGAAATTGGTTCTTAATGCTGCAAAAAATGTTTTCAAAAAGAAAACCACTGACCAGCCACCTGCCACCATCTTTTATAGTGCAGAGATGAGTGTGTTATTGATCAGGTTTGTAAATGATAACTCCCTTTCTTTCAAGCTTTTTAGAAATAAATCTTGCTTTTATTTTGAGAAAAAGAAGAAAAAACTGTCTGCATTTCGTTTTGTTTTGATTATGGATGAAGATGTTGTATACAAACATACCTCTACACACTGTCTTCACACTCTAGATCCAGTGTACCATACAGCAGCGGTTCTCAAAGTGGGGTCTGGGGACCCCCAGTGGTCCATGTGGGGGCAAAAAGCAGAATAATTAATTTTCACTATAATTCCATATATAGGTAAGACAATGTCAGAATGCATGATTACTTTTGTCATGAGTTTCAAACACTTTCTGTAATAAAACATTTAAAAGCGAATGCTTTATCAGATGGGGGTCTGTGGTAAGTTTGAGAACCACTGCCATAGAATACAGAGGTTCATTAAATTAAGTGTTATTTTTTTTAATGATGGTGTTGTGTCTTTCTTATATATTTATTTATAAAATATGTTAATGTTTCACATATTTTCTGCAGGACACTCCTGTAAAAAGGCATTTCTCCTAGTTAAATAAAGTTATAAAAAGGCATAGGTTGGTTAAAATTTATTTTAAAACTAACTGTAAAGCTTCTTAAATACAAAACATTTCCTGCAACTGAATCACATTTTTGTTTTCATTTCCTTAATGTTTTAGGAGACCCGATTAAATCCAACATGGATGTCTTTAGTCCTGCTGCCAGAGTACTTCATGAAAGTTTCCTTCACGTGTTACATGGTGAGTCACACTGCTGATAATCTACAGCGAGGGAGTCATGGATTAAATCCAATCAATGAGCGATCGATAAACACGCTGATCTATGGCCCCAATAGGTTCTAACATATTGATCCAGACACATTTAATCTTCCAACCAGGGGTGAAATTCATCAGCAGTGAGGGAGGTGAGAGACAGAGAAAAAGAGGGGGGAGGAGGTGCAGGTAAAAGGGAGCTCTGATTACAGTCAACTTCCTTCAGAGGTGAAGGGGAGAAAACTTTCATTAACAAGTTCTAATGAATCAATCAGGGGTGATTTTAATATGATACTAGTTTGTCATGTCATTGTAATTACAATGTTGGTAATGCATTGATTCAGGTATGTTATACTTAAGAGTTCTTAAGTGATATTTGTAGCTGCTTTTTTGGCCACTTGGGGGCAGTAGAAAAAAGTATCATAAGCTTTTAAGATGATATGTTGTACTTGTGGGAGAAACATTTGCTTATTTACACATCCAGCAACATGATCATTCATCAATTATGAGTCTAAGTCCAGTATTCTTTCAGCTCAGTGTTTGGTCTCCACCAGCTCCTGAGGGAAAGATCTGTCTTTAGCTACTAAATGCTCCACTATGTTCACCAGGAGAGAGAGACTGAACCAGAACATTGAGGTGTGGGTCGGACAGCTGAACAATGATTCTGTAAAGCTGAGGCAGCTGCAGATACAGAAAAAAAGAGAAGCATCACTTTATCACACAACAAAGGACACACTGGCTGTCATCCAGTAACTAAACTGATCAGAAGATGACATGTGTCAGGTTCTGATTCAGCAGCTGATGGTGATGATGATGATCGTTTGATCACATTGTACATTTGCTTCATGTTAATCAATAACAGCAGCATGATGCCAAGATGGCGAAAAAGAAAAGTCAGACGACTCTCAACGATCGTCATCCACCAGGGGCTCACCTGACCCTAACGACTGTCGTTCACACGGGATAACAACAGGGTCACCTGACCCTAACGACGGTCGTCCACATGAGACCACAACAATGGTCAGGTGAAACCAGTACTTTCACAGGTACTTTGGTGGACCCACCCACAAGAGGTTAAATACCTGGGTCCTACTCCACTTTCGTGGTCAGACTAGTGCGGACTAGAGAGACCAATACATAAGAACTGATGAAGCCGCTTGGATAAGAGGCGAAACGTCTTCCACAGACAAATATAAGTCCAGTTGCCTTCGATTTAATTTGAGAAAGAGATAAGAGGCAGAGAAAACCTGGACAGGTCAGCAGTCAGTCACAGGGCTGACATATAAAGAGCGACAGCAATTCACACTCACATTCACACCTCCAGGCAGAAAAGCCCTGAACGGTTGGTTTGAACCCAGAACCTTATTGTTATGAGGCAACAGCTCTAACTCATGCATGATTAAAAAAAATAAATAAATCTAATCCAAAACACACATCTGAGAGTTTGCTAAGAACATGTGTACAGCCTGTGCCTTGAGTGAACTGACCTCATTAACCAGACCTGTGTGCTGGTCTTTATTCCACCTCCTGGTGCAGTTTGTTGGTGGAAACATGTTTAGCTCATGAGGCAGCAGTCAGTGCTGATAAGGGGCTTTCAATCCACTGCCCATAAACTACAGAGTCAAGGATGTTACCTTCAACACACACAATATACTGAAAATTGATAGTAAAATGAGTCCTTCAAAATCACCAGAACCAGAACCAATGTCAGAAGTGTTTTTGTTTATGTTTTTATCACTGTGAGGACGCTGAGCAGCTACAGTTGGCAGGACTCCGTTTTCAGGACACTGGACCGATGGGGTAAAACCACACACACACACACACACACACACACACACACACACAAGCTCACACAGCCTACTTTCACAGCACGTACACACGCATGAATCGCATACATACAGGCGTGCATGGGTCACACACTTAACTGGCTGCACATGCACATACATATGAGCACACACACACACACACACACACACACACACACACTGCTGACCGAGCTCATTTATACTCCCGTTATCGTCATCAGCACACAGAGGACGAGATGTCAGCAGCTGTTTACAAAAACAGGGTCAGAGGGAGGGAGGGAGGGAGGGAGAGGGAGAGGGAGAGGGAGAGAGAGAGAGAGAGAGAGAGAGAGAGAGAGAGAGAGAGAGAGAGAGAGAGAGAGATGGGGTGGGGGGGTTGTCTGTAGACTGAAATTAAAATCCTGTCAAAATCATGCCCACTTTGGTGCTGCTCTAGTGTTCTAGTCGAGGATTAAGAAAGAGATCCCATCTCCACCTGTTATAAACATGTGAGATATATCTGGATATCTAATCTGGATCAGATTAACATGTGAAGGTGTAAATAACATCTGGACAGATTGGTAAAAAATTTGAGTTGATCACATTTCTCTATTGTTGTCCTTTACATCTTTACCTTTAACGTGTTTTATATAAGTGAGAACACTTAACAAAAGCAGGTGTAAATGCAAAGGCTGCTCATCAGATGTTGTTATCCAGATAATGTGTCAGGATACTGATCAGAGCTCAATAATAGGTTTAAATGGAAAGAAAGAAAGAAAGAAAGAAAGAAAGAAAGAAAGAAAGGATCTGCAGAGGAGAACAGAGAGGTGAATCATGTATCCTCTTTAAATGTGTTTTTTTCTTCTCTGAATCCTACAGATCTGACTCCTCTGACTCCTCCACACCCACACTGCAGAATAACATCACTCTTTCTGTTCATTACCTCAACTGTTCTTCATCAGCCTTTGCCTCCCGGATCAATAGGATAAAACAGCACTGATGTCTAGTGATGGTTATGACATCATCACAGCGTCGTGTGTCTGATGACTCACACTGATGTTTCACTTATGTACAGAAAATAATCATCAGCTCCAGCAGAGACTGTGCTTGAATTTGTATTAACTGATGCAACATGTATCGCATTTTACTGCTTGTATAATACAGACTGTTACTGTGGTCAGAGCAAAACACTGATAATCTTAACTGACCAAATATGTCCCATATATTTTTAGTACACTGTGTCTCCCACCCTCACATGCTGCTGAACACCAGGCTGCCGGACGGTGAGTTCACTGTTTCCTTCCTCTTGAATCTTTAATAACAGCGTTCAAAGATCATACCAGCGTTTTGCATTTTTTATTCTGTTTACTACACCTCAGTTAAAAAGTGCACTTCAGGTTGCTCTCAGTGGAACTGAAGCTTATTGTGCTGCATTCAGGGGCGTCTGTGACTCAGGAGGTAGAGCAGATCGTCCACTAATCGGAAGGTTGTGGTTTGATTCTTGGCTCCTTTCATTTTGAAAAGTGTAAAACATCCATAAAGTTCTTATAGTCTTTACCTGCTCCGTCAGTGTCATTCGTGTGGCCAATCCCAGCGGATCAGTCCAAGGCTGAGTTTCTTTCCCAGTCCAACCATGGAGCTGATGCTGGTCTGACTTTACTGAGAGGAGAACCCTACAAGCTGCTTAAGGGTCCAGCTTGATTCAGAACTGGCTTTTCTTCTCCATGTGTATGTAACTTGATGGTTCATAATCTTACATGTCTATGTTCATTAGTGACGGCTACAGTATACATGATAACGTTAGCCAACTTCCTATTACCAATATTACGAATCTGTTCAACAAATGTTGCTATCGTCAGCTGGCTTACTGTGAGCATTCATGTGGAGCATTCACAGGAATGCTAACGTGGGCTAATGGTTGTGGTTAGATGTTTTTTTGTTGGCTTCAATTTACACAGGGTAACTTTATTCAGCTGAGCTTCTTGTGTGTTTCGTGGACACTTTCACTGAACTTCATAACACCTTGCTGACTGATACCATGAAGGGAGCGGGAGGTGTGGCCGACAAAGCATTTGTTTTAGTCCCAGATGCTGGTGGTCTAGTGCGACATCTAGTGGCGGTGAAGATTGTTTACAGAACCATTAACTGTGCAGTTAGCTTTGATGCTAATTAGCTACTAGCTATCCACCAAGACCAGACTTGGTCAAATATAGCTTAATATAAATTAAATGCTAAATTTGATCGCTAATATCTACAAGTTAATTTCAAAACAGCTGCAATGAGAAATCTATAAATCCATGTGAAAGTTTGTTAAGAATAACAGGAACATGGACATAGTGTGTGAAATTCACTCATTGCTGTATGAAAAATATCCATGTGACTTAGCTTTGGACTCAACACTCAACAAAGAGACTGAAGCTGCTGAATGTAGGTCTGAGTGCCTGTTTCAACTGCTTTGTCGTGTCCTACAATTTTTCCTGCTTCCTTATGTGTGCGTCCTGTTTTTCACTGCTTCAGCCTGAGGTGCTGCAAGGTGCTGCAAGATAAATCTGTGTGAGGGTGTTTTGCATTTTGCTGCATCATGCCCTTTTACAAAAATCACTCAGAAACCAGTGTAGGCAGCTCTGCAACATGCTGTCATGCCTCCGTGCCATAATCTGCCCCAGTGCAGTGTGGGATTTATTGGCTCACACTCAGTTACTTGAAGAGGCAGTGAGCAGCCGACTGTACTGTGTGATTTCATAACGAATCAGCCTTATCTTCACCGCTGTCAGACTCCATCATTGTTCTCTGCCCATTACATCATTTGCAAGCTTGAGGTCAGCTTTTTCTCACGATATCAGCTTTACCTGAACGTCCCATGACTCAGGGATTAGAGAATTCTTCTTTCTGAACTTTGATGCTTCAAGATGCCTCGGATGAACCCAAATCTGAAAGTCTGAGTCACACTTCATGTACCTCAGGGTACAATCTGTTTTATTTTTTGGCTTCACGAATGAAAGCTTATAAGACAATAAAGCAATAGTACTATTAAATCTGTCCTTATGAGTCATCACTGCGTTTCCCCAGCCTTCATTTCTGCAGGTCTGTTGGGAGCTTCTCTCCTTCTGCTCTCAGTGTTTGCTGTGGAGGGGAGGTGAAGCTCTGTTCCCAAAAGCGGTGTGAGCTTTGCAAAGGCTTGAGTACCCCGAGCACCGATGGAGGTTAAAACCATTTCAACTGTTAGCGAGATTGTTGTCCTTCAAACAGGATTTCCACAGTTGCATGGCAACAGCAATCGCCATGACCAGCGCTTCCCACAGACAGAGGATCAGAGTTATCAGTTACAGAGGAACTGCCTGGTAGACGCATGGGACAAGTGCAACCCTGCATCCTGTTGCCTATGGCACCACACAGCCCTCTGTGCAAAGACGACAGCCACAGACGGCAGTGAGGCTCCGTCCTTCTCAACACTTCCTGATAGGATGCTCCTAAGATAGTGTTGCCAGGCAACAAATCCATTTCCAGGCTGCGAACTAACTGAAAATGTATTCAGAGCAACAAAATTACAACAAAATATGAGCAAAAAAAGCAAAGGAGGAAGCTTCTGAGCTACCTGGTAAGTGGTTACCATGGTGATTAGTACCGCAAACAACCACACTTTTACATAAAGCATGTTTTCTTCATAGTCTCATAGAGAACAACCAATCATATTGCTTAGGAGAAATATCTATTACATAACACTGTTCAGTCTTTGCTCCACCAATTATCAGTGTTAGAGATGCTGTAGTCGTTTAGTTCGTCTGTCTCTGGAGTCTCACGCACTCCTGCTCTCCTGCAATATGTAAATTACCACTACAACCTTCCACTCTGTAGCCCTATTAGCTGATAAAAGAATGAATATTTATCAGCCCTGCACACACACCAATCTCACTATCTCAGTACAGAAAAAATGCACAGGGGCATCAGCTGCCCCCTCTCCTTCAGAGGAAGAAACACTTCGACAATGTCACCTCTCCTGTTTGTTTTCTTTACAATGAATCAAGTTCAACAAAAACAGCTTTACCTTTAATGTTAAATTTGTTGCTTTTCATTTCATCTTTCTACCAGTGATGAATCAAACAATGATGATTCAAATTTCCTGGTCAAATTTAGCAGGTGGGCACATATTTCTAGGGTTGCACAAAACCTGCGTGAGAGAAGCTGCAAAGTTAATATCAAAGTCAAAGATTAGCACGAGTTTTGGCAAAGCAGACAGTGGGATGACAGGCTGGCAGCAGGGTTTGAGTTTGGAAATGTAGTGACAGGATATATTAACACAAACTTTCTACAGCAGTTCAATATCAAGATTTAGAGGCATAAGCTACACATTAGAAAAGACAAAACTGATTCTCTAGAGAGCATTTGAATTTCACTGCGCATCTGAGGGAGATGAAAGGCCCTTTGAGAGCCTATATTCAACATGGCTTCCTTTTTTCTCATTAAATAAACTTTCTCACAAGATTTAAAAGCCAGTTTCACTATTTTACCAGAAAAATTCTAATTGGTTTCCAGCATTTAGAAGGAAGACTTTATTCATGTCAGCCCACCTCTGAGACCCTCTCGTGCTACCTTTGGCTTTGGTTTTAGAAAGTATACCTTAAACTCTAACTTACGATTTGTGATGGTGGAGGGTGTGGGCGTGGTGGTTGTTGGCAGCATTGGCTCTGTGCAGTCGCTCAAGCCTCTCCTTTTCTTTCTCCACGAAGTTGGTGTTGGTGCCGGTGCTGGTGGAGGGTACTCGGGTCAGCCGGCTGTGGGCCCGGGGTTGATCCCTGGGTGGGATTGGAGGAGGGGGAGGTGGAGCCGGGGATGGGGAGGACATCGGAGCCGGAATTTGGGTTGGGATTGAGATGGAGGTTGGGGCTGAAGCTGGAGCAGGAACCGGGATAGCAGTTGTACTGGTGCTGTTGGTGCTGTTGTAGGAGTGGTGGGTGGAGGAGTGGTGGTGGTGCTGCTGATGATGCTGGTGGTGGTGGCTGTGGTGAAGGGGGATGGAGGAAGGAGGCTGGGGAGGAGTTTGGTGTTGGCTGTTGTGGTGGTGGTGGTGGTGGTGGTTTTTTGTAGAAATGGATGTTGATGTGGTCTGTGTCGGCGGAGGCGGTGGAGGAGGAGGAGGGATAGGAGGCTCAGGAGGAGCAGGTGGAGGAGGAGCAACAGGTTGCCGGTCCAAACGCAGGTCCTTGTTCTCCTGGCTGAGGCGGTCCAGTTGGACCTCCAGCTCCTCGATTCGGCGCCGCTGGGTTTCTAGAAGCTTCTGCTGGCTCTCGATGATGTTGTTGAGTTCAAGAAGATATTCCACGGCCCGGTTCGGGCTTTCTGGGCTGCCCTGGCCTGGGCCTTGATTAGCATCCATGGCTCAATGGTCAGAGAGTTAGCACACAAAGGCTAATTTGAACCTTGGGATAAATAAAAGCCAGGAAAATGGCAAGTGACCAAAGTTTACAAATGCTAAATTTTAAACTAAGGAGCCTAAATGCTGTCTGCACTAGATGAAATGCTGCCTGAGTCACAGCTACAGCTGGTGCAGAGCCGAAGGCTAACTCGCTGAGTGTTAGATACCAGAGAGGCTGGTCGAGTGGTGTCACAGGCAAATGAGCCCAAACTACCACAACTGACTAAACACTGAACTGAAGCCTCAACACAACAGAGAAAATCTAAAACTACTATCTAGACCTAGAGCACAGCTGCCTTACTATGAACTCTAAAGTCAAGTCTACAACCTAAAGGCTAATGTCTAATAAACTACAAAACTACACCCTATGGCCCTAAGCCCTACACCCTAAAAACTTAACTACCCTTCACCCTCCCCCCCACAAGAGGTAAGTGGGGGGGAGAGGACTTTCTCTTCTTCGAGAACTGATTTGAAGATCAAGATGGACCTTGTCCTTCTGGGCTCCAATCGGAGAGGTGTATTGAGTCGTCGACCATTCCCTGGTTCAGTCAGGTGTTCCTGTTGGGGTTCAGACCCATGACAGTTATAAAACAAAACAAAATTTCTAGGAGATAGATTGTCTTCCTCTCCCCCAACAGTCAGAACAGTCTGTTTGTTTTTGTGTTCGTCAGTGAGTCAGTTGTATCCACTCTCTGCACGCCATGCAGAATATCAGAACATGGGTTTCCAAGAAGCAGCTGTGCAGACCATAGCTGACAGAGACTTTATTTGTCCCTCTGGATCAAAGATACAGCACATCATCATTGTTGAGTGGCTGCAGATTGTCCAACACAAATGGCACAAGTGATATTTTTCTCTTCCAGCATCCAGTGCAAGTGTTTTTTCTAGTGCTGCAGCAGAAATTCAGTCTGCACCACCTTGCATGAACTTCCAAACAAGTTGACTAATCGCCTGCTTCCCTGCAGGGCCTCATTTAAAATCCTGGGGTCAGAGCCCCTGTGGTAATTCTACAAATCAAACAGTCTGTAAAATTTTCTGAGCTCAGTTCAGACCCTCTCCATAATCAAAACAGTCTGGAACCAAAAGTTGAGCTATCAACACAACGCAACGCTCCACAAACTGAAAACGTAATGTTCGTCAAAGATCATCTTCTAGCAAACATGGAAGACAAGAGGTTGACCTCTTCCTGGTCCATGGGTTCACCTGCAGGACTCAGCCAGTCTTCCTGCAGTCGGTCTATCAGGGGAAGTGTTGAGCAAAGGTTAAATCTCATGTCAGATGTATGTCTTCTCCCTGGATACCATGAGGCATTCAGGATTCAGCGTCATTATCATCCTTTTGGATGACACTTCCAGTTCCTTCTTCATGTCGTCCATCCATTGCATGAAAAAGAAGAAAAAGAAAGGGTAGATGAGAAGACAAATAAAGGCGCTGAGGCAGAGTCAACAGGAAACATCAACTTGTGATACTTTCACAATGTTGTTTTTGGGACAAAGACCTGTCCTTTCCTTCTTTCATCTACCTTTGCCCCTCTCTTTTACTTCCCTTACTTTCGCTTTTGTTTTAAATTTGATTTTCTCACCTGTTTTTCTTTTCTCCCGTTAATGTTTACTTCCTGTGTCTTAATTTTTGTCTTCCTCCTCTTGCCTCTTCATCAACCTCCTCTCTGCTCTCCATGTACCTCTTCTCTTTTCATGTTGCTGTTACTTTCTCACCACCATCCCTTTCATTTCTCTCTATGGTTGCTAGGAGTGTGAGGTCTTTCAGCCCATAAATACCAATGACATGCTCTGTCAAAGCCATCAGAAACAAGAAAAATCATCACACACCATCAGCCTCTCCTCCCACACTCTATCACTATTCCTCTTCTGTCTTCGTCCACCTCTTTCTATCCGTCTTGCTTTCTTTTGTTTTTAGTTTAGTTCTTTTTGTCACAGTTTTACTTCTGCTTTACCAATTCAAACCTGTGAAGTTCTGTGTACATCACTATTTCAATGTCATATCTATAGACAACAGACTTCAAAGAGACCAAAACCAGCCTTGAGAATTGTAGATTCCAGCCTTGTGTTAATGCATGATCCAGCATTTTAATTATAAGTAAAGCTTCTGGTTTGTCATAATAGGCCATCTCATGTGACACTGAAGCCTGTGTCTGAATCACTGCTCAAATCTCACATTTGTTTAGTAATTCAAATAGGTCTGGTGCTCCATGTCAGCCAGCTGGAGACCAATAAGAGTTTAGTAGGTGGAATTACAAATTTGGACATTATCTTCCCACATATATTCAAGAAAAATAGCTACAGAAAATCATGACAACACGGATGAGATTGACGCAGCTGCAGAGGTCGTTTTAAAGAGAACCTGTTATGCTTTTTTGAGTTTTCCCTTTCTTATAGTGTGTTATATAGCTTTTTGTACATGTAAATGTAACTGTCAGGGCAAAACCCAATTTTCTCATTTGTATGAAATGCCTCGTTGGGGTTGTAGACATCAATACGTCCCTTAGTGCTGTCCACCTGCAGGCTGGACACCCCCTTCAAGCTTGGCATGCTCCCACACAAGGCACAGCACATAACTAATTATGAGTTTTCTTTAGTTTTGCAGCCATACCAACAAAGACACTGTATTCTCAATTGCCTGGAGAAATCTACTTCATTTTTTCCATGGTTCCCTCTACTGCTCCAAACATTATAGTGCAAGTCCAGCACTTCAAGGAGGATTGCTTCAGAAACCACGCAGTTAGACGCTTGCTTTTTGTAACTGTTATTTCTGTAGTTCACACTAAATGTGGGCGAAGACTCAGGCTCACAGCCTGTCAGTCTGCATTATTATTGTAGATCTGTGATGTGACCTGATTGCGTTGGTAAGAAACAGTCTAGCAAAGATATAAATTCTTAAACATTTGTCAATACTGACATGCTATACCTCGGTAACTCGGATAAATTATCCACAATTCAACTGCTCAGTTCATTTTTCAGTAACTGTGCGCACTAAAGTTTAATTAATTCAGATTTACCCATCGTAAACCAGGAGGACCGTGAAGCGTTGGAGACTCCCTACCTCTGAAGTTCAATTGTCTGTCTATTCCGCCATTATTTGTATTCCTTAAGTCTGGAAGCGTCCACACATACAAAAACATTGAAAGGGTTTTTCATAAAAGTATTCAAAGTTATGAATATTGACATGTACTCTTTGCAGACTGTCCAGCGACTTGATTCACAGCACTTCTCTCTTCTGCTTCTTCCCTCATACGACTGCCTGACAGTGGGTACACTCTTTTTCCTAATCTAGTCCAACTTGTGAAGGTGAATTGGGTCTATCCTCTTCTTGTTCAGGATTGGACTCTGGCTCAAACCGATTAGGCAGAACTGAAGCCGTAACAGCAACAACTGTTTGTCTACAGCAAGACACGCGGAATGTGTGGTTACCATTGTACCGCCAAGAATAAAATGATGAATAGGGATTGGAATTGATAAAGATTTTATTGATACCAAGGCCATTATTGATTCTGTTTATCAATCCGATTCTTTATCGATTGCCTTATCCCATTATTCCAAACCAAATAAGCCCCCGTCCCAACAAAAAAAATCGGCAATGTGAACACAATGTCAGGCCAAAGTGAGATAGTGAAACAAAACAGTAATTCAGTCCAATTATCAGGTTAGTGATGCTAATGCCCATGCCTTTTTCTGAACCATTAGCTTCTGTTGTCTTCCATCTCTCCTAATTTTATTTGTTGTTGATGTTGCTTGATTGTTTCTCATATCCATTCCCGCTCTCCATAGCCACAACAAGGCAAACACTAGCCATTCAAACAGCTAATGCCACACAACATTAAACACTATGAGGACTGTATCGTGAAAACTTCCAGTATAAAGTCCCAAGTTAGGATTACAGTTAGCCCTTTTGAGGCTACCACAGGCTCTCTCTGGATGTCTATTTACCACTTCCTGATCCTGTCCTCTGAATAGCAATTGTCCGGTCACAATTTAGCCTCTCTCAGTAGGAACAACAGTAGGAACAATGTGCAGTATCTACAGTTTCCACAGACAAGAAGTGTAAAGAACGGATTAACTGTGCTTTGGCCTGCTTAAACATAAGCTACAAAAATGAGCATGCCTGGCTAACTAGCTTACTACATACATTAAACACCTAGCATTACTACCAAGGTCCAGATTTACCATCTCTTTAGCTATATTTTGTGGAGTTACAGTGGAACACTGTGATTTTCTTGAAATTTTTTTTAAACATTCTGAAAGTAGAAAGTGTTCGTCCAAGCTGGATTTACCTTGATGTTTCTACCACACACTAAGAAGACATTTACTAACGTCACCTTAAAGGATTTCTGATTATAAAGTCACTCACACTATCAAAAATAATATACATAGTTACATTATTGCCAATTTCTACTTAAATGCTCCTTCAGAAAAAGTTTCAGCTGTTGATACTGCACCACACACACACACACACACACACACACACACACACACACACACACACACACACACACACACACACACACAAGAACAAATACACACAAAGGAGCCCTTTGGTCTCGATTGCAAAGGGGCCAAACAGATTCAGCTTTTATATCTGTTCCCATTAAGCATGTTCAATTATTCATGACTCACTAACTGACCACAATCCCTCTCTGCCCCTTTCTCTCTCTCTCTCTCCCTTTGTCTCTGTCAGGGTCTCTCTCTCTCTCTCTCTGCAGATCACTGGTTCATGCCTGACTTCTCTGTTGTAAACTCAATGCATCTGAAGCTTGGCAAAAAGCACTGATTAAAGTCAACAGATTTGACTTAAACAAAAACAATCTTTATAACGTAGCCTATGTTGTGGAAAGACAAGTTGAGGAAAAGGTAAAACTGATTTTAAAATTATTTATTAAAAAAAATATTGTGAAAGAACAAGCCTTGAATAGTTTTAATGGAACAGATAGTTGGTCAAATTATTTGAATTTATAGTTTTTGAACTTAATATGAAATCCATTTTCTCTAGTTAACAGTTCTGGCTCTGCCTTCATTGAGTTGGGAGTAGTTACTGCTGCTGTTTTAATGTCTGCTGACAAAAACAGTACTTAGGTCCCATGAATGAAACGGCATCCATTAATTGATAGGTGCGCATATGAGCAGCAATTTGCCTAAAATTTGTAAAAACATTGGATGTATTTTTGAATTCACTTCCTCAGGACATCATTATCTTCATAACTGACATAATGAATAAACCTCCATAAACTCACTTAAAAGTCAGAGAAAAACAGATGCTCCTTGTAACTACAGAGCTTCAGTTTTCTTCAGTATCACAGTATCTAGTGATAGTTGTCTGTACATCATTATTCAAGCTAATTTAGCATATGTTTATTTGTGAAAATATGGCAAAATGTAAACAAAACCCAAGGCTCAAGTTGTAGCCCGCAGCTAAATAACTGACTCCATTGGCAACAACACTGGTGTAGAAATTAAAACTAGAGCTGGTATGTAACCAGGTTTTTGGAAATTCTGGATGAGAGCCGCCTGTAAATCTGCCTCTTTAGCTGCTAGATGTTCCACTTTCTCCACCAGCTATTGCCTCTCACTGTTTGTCTGCTGGATGGTAATGTACAGTGAGCTTGTTTAATGAAAACAGCTGCAGTTTTATAAGGTGAGGTTGATGAACTTGTCTACAGCCTGTGTGCAGCTGGAAAACCAAAACCATGAACCAAACACTTATAAACAGCTATGAAGAGCTGTTGAATTTGTTCTTAGTTGTACCGTAGAAGGGCGGCAACACTATTTTGTTTTCATTATTGATTCATGTATTATTTTCCAAAGTCAGACTCAAAGGTAGCTTTTGGAGTTTTCTCATACACAAACACTTGTTAACAATCAATGTTTCCCACCAAAAAGTACATGTGTACCCTTGTGATATAACAAACATGTAAAGTTCTTTTCCTTCCTCATAAACATTTGGAAAAATGTTTTTCCAAATGTTTTTAAACCTGCACATCCATGTTCATGCCCATATTTGCCACCTGCCATTCTTCTTCTTCATGCATGTTACAACACTTTGCTTCATCTCACCATCAATCAGTGGAAAAGCATAAAACCATCAGCAGGAATGTTTAGGCTGTATGGTCAACTGCATGCTAATGTGCATAAGATAAATTAAAACATGGATTCCATATCACTCCTACGTGTGGTCAAAAACCACAACACACCTTCAATTGTTTGGTCAATAAAATGTCAGGAATTAAATCATCATTTCACAAAAGTCAAGTTCAAATATTAATTTCCTTATTTTGACTGACCACCAGTCCAGAAACCAAAGATATTAAATTTAGAACACCAGCAAATTTCTGGGCCTTCAAGGACGTAGAGTTAGTTGAACAACTCAGCCATCACCGTGACAACTGAGCAAACTCCATGACTGAACAAACTACACCTACTAATGACAAATGTGAAATGTGGTTGAAAGCACTGAAAAAGCTAATGAGTGGTTATCAATATTGTGATAATACCAATGTATAAATAACAATGTGAAAACATAGGGACTGTGAAAGATGAACCCACAGAGAATTATTCTTGACTTTAACAAAAGGTAAAAAGAAAAAACTACAGCTCCAATTAAAAAAAAAAAAAAAAAAAAAAAAAAAAAAAACTACAAGCATGGCAGTGCAGGTATTTACATCACTGTAACTTTATTTCATCCATATCCATAAAACTCACAAACTCTCTCCTCTGACAACATTTTTACATCTCTCCAGTTATAATCTCTGCAGTCTAACAACTTCTACAGTCTTCAGTTCTGTCTGAACTGACCACAACCCTTCATGTTGCTCATCGAGCCACGATGTTTAGCTCACAGATGGCTTATGGGAAATGGTGTTTGTTAAAGGCCGCTAAAAACAAATTGAATAAACAATGATATTTATTTTAGAGAATGACTGTAATTATCCACAAAATTTTCCTAAGCAACACAACTATTGCAAAAAAATGGATTTTTAGTTATAGCTATAGTTTTAGTTACAAATGACAGTGAAACCAGAACCTGGAAATTCTGGTTTCAATTACGCCCCTCTGCCACTGGTCAAAAAACATGCCAAGATCAGGCTTTTGTCGCGATGGAAAAGCGACCAATAAGCATTCAACACCGGGTCAAATGACTCTGCAGTAGACACCAGTATTTATCGGCTCCAGCGCCGATCAACAGTGATGTAAACACGACACAAGGGTGAACACGCCAATTTCCCTGCTGTAACGTCTTTCAGATCACACAGACACTGTAGACAGACCTTTTTACCCGCTTTTCAAAAACCCACTTATACTTGCATTTGGACTAAAAAGGGTATTTGACTCTCTACAACAAGTTTCAGCTTGTTGTTCATCTGTCCGGACACAGCGTTACTGTTCCAGTTCACTCTCTCTGCTCTCATAGGCCGGTCCCTGTCCATCACCTGCTCAGCAGCAAACAGCAGACAAAGTCAGAGAGCAGCTGGTGAACATAGTGGAGCATTTAGCAGCTAAAGAGCCAGATATTTTCCTCAGGCGCTGGTGGAGACCAAACACAGAGCTACAAGAGAGGGAATACTGGACTGAGATTCATCAGGTGACACTATTACTGCCGTGTGTAAACAAGAAACTGTTTGCTAACAAGTTCGACATATCGACTAAAAAGGTGATGTTCACTACTTGTTTTCACACATGGCCAAAACGATCAGTTGGTGACTAAATTACTCTTTTCATCAATAATGAACCTTTGTGATCAAAACCAAAATTATCTCTTGAAGAAACACATGGGAACATAAGGATGTTTTTCTATCATTTGACTGATTTGACCCTTTAGAGAAATCTGTCATTTATCCCTGAAATAAATCTTCCCTCTCAGCAGCTTCTTTATAATCACACTGAATCCATCAGTGTGTCGCACACTGAACAGTTTTTTTGTCTCATGATCTTTTATATAATTTGGGTCTAATTTAACAGAAGCAAGATTTTAATTGGCCAATTTTACAGTTGTGTTATCTGCCACACACACACACACACACACACTAGTTCATACAGCCCACACATATTTCACTCTCTCTCTCTCTCTCTCTCTCTCTCTCACACACACGTGAATCACATACATACAGACGTGCATGCACCACACGCTAAACAGTTAACACAGGCTGCACATGCACATACATATGAACACACACACCATAATCCTTATGGCCTATATAGCCGACAGTTACACATACATGACACGCATGCGAGCGCGCGCAGTCACTAACTCACGCACACGCACAGACACGATGCAGCATCCAGAAAAAAAATGAGCGGAATAAGAAGCAGGCGGCAGAGGCTCACAGGTTTCAGCGGCTCCTGCAGAGGTGATGGAGGGATGAAGGTGGAAGAGGAGGAGGAAGAGGAGGAGGGAGGATTATTGATCCCAGCTCACCCCTCTCTCTCTCTCTCCTCCTCCGCTGTTGCTGTCACTATCATCTCTCTCCAAAAAAAAAAAAACAACAAAAAAACACACAACTGCTGCTGCTGCGCGGATTTTCCTCTTCTTCCTCTTCTTGTTGATCAGATTGTGATCAGTTCAGTCCCTCCTCCTCTCCTCTCTTTCTTCATGTATTCCTCTGCTCGCCTCACTGCTGCTGCTGCAGGCCCGGCTCCTCTCCTCCTCCTCCTTCTTCTTCCTCTTTTTCTTCTTGTTGCCGAGTCAATCTCTTTCTAATTATCATTCCTCTGCGTCTGACAGCCGAGCGATCCGCTGCTGCAGCGCCGCTGATCCCCCCCTCTCTCTCCGCATGTGCGTGTGAATGGACAGCGCTGTGGTTATTATCACTGGTGAAATATGAGATTTTTTTCTTCTTCTCCGCTATTCTGCCGTAGAGAGAGAGGAGGCGGAGGAGGGAGGAGGTGTCGAGTCCAGACGGGCTGCCTGGATGGATGGATGGAGGAGGTGGAAAGAGAGGACAGGAGGAGGAAGAGGGAGGAAAAGTGTGTGTGTCGGCAGCAGAGAGGAAAAAACGCGCAGTGTCACGCAGCCACAAACGCAGAAATCACATCGCCGGAGAGCGCTGGTTTACCGCACAGCCACGAACATCACAGATCTTACAGCGGCTCTGAGATGAGGTCTGGGGCTCCTGAAGGTTTCAGGAATATCACAGAGACTCATCTGGAGGGGCCATAGGTCATGAGGCTGTGTTTGAATGTCGCTACACACCCATTAAGGAATAGTGTACACAACATATAGTAGATTAGTATACTACAGAAAGAGGAGGAGCAGGTACAAATACTGTAGTAATGTATAATACTATAGGAGTTCCGACCTAACTTAGTAATGACATTGTTACACCAAACTCCATACACAAAATCCAGGTTTATAATCATGAGATGAACCTGTCAGCGGGTACCTGCGCAAAACATCTGGTGAGGGGGCCCTGTTGTGCTAAATCCAAGACTGCAACAAATATCATGATCATTACTGATCAATCCGGCAAATGCTTTCTTGAGTGATTGATGGACTGATTGATCAGTTAAATGTTCTTAAATAAAGTCCTTAAACCTGCAACAACTGATTATTTGGCCACTTGTTTTCAGCAGAAACACGCTGTGAACAGAACATTGACATATCACCAACTTTTTTTAAGTTGATATGTTGAACTTGTTGATGATAACTCGTGTGTTGTGGTGTTTGTGTTCAGTATTCCCTCTCTTTTAGCTCTGTGTTTGGTCTCCACCAGCTCCTGAGGGAAATATCTGGCTCTTTAGCTGCTAAATGCTCCACTATGTTCCCCAGCTGCTCTCTGACTTTGTCTGTCTGCTGTTTATTGCTGAGCAGGTATAAGGACAGTATTTATTTTTTTATTTTTTTTTTTTTTTTTACAGATGTTTCTCTGAACACAGCTGCCTATGAGAGCAGAGAGAGTGAACCACAACAGTAAAGCTGTGTCCAGACTGATGAACAATGAGCAGAAACTCACTAAGATCCACAAGGCCAAGGGGAGTTTACACATTGTCATTTAATGTACTGTTATATATGGATTATAACCGCTTTAAACCAAAAATAATGCCCTAAAACATCTTGCTTTGTGTTTTACCAACAGCCCAAAAACAAAAATATAATAGTTATTTGATTAATTCTCTGTCATATGTGACAAAGAAAAGCTGGAAATTCTCACATCTGAGACGGGGGAACCAGCAAATGTTTGGTATTTTGCTTTTAAATTGACTGAAACAATTAAAGCCTCAATTCTACACCAATAACATTATTAACATTTCACCTGACACATAAACTCATGTCTGGGATGCTATACTGTATAAATAGTAATTAAATCATTTTGATCAGTTCATCATTTAAGTAATTTTACAAGCAAAATGACAAAGATTTCCTGTTTTCATCTTTTCTTTCTCTTCTGCGATAATAATCTGAAGATCTCTTGGTTTTTAACTGTTGATCAGACAAACGTGACACAGCGACGTCGCCCTGGACTTTAGCACCATGTGATTGACGTTTTTCAGTATTGTCTTATGATTAACCAAGAAATGAATCCCATAAACACCATGAATATATGACCTTAAAAGATATAAGTCTACTAAGCTCATGCACCTGTTATTTTTTAACTCATCATGTAAATCACCGGTGATTATCTTGAAGAGTGCTCTGGAAATAAACTGCATTACAACTAATATTATTAGAGGACTCTCCACACTTATCTACACCCTTTCAAAATGTTTCTGCATTTCAGTGAGAAAACCCAAACTGGCTCCATCAGTTACAGGAGAATTACACAGACTGGTGTGTGTGTGTGTGTGTGTGTGTGTGTGTGTGTGTGTGTATGTGTGTGCGTGTGTGTGTGTGTGTAACTCATACATGTCTGTGTTTACAGTATAACAAACTGGGAAAGTTCACACTTCAAAGACTGACTCAAGACAGTATCAATAATCATCATCATAATATAGATCTATACCGGAGGAGACGTGAGGCATGAAACACACACTGCAAACTGTAGTTGATAATAGAGAATATTACAGAGACACATTAGGAGCTGCTACATGTAAACACACAGGAAATGCACAGAGGCTGTATGTCATCCTATGAAAAATGCAGTGGCAGTTATTAGACCATAAATCAGCAAGTTAGTATACTACAAATATATCAGAAGAACTAATACATGAATCTGTCCAGGAGGCTGAATGAAATCATACGTTACAATCCAGACCCACCAGAACATACCTTAAGACACTTAAGACTTGTGCAAACTTGTAGGTATTTAGCGTTAAAGCATAAGTATTGAATGATAAGAGATAAAAATATAGGGAGCTGCTACAGAGGATGGATATCACTCCTCAGTTATTAAATCATGTTATGAAGATCACTTGTGCACAGACTTCATGGCTATTTTGTTGGAATGCAGCTTTTCCCCCTCTCTACATCAAGTCCTACACCTGAACTCAGACAGAGCACTGACCTGGTATTGATACTTAAAATTATTTTTTTATTTGCGTTCACCTGAGCTCAGTGATGCTCTGATACTAAAACATGAATCCATGTCTGAGGAATCATTGAATTTTATAATAATGACACTGACAAAGACGGTGTATTTAATGATGATCAGTCTTGTCACTCAGCTTAATATCGACACTGATCCGACACATCTGATCCATAATTACTATTTTATAAAAGTATTCTATAGGACACATCACAGCAGCTGCTGCCTGTAAACTCATGTCCAATGATGCTGGTAACACATCGCCTGCGTTGCATTGCATGAGCGTGGCGACTGCATCTCTGAACTGCTGCGTCTTGTGTTTTCACACCAGCTGCGTCTCTGCTGCGTTGCTGCTACTGCAGCTCTATCTCTCTACAGTCTCACTAGAGATGCCAGGCGACTGGTATGTTGAATTTCTTGTTATAAATTAATTTCCGATCTTTTTTTGACATCACTAAAACGCCACTGTCTCTTTATGCAGCTGCTAAAATGGTTAAAAAATATATTGTGCATACACAGCCGTAAGGTGTGAGATGCATGTGTCAAGCAGCGTGTGCCCTAACCCATTAACATGGGTGCCGAAATGAAAAAGAAGTTCCACAGCTGCCAAGCAGCCAGTGTGTTCCCTGACTGAAAGTTCAGTTTGCCACATGTTAAAACATGTTTGACTTCAGATCATTATGACACAATGGGCGACTGGGCACAAACACAAAGGCCCTCCAGCTCTCAGTCTTTTTTAGTCTCTTTTTGTCTCGTTGTGTTTGTTTAGTGTCTCTTCGCAGTCATTTGATTGACTTCCCAACAAGAAATGAACAAGAAACACTCACTTCAAACACGATAGCTGTTGCCCACAGGGCTATCTGACCCCGTGTCCAGGGGCCAGTCCAGTAACATAATTTCATTGTATGCAAATTAAGTGTCCTTCCATGTTAAAGATACTGTAGGAGATTACACTGACCTCCTGCACAGACTGTATCCACATGTATTATAACTGAGTATTTCAGGTAGATTGAATACTATTACACAGGTAATTATACAGTAAATCTACAGAGGCAGCATACAGGCCAACAGCTCTGACATTAAGATATTAAAGTGACAGTTTCTTAAATGATTTGAAGCCATAATTAGATCACATGTTATTATGTTGACTGTGATACAGTACAGAGGCTGAATCTGGGGCTCCGGTTAACTCTGTGGTTATAAATGAGAAGTGAGCTGCAGTTTATAGCCTCTAATAAAACAGGCTGAAAGAAGGCCTGCTAATCAGCCCGAACCATACATCACAGTGGATGTCACAAGGAGATGGCTCACAGTGCAAATAAATCATATACTGGGGATAACTGAGCTGGTACACAGGCTGCATCTGGCCTGCAGATATAAAACCAACATATAGAAGATCAATACACTGTTAATGATCATTGGTAATCACAGACGAAGCTTTCATGAAGCGTCTCCAGAGACATCACGAGAATATTTTAGGATCCGGTCTTACTCCGTCCCGCGCTGTTTCGGTGATATGTGACAGGAAAACCAATTATCCGTCAGCGCTAATTAACGACATGAGCACGAGCCACTCAGACACTGAACCACACGCGGTGGAAAACAGAGAGGGTTTTAATAAAGCTTGCACATTAAAAATTCATCTGCACTCAAGTTGATCTTTTCTGCCGTCTGCGGACATCCATCCATCCACACACACACACACACACACACGCGCGCGCGCGCGCGCGCGCGCGCCCAGTCTGAGCTGTCGTCATGCAGTAACAGAAGGCGGGTTAATTAAAGGTTTGATAAAGATTCACCTGTGGTTGGACTTGGTCCTGTGTCCTCTGCTGTACAGCGACAATAATCCCCATCACACACAGTCTCTGTCACCACGACCCGCTGCTGTTGCTGGGAGCTGTGGCCGCAGACGGCTCCAAAGATCCTCTACGTGCAATAGGATCGATCACTCTGTGGGTGATACCAACTGCTCGTTTTCCAGAGCTGGAGTTCTGCCTCAATCCAGCTAATAACCAGCCAATTTGCACTTAACGCCAGCAGTCTTTGGAAATTCACTGTCTTACCAAGAGTTCAATGATAAGATTGATATCCGTTTAATCTGTATGTTTAATGCAGTGAGAGCTCTGTGATCTGTTTAGACTCTTAACATGAGGTTAGCACAAAGATAACACAACTTCAAAACCAAGTTTTTAAGATCTTAAAACAGTCTGAAAAACACAAAAACAAAAGCACAAACTCACTTCCAGCTTTTTAATCTTTTTTCAATCAACTCAAAAAAGAGCAAGACTGAGTGAACTCCAAAATAAGTCTTCCAACCTAAACAAGCATATAGGTCGTCTCTCTTTCGTCCCTGCCACAGATGATGTGTTAAAAATCACAAACTAACTCCTTTATGATGTTGGTTAGGTTTAGGCACAAACACAACTTTAGTAAGGTTTTGGAAATCATCATCGTCATCATGGTTTGGGTTAAAAATAAGCACTTTGTTAATGACGTTCGTCGCCATAGTTACAGTAATAATCACGTGGTTCAAGAAACAACACTGACTGTCAGTTGGAGACAAGAATGTTTTTACCAACCTCCTCTCTATGAGCACTTTGTAACACCAAGTCACATGACTTTACGGCCACTAGAGGGCAGCTGAATCTTAAAATTACATTTTGGGACATTTGGTGAAAAGACTGATGCTGTAGAATGTAAATGTGGATCGTAATAAGCTACTTGCACAAACAACCTATGGGGTTGCTTTTGTTAGCTAGAAAGGTAGCCACACATTATTGCACAAAATACATTAACCTGTAGATAGGCTATAGCAAAAAACTGTTTTCTCAGTGCTTCTTCTGAAGCTCTGAGAATGACTGTGTGATAATAAGAAATATGTTATAATCTGAAGTAGGTCTGTGCCTCAGGTCAACCTTGCTGCAGTAAAGCAGAGTGCTATGTTTGCTAATTGTTGACAAGTTGCCATTTTTGTGCTCCAGATTCACAGCTGAACCTCATGACAGTCTCAAAAAACAGGTTCAGACAGCCAGGGGTTCAAACGTCACAAACCGAAAGAACCAATCCTGTCAACCTGCAAAGTGAAGCTTTCCATATCATGTTGCTATCAGAGGAGAAGCTAGGTGTAGCTAATTTATCAGTATTTTGCAAGCTAGGTTAGCTATGATGGCTAAGTCAGTGCTGCCAATCAGGGCCGAGGTTAATCTAACATTGGCAGCACATTATGAGCTGTTTGATAATGTAATGAAGGCTCATGTTATATATTACTAATACATTTCTAATGTTGTAGAGTATACAGCAGCAAAACAGAGGACAAGCAGAGGTTTATTAGTTTGATGAGCAGAGGCAGAGCTGCAGACGAGCGACTGATGTGACGCGTTACATCCAAGATATTTTAAGGTTATGAGGGGATTTTTTTAATGAAAAAAACCCCTTCTAAATATGTAATTTTTACAAACAGGTGAGTTTTTAGGGGTTTAATCAAAACCAGAGGACACGCACGCACGCACGCACACACACACACACACACACACACACACACACTGTTTTTTAACCTGAAGGTGTTGAACATTAAGAGCAGAGCTGTGATGGGAAAAGCAGCAGAGTGGGAACTCCCTGCTTTTCTCTACTCTCTGATGGCTTTGTTCATCAGCATCCTGCATGCACTTCTGTTGCTGCACCTGCAGCACCCTCCTCCTACACCTCCTGCTCTTTAACTTCTTCCCTCTGCACCTCCTATCCTGTCACCTTTTCCTTCTCTTCTTCCTCTTTTCTTCATTCTCTTCTGTTGCAGCAAATGCTCCATCTTTTTCTCCACCTGCTGCTCATCCTCCTCCTCCTACATTTCTCCTTTCTTTTCCTCCTCTTCCATCTCCTTTTGCTTCTACATCACCTCCTCCTTTTTCCTTCTAAGATTCTACTTATCTTTCTTTTTGTACTCCTCAACCCCTGATGTCTCTTTTTCTCCTCTCATCCTTTCCTTTCTCCCTTTACTTTCTCTTCCTTCTTTTTTGCAGTTGCTTCCCTCACCTCTTTTTACCACTTTTTTCTTTCTGAATCCTCCCATTTTCATGAAATGAGGTTGGTACAAGCTTAGGGAACATTAGGAATAAAGGGGGAAGGAAATGAGGAAAAGGCTGTGGAGGGAAAGGGGACAGAGGAGAAGCAGAAAAGAGGGAAGAAAAGAGAGAGGCATAGATGATGAGAATAAGTGGGCGAGGAAAAGAGAACAGTGAGGAAAGAAGAGAGGCTGGCTGCTCTAGTTTCTTCTCTGACGTCGGCCAGAAGATCGACGCACAGAGATGACGACACACTGGGAAACCAGGCTCCCACTGACCGCCATTTTGGAGCAGAGTGAGAGAAAACCAAAAAATTTAGAATTTTTGTTCACACCTCAGATTATCACTGAACCGGTGGACACACCTGTTCAGACGTGCCATTAACGTCTACGTCAGGTGATCTGATCAACAGCTGAACTGATGTTTCCACATTCAGGGTCACAGAGTGGATACTGTGAATGAGTGAATTCTGCTTTTCCTGCCAACATTGCACATATTTGTCATCTGCTTAATAGAAAACATATTATTTGTATGCAAATAATGAGGCTATAACAGTATATGCAGTTATTTGTAAGCAGGATTTTACATACACAGAGGTGCAGCCCCTCGATCCTGGATAGTGACCTGATTATTTGGTCAAATCTTGGCAAGGAAAGCAAATAATGTATTTTCCAAAATGCCAAATTATTCCTTTACAGTAAACATTACATTACTTGTTAGAATGTGTATTAAAGTTTACACTTGGTAACACCTGAGCAAATCCATTCGCTGAAGAAGTCCTAGGTCAAAAGCAAGTAAATCTTGAGTTTAATCACAGAACTGAATTATAACCTAACATCTTTAATGAACTTGGTTTATTGAGGAGGGAGGAGAAATGTGTTTGCTGACTGCAGACACATGTTATGACACATGTTGATACTTGGGGGAAGTATGATCCGTTTATCTGGATCCCTGTTCGCTATAGAGAGAAATATGGTTGGACTGGATCATTTTGTACAAAGAGCTGCAGACATCTTTGATCAAACAGCTGAGGTGATTTTACAAACTGAAAATGCAGTGATATCTGGAAATCATGTAGGAACAGCTGTTCTCCTCAGTGATGTTACATTCACTGTAATTTTGCTTTTCTAAGTTCTATCTTTGGATCTTTTCATAACCCTCCTCCTCTCTCTCTCTCTTTCTCTGCTCTGTTCTCTGACTCCCTCCCACTCTCTCTGTACAAACTGATTAGAAAGGGAATATTTCACAGCAGAAATCAATAAAATCTAACACACAGCCATTACAACAAGATACAGTTTTACTGACACTGAAATGTTTCCAACCTGAAAGAGAAACTTTTAAAAACTCCAAACACTGAGCAGTCACTCCTGCAGCCTGCACCACAGTATATCTATAGTTTGTCCTCTGGGTCAGTGAACACCTGGTGCGAACTGAATCAGGTCAGGGGGTGCCAACAGCCAGAGTTAGCATGCTAACATTCAAAGTATCATGTATTTTATATCTAAACTCCAAAACAAAAATAGAGACTGAGCTCAGTTCACAGGACATCAGGGAAGGGTTGGGAGCTGACATTGCTGCTAACCTCTGTTTTCATAGTTTTTCTGATAACTTATGCATTGGACGTTCAGGAGGTTTTTACTGGCAGCTGAATTATCCACAGAGGTATCCTCCTCTCCATAACACACAACAGGGGATTAAAACTTGTAGAAACACCCATAAAGCAGTTTCACTTTAAAAATCAGTAATTATATATACCACAAAGGCTTAGTCCTACCCGCAGCGACAAAGTCAGATTGGGGTGGATGGATGGGTCATTCGTTCCCAGTTTCAAACGAACAATTAATACCATTTCTTTTAAGCACAATCATTCTACAACCTTAACCATGTGATCATTATTGTCCCCATGACTACGAACGTCCTTTAACCACTTATTTTAACCCAAACCATGATGTTTTTGTGTCTAAACCTAACCAACCCTTTATCATAGCATAAAACGGTTATTTCTTTTTCATCAGTGACCTATGGTTGTTCAGGTTGGAGGACTTGTTGGCCACGTGTGTTGAAATAGTTTTATATTGTCCTCCTCAAATCCTTCAGATCTGTCTGTTTTGTGGTAACAGAAGAGTGACTGACACTGATCATCACAACTCGTTAGCCCCCACATTTTAAATTGAGACTGTCCTCCTGTATAAAACGAGCCCATAGGTCGTCTGTGCAGCAGATTATTATGACCCACAGTTACGTTTTGTTGCTAGGTGACATCAGACAGGTGACATAATTATGACAGGAGCAAAGCTAAAAGTGCGGTGACATAGACAAAGTCCACATCAGGAGGAGGTTGGGGTGAATGGATGGGTCAGCAAAACACAGGAATATGATACAGGAGAGCGGAGTTCGATTCCCATGTGAAACTAGCTGTCTATAGTGTAACCATGACAACAAAGATCATGTAATGTTAAGGAAGTACTTATTTTAACCCAAATCACGATATTTACATAAACATAACCGAGCCATGACCTTTGTTATTGTAACCATGACAACTGAGGTCCAGTAGGCCTGCCACCATATAGGGGAACTATTTCAGGAGACACTCCTACAGGTTGTATCATAGGACTGAAAAAAACAACCTATATGTTTGTTCAGGTTGGAGGACTTGTTGCTTAAATTACACCTGTTCTATGAAAACAGACATGTTACAGACTGCAGCTTTAAAACTGTTTTTACAGGTAAATATGACTCTCTGAATTCTTTTCCCGAGGTTTTACAAGAGACTGAATGCACTGACTCTTAGCTCAGATTACTACGAGCGCACACAAGCTTCAGTGTTATCATAACATCAACATGATCAGTTTCAGCCTTCAGCAGCTCGGAGCTGCTCCCTGTCCTCCTCTGCACGTATTTATAACAGCAGAGAGTTCAGGAAAGTATAATTAGTTGGAGCGATTAGTGGGAGGACGAGGTGTGTGTGGGGATGTGATGCCATGATTTATAGTGTATTGTTGCTTGTGTAGGTGTGTAATGTGTTTGTATATTATAATGTGTATGCATTTGTCTTCAGGGACATGAAGGCGCAGAAAAGGAGCATCAATACTGTGATTATCCCTCCTACTAATCTAAGTGTATGTGTGTGTGTGTGTGTGTGTGTGCAGATTGATGTCTCTGTACAGTCAGCTCCATGTTCATGTGTAGGCGATGTAGAAGTGTGTAGTATAGTGCTGTTCATATAGTGAATGCCGTTTAGAGGAGGATGACTAAGACCACTATTTTTCAATTTTTGTCACATTAGGAGATATTTTGCAATTTTTATTTTGTTACAGTAAGTAAGAATTGAAAAGAATAATAAATACAATGAGAATTCCCAGTAAAGAGCAACTGTTTAAACTTTCAACGCTTTTATACTACATTATACTTCTACACCATTTAATTTCAGTGGGAAATATTATACTTTTTTCTCCATTAAAACTAACTCAGCAATAGTTCAGCATTTTGGGAAACACACTTATTTGCTTTTTTTGCAGAGAGTAATTTCATACCAGTCTCATGTCTGTCTGTTCAGTATGAAGCTGCATCCAGCAGCTGATTTGTCTAGCTTAGCACAAAGACTGGAAACAGGTGGAGATCTGCCTATGAACCCATTTGAAGCGTGTTTTTACACTTCTGTTTTTGTATCAGTGAAACAAATTAGATGTGTCTGTCTGATTAATGTACTAAGTTAATATAATTAAGTGTGTGATTTAAATCACATTAACAACCAAATCACAAAATTCACTGGAGTCACTAAATGAACAGGCTAAGCTAAGCTAGCTAGGCTACTTTCAGCAGCAGTTTAGCTGTCACCATCATGAAGTGATTTAGCTGCTGTCTTATTTAATTTTGTGTAATAACACACTGAATCACCAAAATGTCAGATCAACAAAAATTATATTTTTTTCTTTACAGTTATCAACAAGGGAACACCAATAACTAAACTTATCTTGAGCTTTAGCTAAGGCTAGCTGCAGCTAGCATTCAAGCTGCGTAGCTACCGTCTTTCTATGGCAGAGAGGAGAGTAATTACCAAAGACAGTAACTACACACTGAAAAAAAAAAAAAAAGTCTGTTGGATTTACATGAAAAAAATATGTAAATTGGTGACTCATAATAAAGTTATGTTTACACAAAATAATTTATTAATCACTTTCACTACCACAACCATTAAATCAACACACTCCACAAGAACATGTAGGTTTTAGTGAGTAGACGACATGTGCTGCTGTAAAGTTGTGCAGCTGCTGTGATCTTCCTCCTTGTACAGCAATACATGTGAACATGCCTCTGAGTGTGTATGTGTGGAGGCCGAGACGTCCCCCGCTGCCCTCCATGTTAGCAGATGCAGCAGTGTTTGGTCCATCACTTCTGTACTGTTTGCTAATGCAGATCCACCTCTGAACTCTGATCAGTGTGTGGGCTGCAGAGCTGCGAGCTGTGTGGGTGAGCAGCAGAGCGTGATCACACTCAACGTCCAAGGCAAAATGTACAGCCTGCATACAGCAGATGTCAAGTATTTAGGTGGAATTTAGATCTTTCTAGATTTCAACAAATAAAGCTGTCGTGTTTGAGGAATCGGGACTGTTAATATGTTCATTCTTTTTTTCTTTTGGACGCTTTGTTTCACAGAACATTTCAACAACACATCATGGGCCAGTTTACTCAGTGTGTGAAGTAACACTATGGCGTTCAGGAGAGCTCACTGTTTTTTTTGCGCTTGCACGTGAGAGGACTTTGATGACTCTTGCAAAGATACATTCACAGCTACAAGACTATAGGTCTTCCTGCTTTATGCCAGCAGATCTGATATATATACACTTTGCAGAGTGATGTACAACATTCTATATTTTATGGGCATGAATTACCCATGGATAGGTCAAATAGCAAAACAGCCTACACACAAATGTATTAAATCAGCAACAAACATGCCAGGCTGCCTACAAGGGATAGAGTCCTCATCAACAACGGGAACAGCATGCTGGTAGTTCTCTTTATTAGGGTGAAATACTGATAAATCGCTGTCATGCATGAATGATACATTAGCACTAACTAGAAAATGCATGGCAAGAATAACAGTTAATATTTCTAGAGACTAGACCCCCAAAATTTCACAAATCATGTTTTCAAATCATGTTAAGGGGAGACAAGCTCCCCCTGGCTCCCCCGTAGTTTGCATCGTCAGTATACTCGACATAAACTGCCAGAATAATCCATCTAGGCCTTAGAGTGAATCTAACTCACTGTAACTGCAAAAACTGCATTGGATCTCTTATCTATGGTGGCCCCTGGGGGCTCAATGCACTGCATCTGAAGAAAACACTTGCAAATAGACAAAACTGCTACACTACTGATAGAAAATCCATCTGACTGAAGCCAAGACTGCCTCTTCAGACTTTTTCCTGTCTCCATTGCACCTTAGAAGTTGCTGAAGTTGCGTCAGAATACCCAGAACTGAGACACAGCCATTAACGGAGGAGGAGGAAAACACAAAGAGGAACTAAAAGAAGAAACAAGGACAGAGAGAAGGAGAACAAGAGGGATTTTTTCTTTTTGAAGTAACATGGCAGGTATTAATTAGGTGTAAAAGGTATAGCTGATTGGCTGCCTCTGGCTCTGCTCCCACCTCCCAACCAATCATATGTCCTCTTCTGCTTCCCACACACCTCCTACAGTAAATTCCTGAACAATCAATGCTGCATGAAATGTCAGGCATCATCTTCCTCATTATTGGGTTATGAAAACGAACAATCTGCATGTAACTCCTGGCAGGTCACATCACACACTAGTCTGTTGTACAGGAACCAGCTGCCCTCTGTGTTGTGCTCTGCTGCTCTCCAGTGGAGAAAATGTAAAATTGCAGGAGGGCCAGGGATATTACAGGAAAAGTAATAAAGCATTTCCTTAATCTCATTTTTTAATAGGCTGTAAAAATGGTAAAACCAAGCTAAACAATCTTAATGAGCCATGGGATGTAACCAGCTCTCTGATTGGTTGGAGAGCTAACCAGTGGGTTTAAGCAGCACTGAAGACCCACAGTGTGATGGAAAGGCTAAATGGAGAGACTAAAAGGAGGAGCTAAATGACTAAGCAAATCAATTAGCTAATAGGAAAAGGAAAAGTAGCTGGAAAAAGGAAATGGAAATTTTTGAATCCAGGTACGTATTAAAATGCCTTTTCTTTTTTTTTGAAGTATATTTTTTGGGCTTTTTTTATGCCTTTATTTGACAGTACAGTAGAGAGAGACAGGAAATGGGGAGGAGAGTTCTTCAAATTCTATTATTTATTCCTGAATTAATAAATGTATTTATAAATGGTTGATTTAATGACTGTTTTATGCTGTTCTTGCAAATGCATTTTTTAAATCTCAAGTATTTATTAATGGATTAAAAGTTCATATAAATTCTTTTCACAATTCCTATTTTTAATGCCTTAAAATATGAAATGCTTTGTTAGTTTTCCTGTAACATCCCTGGTCTTCAAACAAACAATAGGCAGGTGTCCAAATGAGCGTTGAAACCAAGTTTATTCCTATAATCATTAGTCTTAATTATACTGAAAGAATCTTCCAATGTAAATGAATGGGGACATAATCCACAGTCATTGATCTGTGTAAAAACACTTCAGAGTTTAGTCTTTTTAGTACAAAATGTTTTTGTGACTGTCCATGAACTGCAGGTCAACAGAGAAAGGCTGTCTATGGAAAAACAAAGATAACTTTTTTATGAAAGGAATATAACTTTGGAAGATTTCCACCTGATCTGACTAACACATTTCGCTGAAGCCTCATATTAACTTTAGATGAAGTTTTGTTGAAAATTTTGCACAAAATGAAGACTGTACCCCATCACTTTATCTTTTAATGGCCAGTGTGAACAGGACAAATGATTATACTTCTATACTATACATATGGACACCTGAGTATTGTTCTTACACAGACATTGTGAACCTGTCCTTCAAGCATGTCTGATGCAGTAACTGTTTTCAGACACTGGGTGGCAGGAAAACTCTTCAAACTCCACCAGCACAGAAAGCACAAGCTCGAAACAAGGTGATGATGTGTTCAGACCTTTACTGTTCACTGTGATGTCACATTACAGTGCTAAATATAAAACAGAGCTAAAAACAAGTTAACAACTCTGTGACAACTTCAGCAAAACTTTAAAAAAAACACATTTAATAAATCCTAGATAATATTCTTACTCCCCTCGTTGTTTTTATATCTGAACAATCTCACTGTGACATTAAAATGTTGTTTTATTACATCTAATCTACTGAATTAACTGTATAGTCTCTCTGAAGGCCTGGACTGAAACTATTTTTATGCATTTACAAACTGCATTCATTTTTACAGACTGTGTTTTAAACTGAATAATTTACCCAGAATATGATATGCCAAATCAATAACTACACAAACACAGAACATACAGATAATTACCATTTCATATATTCCTGCTTCAGAGTTTAATACTGTGAGGTTTGCAGACGATGACAGACCTGGTCCTGGTCTTATGACAAGGCTTTGCCCTGTTTTCTCACTACAGGCCCTCTGGATGTCTGCTTTACTTTCAGTTCCAACGTTCAATAATATTATCAGCAAAGATCCTCAACACTGAAGTGATCAATACACACACTTACAAACCGGTCACTGTAGAAGAACCAAACCAGTGACAAAAGCTTTCAGCTTTGCACAAAACAACTGGAATCCACAACAGGAATCCTTAATGCTCCAGCAAGCTTCATTTTGTTGAGAAAAGAGTTTCAGTGTTTGTGTTGGGTGGAACCGAAGTCTGTCAGAGCTAATGCAGTGACCGTATAGACTCTATCACTGGTAGTTTAACTGGTACATACTGCCTCCAGGAAATAGCCATATCCTCATTCTCTTAAGTCATTCTCAAACAAGCTTTCACCTTCTCCCACCTGTTTGACTTTTAAATGTTACCAAACTAAGAGTCACATACAGTAAATGAAAGCATTAAATACTGCCTGCTGCATTTTCATCTCCACGGTATTTCTTATTTCTTCCACTGTCCTGATACAACATACAGGAGTTGGTAAAGTTTTGTTTGCTTCCTGTAAAATTTCACACATGGTATTGACTCAGTTATCACAATACGTTCAGTAAAAACACATCTTCATTATAGAAGTCATCGGCTTCATGTAGCCTGAATCTTAATATGGAAAATCAAGCATATTGTTTAACTTCCACTAACACATCATGTTAGTGTGAGCTGAACTGCTGTGGCCTCAAAGGTGGACAAAACTTAAAACTCAAACACACTCAAAATACCTGATACAGTCAGATCCAGACCCAGAACATATAGAAAAACAGACTCACCTCCTCCATGTTGTTCACACCAGGATGTTGGGCCAAAGAAGTAACAAACTTTTGTTTCTTCTTTTTAATTTATTGGTGGATGGCAAACCAGCTTAAAAGCGCATCAGCGCCACCTACTGGACCAGAGTGTGGTGCAGCAGAATGACAAGCAAACACCTAAAGTAGAAACAAAGGCTCACTTATTTTAAGTTTTCCACTTTGGACAGATTTCAATGATTTTGCAATTGAATCCTATGTTTTTGACTATAAGAATGTCAAATTCATAACATATTCTTAATGTCAATTAAATTATTATTATTATTATTTTTAAATAATTAAATAATCAAAATTATTTTTATGACAAGGTTTTTGGCCTGTCTCTTGCTGTGATTGTTCTAATTCAGCAGGACTTTTAATTTGTAAAATGTAGGTGAACTGATTTAATTTTGTACAGTGTACTAAATTTTGTTCAACATTCATATGGGAAAATAGTGGGAGAGTTTATTGCAAAAAATGACCTTTCCTTGCCAGAAATGTCAGCCATCTTGGAACTGGTGGCCATCTTGAATTTTTGAGTGGCTTACGTGTTTTATCAAAAAAGTATGATTTGTCCTCGGGTATTACAAGTTTAGTACTTGTATCCATATTTGAGAGATTTCTCCTAAAATATGCAGTTACTTGCTGTGCTAACAGTAACAAATTTAAAGTTAGTAACATGGTAATATCAAATAATTCTTACAAATTACGAGTAAAGACACCAATACACAACTTAGTAAAGATGATTTATTATGATCTACAATCACATGTGTAGCTAACTTATTATCAGAGATGTTCCGGAGATGAGAAGTCGACAAGAATTCCAGGTGCTGCACAGGAAATGTCAAAATCTAACAATGCAGATTGACGAAAATTGTGCTGATCACATTCCAGCCCTCCAGAGGATGAACCTTTGACTTTAATGGCTCTGTGACCTTTCCTCTACAGCCGCCTTCAGGCAGGTTAATGAGGAGTAAATTAGAATTCATGGTGACAGAGGGAGACAGAGGCCAGAGCTATTGACCAGTTTAACCTCCTCAGGTCACATGGTCCCTCCCCTTTTGTTTCTCTGAGTTAATTTACGAATTTGTTTTCCCAGTTACATTCTGACAGTTAATGCCACTATTATATTATATTATATTATATCATATCACATCATATTATATTATAGTGTTTTTCCCAGCAGAGTGTGTGCATCAGAGGGAGATTATCAGGTGGAGGTGTGAGTGTTGAGTTAAATCTCTTTGGTTAAGTTGTGGGAAAGATGATGGTTTAAAAACATTCAACCATTCTTTTAATCAAAGCTGCTGAGAGCTGACACTGCACAAAACGTTTTACTGAAATGTGAAATTGTTCTGTGAGATGAACAGAAGACTGTGGACCTGCAGAACAGTTAGACACTAGGACCCTCTTCTAGATCCAGCCATAAACAGTCAGACAGTCGATTCCCTCCTCCTGCTCTCTCTCCTCAGGCCTGTTAGAGCATCAATCAGTGATGTCGTTGTTTGAGCACAGACTCATTAACCTCAGGTTCAACCATCAGCAGACAGCAGCTGCTGTTTTCTGTCCAGCTGAACAATTAATCCTTTGGTCTTCTCAGAGGTGAACAGGTAGAACTGCACTTTGATATACCGGAGTCCTCTGAGCCATAGAGCTCCATTGTTTCCAAAGACCATTAAAAACACTGTAGCACCCGGTGACATGTTTACACTGTAGTGGAGTTGTTGCCATGATCGCCCGTAACTGTTCTCCTCCTTCTTCTTCAAAATCACACAGTCACTGAACAAATCCTCCAGTTTCTGTTGAACTGTTTTTTTGGCCCAGATGGAAAATCAGACTTTGTGTTTTGTGTGTACTCCATCTACAACAATCCATTTTACAGTTTGTTGTTGTTGTTGCCTCCTCCTCCTTCTTCTTTGGTGTTTTAGCCTGTTTGTCGCATTTTGAATTTGACGATGTTGGCGTGCGAATAAGTGCGTTCACACTCCACATGTGGTTCAGACCTCAGAATGTGGTCTGAGATATCGGATCTCAAATGCGTCCTCAATGCGCTTGGGTGCGATCACACCTGAATTTAGAGCTGTCCTCTTGATGCACTTTAGATGACTCGCCTCTAAACTCCTCCTATTAACGACTTCAGAGGACCGAACATGACATCAGCCATGTTTTCAGTTGCTTTGACATCATGATATAGTATAGGTATGTCTAAATCAAATAGCTGCAGAAAAAAAACACCAATGTATAAACTGTGCATTTGAGTTCTGGAGACAGTGGAGCATCACAAATCACAGCCTAACCAACAAAACCTTAAACGCCATAAAAGTAAATGATGGCATTGCATCCTATTGTCAGTATACTGCAGAATAACAAGATTAATGTTTACATTTACTACTCCCTGTTAACCCTTATCCCCTCTTCCCCTCTCTCTGACCCCTCTTTAATTCTCAGAGAAAAGATCTCAGATACCAGGAGGACAATTAACCAGATTTACTCCTCTTAGCCTTAAAGCCCATTGACTCGCTCCCTCCTTCTCATTACGGGCTCTCGGGGAGTTGTTTTTCTTCCTGACATGAATGAGTTCACACACTTTGAACATTCAGCACGACTGATTTCATTAAATGATTGGAACAGAAATAAATGTGGTAATTCATTTTAATTTTGACAGTGTGAAAAATATTTATCTATCTAATCTAAAATTGAAGATACAAAAAAATCTATTTTATACATTACAACACAGTAGAAGAACAGACACATATATTAGAAACCAGCATATATATACAAAAAACCCTAACCAGTAAAAAAATAAAATGATTTAAACACAGATAATCATGGTCAGAAAAAATATAACCACACTTCTTACCAAATTTAAATGTTTAAATTTCATCCGAACCGTCAGTTTATATTTTGATGGTTAAAGGTCCATATTTTACATCGATCCATAAGAAGATATATTTGTGTTTCTAAACTAAAATCTAATAATGTAGTTTTACGTTTCCTCTGTCAGTGGTCGCTGGGCCAGTGAGTGAGCCAATAAAGATATAGCAGATTTCAGGTTAACACTTAGAGAAACCAAATCCTGCAAGGTTGGATGGTGAGTCAAGGTGGGCGGGGCTTGGGGCATAACTGAGGGCGGTGACTGTTTTGTTGTGACATCACAAAGTTACAGAAGTCCTGACGGCTCGTTTTAAGGCTCAGTTTCTGAATACAGGCTGTGCATTTCTCTGTGGTTTGATACTTTCACAGTATTAATATAGAACCTGGACCTGTTTTATGATCAAAGAACACATGGACATCTTTATATAATATGCGACCTTTAAATTTCATCTAAACCAAAAAGCAACATGTCACTTTTCAGAAACCTCCTCTTTGTTCAAACATGTCCTTCCTTCACTGTCTGACGCTCACACACATACAGAGACAGAGAGCGAGAGTGACGTGACAAGACCTGTGATCAATATGTACTTTTTTTTTTTCTTGTTATCATTTCAATTTATCTTCTAATTTTGTTTTGAATAAATCAACAAACCAATAAAGAAAATAAATCAAACAGATGAATTGAACTGATTGGAAGGTGAAGGTGTAGGAAGAGAAATCTGATTTTAATATGTTTAACTGTTTTATTGAAAAAGTCACACATACACACACACACACACACACACACACACACACACACACACACACACACACACACACACACACACACACACACAGACACACACAGAGAATGTGTCTTAATAAAAATAAGAAGATGAACTCAGGTGATATGACAGCTACAGCTCCTCTTTTCACCTCCTCTGTTTCTCATATCCTCCTCCCTCCTCTCTCTCATGTTCCAGACAGTCTTTTCATATTTTTCTCAGTTTTTGCCCCAGTCTTCTCTCTTATGACTCTCATGTTACAGGCAGCTGAACCTGTCTCCTAGAAATCCTAATGTTTCCTATTTATGTTGTGTTGGTGAATGTAAGGTTTTTCTGTATGAATGAAGTCACAGGGAGGAGTCTGGGGTTAACATACAACAAAAGGTCTTTGGTGAAGTTTAGGTTATGACAATGGTTTGGTTAAATGTAAATGAACTGATTGTGTGTGAAGTTACACTGTTTCTGTGTTAAACCAGACCAGGATCTTTCTCTGAACATGAACCAGGAGCTGTGAGAGTCTGAACAGAACCACAACAGTTTTACAAAGCTGAAGTCACTGCACATGGATGTTGAACTGAAAGATCAGATATTTTGATTGAAACATGTTGTCTGTGAACATTTTACTGAAATAATCACTATCGACAATTTGTGATTCGTCAAATCCTTATTCCTTAATCCTTATTTTTGATAATAATGATGTCAGGATAGATTATACAACTTCAAATGCTATTTTCTTGGGGTCTTTATTTTCTCCCCAATTTCTTATTTATGGAATAAAAAACAAAACACTTGGCTTCCACTTAGAGAAAAGATTTCCACTTTAAAAAAGGAAAATGTTATTATAAAATCAAACAAAAAGAAATCCAGTATTTTACAAATATGGCAGTGGCTCATCTGAAGAGTGGATAAAAAAGTACTTGTGCTAATGTATCAAACTTAGAAATGACTGATGATTTTACAGAAGAAATTAAATTTCCTACACTGCTAAATACATCAGACAAACAAGATTACAAAAAGCAAATTACAAATCATCATCAAACTAACTCATGATCAGTGAGGTCCAGTGGCACACGCCTTATGTTTTAGCCAAAACAACACATTGTGTTGCACTTCCTGTATTACCTGCCTCTCCATGACTTCTCTCTCCGCTGTGCAGAGTCAACATCTACTGCTGCAGCAAAGAATTTTATTTCCTGTATATTTGTGCTTAGAAATAATAAGAATAGTGTGACACATTTAACATGATAGCCTCCGTTTTGTTCCCTTCCCTCAAAAGTCAGCAATGGAACTACGGTGAAGCAGTGTGTTCAAATTCACTACAACTAAACATTATTGTCGTTAAATGAACTGATCTCAGTCACAGACTTTTGCTCTTATAATTCTGATGTGACTTCCTCTTCTCTACTAGTCTTCACCTCACATATCTGCACATTTCTCTGTAATTGCTTGTCAAACCCACAGCCTCTGTGTGTGTGTGTGTGTGCGTGTGTGCGTGCGTGTGCGTGTGTGTGTGTGTGTGTGGTGTGTGTTGGTGATTTAAAGGCAGATCCTCCAGGGAACTGTCACCCTCTCACAGCCCCCCTGCTGTGTCTCTGCATGAGTGTGTGTACAGTATGTAGTCCATGTGTCTATATAATGGTGATGTCTATACTGTGTGTGTGTGTGTGTGTGTGTGTGTGTGTGTGTGTGTATAACCCTTAACCTTCAGAGTGTGTACTGAGCTGTTGATTGTTGAGGCTTTCAGACTGTCAGCATGTGACGATTACTGCCAGTGTATGTTCTCCAGCACACTAATGTGTCCCCTGATAAACACACACACACACACACACACACACACACACACACACACACACACACACACACAGTAAATTGTCCCTGGATGCTCTCTCTACATTATCTTCCTCAGGCTCTTTGAACAAATGGATTTCAAAATGTCTGAAATGAAAAGAAAATGACATGAAAACATCAGAGTGTCTCAGTGTTGATGCAGGAAGACTGGTCCCTCCCTCACTCTGCTGCACTGAGGATGTGACTTAAAACAATATTAGACCTGTTTTTACTGATGAAACTGAGGGTCTATATCAGCCGTCTTTTTACTGAGAACTACTTTGACAAAATGAAAGGGGCTGAGAGTTCCTCGTGTCTCACAGTAGCTGTTACATTTATTCATGTTTCATCTCAAAACACTCCAAACTAAATCAGTGGATAAGATCATTTAACGAGCCATCAAATATCAATATCCAAAACTTACATTTTGCACCAAAAAAATCTGAAACTCACAACAAACAACATCTGAGTCATGATTCAGTCAAACCTGAACAAACACACATGGTGACACCACTGCAAATAAACGTTCATAAACCTGCTTAGAAACCAGAGAAAAAAGAAGCTTTTTCATTCAGTAATCCAGTGATAGTTGTCGGTGCATTCACTGGTACATAACAAACAGGAACTTAAAATAGGTATTTCAGTTCACTTCATTTTCCAAAATGTAAACAAACACGGGCTAAAAAACATATTCCCTGTTTGTTGGAAAAGTTTACTTCATATCTGTTCTGCTATCAGAAGAGTCGCTATCACTGCATGTCACCTAAGCCATATCTGATGTAAACCAACTTGACAGCATAACTCATTTGACTGATAACTGAAAAATAATTATTTGGTGTGTGATTCTGTGTATTTGATTTAGTTGAATTTGGAGTAGAGCAGAAGTTGTGTTGCTTAAAGTTTGTACTGTGCATCCATGGTTTGTACAGACAATACTCTCAGAACCTTTAGGTGAGCTACTCTAAAACGGGGTAAGCTAGTAGGAGCTCATGAGCCACGTGTTGGAGACCCCTGGTCTATATGAACACATCTGGATGATCCTCTGTGGGTTTGTCCGAGAGTGACCCCTCTCACATCACACACAGTCATTTGATTCAGTGTTAATATAAAAATATTGATTTATGTAGCTGAAAATTCAAGGAGGTAGCAAACGATATCTCACCAACGCTTTGACAGAACTTCTTCAGATTTGGCACAAACATTCACTACGACTCAATGATGAGCTGATTGGATTTTGGTGGTCAAAGGTCAAAGGTCACAGGTCACAGGTCAAAAGTCAACGTCTTGGTGACCTCACAAAACATGGTTTTGTCCTTGTGAATGCGATATCTCAGTAACACCTAGAGGGAATTTCTTCAAATTTGGCAAAAATGTTCACTTGGACTCAGGGACAAACTGATTCGATTTTGGTAGTCAAAGGTCAAAGGTCAAGATCACTGTGACCTCCCAGAACACTTTTTAGCCATTACTCAAGACTTCACACAGCAATTAGGACAAAATTTCACACAAATGGTCAATATTTTAAATGATTGCTGATGTAATCTGAAACTAACTGAATGGCAGAGACATTCAACCGCCAGGTGGTAATTCTATTTTTTTAATGTCCCTTAAGATGAAACAACAAATAACTACACAGCAGTAGCAGAAACAGCAGCAATAGTAGCAGTATTACAACAGAGGCATTGTTTTCACAAAATCATTAATAATTCTGTGAAATATAATATAATTCTGTGAATTTAAGCCTGAAAAAAGTATTATCACTGTCGAACTGATTCTTGCAGCAACAAACTGATATGAAGGAAAAAGAGAAATTAGAGAAAAATTACTCCAGAAAAGCAACAGAATCATAGAAATATTCCATAAAAACCAAATGAAATGAAACACAGATCAGATAATAGAGACTGAACTGTATGTAGAGTAAAACATATAGTATGTGTTATGTGTAATGGATGCTCTCAGGGACATGACAAACACACACACACACACTCAGACAGCAGCATATATGTTAAAGTGACTGAGATAAATAGATGTTTGTGCAGCAGATTCGCTTCAACACACACATCAACAGTGTTTCACTCAACAGCCACACAAAAACACACAAACCAGAAAGTGTGTGTGTGTGTGTGTGTGTGTGTGTGTGTGTGTGTGTGTCTGTATGTGTAGACAATGTCCGTTTCAGTGTGAGCAGCCAACTTTGTGTGTGTTTGTCTATAGCACATCTACCTGTGTTTGTATAGTAGGATATATGTGTTGTGTCTTCTGTTTAGTGTATTTATCTGTGTTTGTGCATCTTAATCTGTGTGTGTGTGTGTGTGTGTGTCTGTGTGTTTGTGTGTCTGTGTGTTTGTGGCAGGCAGGCGGGTGTGACAGTGTTGACAGAGCATCCTCTCTCTCTCTCTCTCTCTCTGTGTCGATGTAATTACTGTGTTGAGCTGATAAACTGCTCTCACAGGACTCACCGTCAGCAGGGAGGAGAAGGAGAGGAGGATGGGAGAACGAGAGGTAGATGGATAGAGGACAGAGAAGAGAAGATATGAAGGAAGAGAGGGAGGGGAATCATGAGGAAATAAAAGGACAAGATAAAAGATGTGCAGAGAACAACAAGGGAAGAAGAGGTGATCGGGGGGGTAAGGTACAGATAGAGGGTGGCCATTACAGAGAAGGATGTAGGAGAGGGAGGAGAGCCGGTGCAGAGACAAAGGGTTTGAATAAGGTGGAGAAAATGAAATGGAAGAGTCCAGTTAGAGGATGGAGAAGGAGGTGAAGAAGAAGAGGAGGAGGAGAGAGGAGGTGTATTGATTCAGTGCTCTGACAGCAGGGATGTATTTCATTTGGATTGAGCTGGAGTCACACCATAAATATACACACACACACACACACACACACACACACACACACACACACACACACACACACACACACACACACACACACTCTTTCTGTACTTGTGAGGACCCTGGTTAACATAATGCATTCTCTGGCCCCGAACGTAAACTAAACCTGATTCTAATCTGAACCTTAAAACCAGGCCTTGCCTTCAAACAGCCCTTTGAAGCAGTGAGGACCGGCTAAAATGTCCCAACCATGGAGGGGTTAAAAGTGAGACTGGTCCTCAGATTCATGGCAATAAAAGCCCTCCCCAAAAAAAGTAATCAGGATTTATCCTCTGTGTGTCATGAATATCTGTACCGAACCATGTGTCATTCAGTCTGATAGATGTTGCGATATTTCATTGGAAAGGTAGAAAAACTTGAACCTGCAGGTGGCGCTAGAGGAAAAGTCAGGGGTTTAGCAAAGTCATATGGATACATCATCTGAAAACAGCAAATGGGTGGATAAAAATTCCCAACAATCCGTCTAATTGTAGTATAATTGTATTTCAGTCTCGACCATAGTGGTCGACCAGCTGATTTAACCAACCAAGCATCAGTGGCGTCCCTGGATCCATCAGCATCACAAAAGCCAGTGTTAAAAATCCAACATGCTAAACCCAATGTGTGGGTCCTCACCTTAAGATTGCAAAGCATGGCTGCTGTCGCCTAGCAACCTTGACAACACATAACTTTTTTTTTTAAAACTCGAGGTTTTAAGGCCGTAGGTTTTAACAGTTGTACTATAGGTTGTTGAAATGAGCTGAAACCCAAATACTTACATTTAAAAGTGTAATCCCACAGAGGACTCTTTTTAAGGTTTTCCTTTTGGCAGCTTGACAAATGATTTGGTGCCTGGTCAGTTTCTGCAGTAAAGATGTCAGAAGACACTTCTGAGTCATTTTCACTCTAAAACACATTTGACAAACTGCCAGATGTTCCTCTGAGTTAAACTGGGCTCGGAGGGCTAGCTAGCTCTAAAAGACGTAGCAAAATGTATGTATCCCCAGAAATAAAAGTCTCTGCTTAATCCATGCAGGATTTTACTGTTCAACAACACACAATACCACACATGTAAATGTCAAATTCCTAAATACAGCGCCTACTTAGAGAACTAAATACCTAAAAATAATATTAAGGTCGACGCGGTACGAGCAATTATCTGTAGATTTTTTATTAAACCACGAGCAAGTGAGGCTGTGAATTCATGAAGGTTTCTTAGTTGTTATTCTTAGGTTATCTCCATTAGTTAGCTAAGTTGGCTAGGTAATGAGCAGCAGTGATTTTTGCAGTTGCCTAGCAACAGTACAGGAACCCTTCCTGTGCCTTTTACCTGTGCAGCTTCACCGTGTCCTGTGTGATCAGCTTCAACTGGTAATCACATTAATCAGAAATCTATATTTCCTCTTGTAGCTCTGTAATAAGATCTGAGTCCCGGTGTGTCCTGGTGGTGTGGAGTCGCTCTGTTTATGTTCACACCCAACTTCATGTGTTTTATATTTCACTGTTACAACAGGACTTTCAGTTTTTATGAAGAGTCATTAAGGAAAACAGAGTGCATTCATGTTAATGTGTAAATAAATCTTTCGCATTTGTTTTTCTCTGTGTGTGTGAGGATGTTGTACAGAAAGGATGAAATGAAATGAAATTAGATAGATATAAATGTGCACAGTCAATATACCGGGAGACAAATTGGTTTTGGAGAAACACACACACACACACACACACACACACACACACACACACACAATCTGTGTAATAATGTGGCACCAGGTAACAAAGGGTGAGAGAGTGAGTGCACACGAAAAACAAAGTGAGCAGATAAAGGAAACATTAATGACGATGATAATTAATTTGGGAAAATGCACTGAAGCTTCACAATATTTTGCTTTCAGTTTAGTTTAGTTTTTCCTCCACATACACAGCAGAGATGGAATAATAATAGAAATGGCCCTGAAGGCATAAACACCACTCTGATTATTTAAATAATCTCAGAGCTTTTACAACAGTGGAGCTAAAAATCTACACTTTGTTGTGATGGCGGCAGCACAGGAGAAGATAGTAGGTCATCACTGTCTGAAATGTCATCCTCTGGAGAGCATGAAAGGCAAAGTTTGTGGAAATCTGCTTTACACAGATTTTCATATTTCACGTAATCATGTAGAAGCTTTGTCCTGATGGTGGCGCTATAGAGGGAAGCTCATCAGAATCATGACGATTATCCTCTGAGGAGAATGACTTTTAATTTTTTTATCTTATCAAATATATTGATCTTTCAGCTATACGTCAGTGTTCAGGAGTGGTTGTTAGTGGCAGTACTCGCTGTTATTGAGTTCTAGTCTGGCACATGGTTTCTGTTCATCTGCGTAGTTACCAGTAACCCACCAAAGCCACTTTCTGAGTAGTTATAGTTATTACAGAACCGTCACAGACCTCTGAATCACTGCCAACATCCTATTTTCAAAAATTCAAACAGTTGTGATATATTACTCATTACTGGCTGTTTCCTCAGCTGGGGAAACGTTGCGAGTTCAGCATCAAACTTCATTCGTATACTCAAAAAGAGCTGCTCAAGCTTTTGTTTTGCTTCTATTTATATCACTTCTTTTCCTCTACTGACATTAGCATGCTAACCAGATAGCCCAAGCCCAGTTGGCCCAACTCATCACTTTCCAATACCAAGTTACTGTAGCTTCCAGTCTGCAGAAGTAGCTGCTCAGAGGATGTATTATAACCTCTTGTCTTGTAAACACAACAATGACTGAATCTCTTGGCAACACTGGTGAGTAAACAGCTGTTAATTCTAATGCCAGCTATGTACCTATAGCAAAAACTGTCCACATTAGCTAAAGACTTCTGAGCTGGTTTTGAAGCTCAGAGTGAGCTGCCCCACCGTTGCCATCTTGGCATTGACCGACTCCCAGCTAATCTAAAAATGGGCAAAGAGGTGGGGCATATGTGGAGACGCGACTTCTGTGCTTACCAGTTTTTGTGTCTCAAGTGTTGGCTTCATTTTTCAGCCCTGAAAGTTGCGGATGGCTGATTATTAATGCAAAAAATTTAATAAAAAAATGTATGGCATAAAGAACCTGTAATGTAACATGCGACTGACAAAACATGAATCATCAATCAAATAATCCTTTTAGCAATTTCTTTAAAATATCTATCTATCTATCTATCTATCTATCTATCTATCTATCTACAGAATTCTCACAGTTTTCTATTAATGGAGAAATAAACAGCTGATCAGTCGTTAATGGAAAGAGTTGTTATTTTCAGCCTTTTCTCAAATATGAGCATGTGCATCTAAGACCTGCAGACTCATGAACAGAAACAAGAATAAACATGTTGTTGTCTTTCCTCCAGTTGTGCAGATTTCTGTGTGTGTGTGTGTGTGTGTGTGTGTGTGTGTGTGTGTGTGTGTGTTTTGTCTGTGTAGGGATAAACATGTTCGCAAAACTGTGACGTTTGAAGATGAGAGGATTCCTCCTGACAACCACCGTGTGCAGGTGTAGATAACAGTCTGCTGGGGGTGTCTGAGCCGGAACGAGACAAGGACACAAAAACATGTTTACATGCGTGAAAGCAGAGGAACATTTGCATGTCACAGAGATGAATGAACAGGTAAAGAACAATAAGAAGGAAGAGACAGACAGGAGATAGGAGAGAGGGGAGGGGAGGGATTCAGAGCAGGTGGGAGGGAAAAGCAGAGGAGGAGGAAACAGCCGTGGTGGAGAGGAGAATTAATTGCCGGCTGCAGGTCATTGGCTGGCTGCTCTGCCGCGGAGGCTGCTGTTGTTCCAGCGCGGGGAGGATGCTGCATTAGGAGGGAGCGCGGCGAGCAGAGAGAGATACGTCGCAGGCTCGTTTTAACATCCCAGCATACATTTGTGAAGAGCCAGGGCTGCTAGAGCAGGGCGGGAAACACTGGATCATCTGAGGGAAAGGAAGAAGGAGGAAGGCAGCAGCTGGAAGGGAAAGGAGGGGGAGGAGGAGGGAAGCTTTGCCCAGACGAGGATCACTTTCTGTGGGAGGACCCGGAGGCTGATTCCCCTGGGGAAATCACGGAGGGGGTGGTTCCTACAACATCTGGAAAGGTGCAACTTGGGATCTTTACAAGACATTTAAAATCACATCACCGCAGCTGAAGCAGCAAGAAGGCTGACAGGGACCTGGAGTTTGTACTTCTGAAGCTTCACTGCAAGAATACAGTTTTATAAAGTCAGTTTTTAAATGTTATCTTCTTAGAAACAAGTGTGAGATTCTGCCACTGCAATAAGATGCATATCTACTTGTTTGTTATACTAATCAGTGTATTATGTGTGATTCTAGTTCAGCACCATGTCTTAGTCTGTCTGGGAATTCAGAAACATTATTTCCTGGGTTAACTGAGTGGAAACTACACAGTAATCTGCAGGAAAAAAGCAAAAAATTGAGAAAGGTCAAACAGACTTTTGTGCAGAAGAAATGATGTTTAATCTTCTTAAATAATCTCACATCTGCTCAGATTGAGTTTGAAGGGACTGATCAATTGACTGATTATTGATTTCTGTTGGAAACAGTTGAAATATCCTCACTGCTCCTGCAGATTCTTTCACTTTGCTTTAGTAAATTAGGAGCCAATAACAGACGGAAGTGACTTGATGAGATGGAGGTTTTGTGTGTCAGTGGTCATCGTTAAGACAACTGCTGCTGGAGGAGGAAAGACAAGAAATTCTTGTTGCCTGATACAAATATTGGTTTTTTAAAATCAGTTTTGGTCCAAACTTCTTCCATCGAATGGCACCAAATTTGAAAAGAAGAAAAAATTCAAAATTCACAGAAATCACCAAAAATCCTGTGTGTCTCACAAGCCTGTGTGTGTTCACGTCTTTCATCCGATCAGCGGTAAAACCAGTAAGAATCTCATTTCTCTCTGTGTTTCTCTGTCCAGGAGCGAAACTAAGCCGGATTTAACCTCTGCAGAGACACATCGGAGCAGCAGTGGAAATCGAGGGATGAAGGGAGGGAGAGTGGAGGAGGAGGAGAAGAGGCCGATGGTCGGAGGAAAACAACAGGACCCACCTCAGTCTGCCTGCCTCAGCTGGAGGAGGATTTCTGGGGAATTACACGGAGAATAAAGTGGGTTTTCACTGCAGACGGAAACAAAAAAAACAGTCTCCACCTCTCTGGATTATCAGTCCTGTGGATTTAAGCCTTTACTGTTTCACACTCAGACCAAGCAGATTGATTTTTCCTGGTCAGAAGGAGACTTGGAAATCACCATGAGAAGCAGAGACACTGGAAAATTCATTTAGGTGATAAAGTTTGAGCTGAGATATTTCATCAGACAGGGAACTGTTGTGTTTTCTGTGCAGAGGCACCTGTAGGAGGCACAACACCAGATATTTCTGATAGAGGAAGAGACTGTCTGAGCACCTACATGTCAGACTGAGCCACATATGATCCAGCAAGCTGCAGAAATCTTTTTCATTTCCTCTTTTTTGATATAAAGCACAAACAATCTTGGAGGAAGGGAAGCTCTCCTCATTTCAACCCTCTTTAACCTTTCTGTTTCTCTCCATCTCATTCTGTAATTTTTCTTTGAAAGCACCTGTTTTTTCTTTCCTCTTTTCTCTGCATGCCCGTGTCTCGTTTTAGCCTCTTTCTCCCTCTGTAGCGTCTGACAGGGATCCCGAGAGGATCCAGTCGTATGAAGCAGGTGTTGATGACAGACAGCAGCAGAGAGGCGGAGGTCGACCGATAAAACCAGATAAGTGATGCTCAGTGACGGGAGCAGCAGGTAACAGAGGCAGAGTCTGCAGGCTAATTCCATCTCAAGGACCGTCTGTTGGCGAGGTGGGCAGTAACGAAACCAGAGGGAGGGGGGCAGATGATCGTCTCTGCAAAGCCTCAGCATCTGCAGAGGGAAGTGAATCAAAACATCCCCTGCAAACAGCAAAGAAAAAGCACGAATAACTGAACAGCATTTTTATATATTAAAGTTTCTTTGCAGTGACAGTAAATGCACTTGTCTCAATGTGGAGCTCAGGGATTTATCTTTAAAGAAACAGTAAACACATCTGAGCTTATGATAAACAGGTAACAACAGAGAGAGTTAAAGTTTCCACGTCGAGCTCGTGCAGCAGAGAAAATAAAAAGACTTAATCCAACGAGAAACTAAAGCACAGAGAGTCAGAATCAAACATCTGAGACTTTAAGGAGGAAGCGCAGTTGATCCGTCTTTAACTGCACCACTGATCATCAAACTGATTATAAACCACACACGGTTTGTGGATAAGCTAAGAGAAGTGATCCAAACGTGCTGCAGACAAGACTGAGCTGTATGAGATTATCACAGGAGAGGAAAAGACAAGCAGAAATTAGATGCATCTTTACAGCTCTTTGGACAGCTGAGTCAAACTGAACTGAACCAGGTGGAGACACGTGTTTACACCTGTGTGATAGAACAGAGTCGAGCTGACAAACACACGTGGTCAGGACTGTTCAGAAACAGCTGATTTTACAGAGATTGCACCAAAACATTTAATACTTTTGACAGAGACTCTGATTTCTCTGCTCTGGTCCTGAGGTGAAATCACCACAGAAACTTTATCAACTGTTCTCAGATCAGGTTTAGACTAAAAATTGAGTGATTAAGCACAAACCCTACATGGACTATAGTTCATGCAAAGTGCACAAACAGAGTTTTATCGTGATGACGCTACATTCAGGTGTAAAGTTACTGAAAGTTTTTCAAAAACAGAAAAGCACAAACTGTTTTTTTTTTTACTCAAATGAAAAGCTTCAGGTGCTCAGAGTTCAGCTCAGTGTGTAGATTATAAACTGACTTTAAAAGCACATATCATGAGAAAAGCCTCCATCAGGTGTTAAAAACTAGATGTGACTAAAATTTGCCAAAACTTCTGCAGTCACCTCTGTAAGCACAGACTATTTAGATTGTCTCATTTTTCATTTCAGGTGCTAAAAGTTTTTGTACCAATTTTCCATGATTGAAGAACACAAATTTACTTTTATATCAATTTAATGTAAAATCAAATTGACCCTTTAAGTCATCATAATGTGGGAGCTTAGCTACAGTTATTAGATTTTTACCCAACATTGTTCACTGAATATCAGCTGTTGATATGTTTTACCTGTAGGATCATTAAAGAAGAAAAACCTCCAGACAAATATTATATTATATTGGGGATGTTCAGTTCTTATTTGTTATGTTCAGCTTCAGAGAGAAAAAACTTCAATATTTGACTTAAAATCAGTGATTTTCTTCAGAGCGTCTTTTCTTCTCTTCTCAGTCTAGAGACATAAATTATTATTAAACTTCTCTGTCACTGATATTTAATATTTCAGATGTAAATCTATTATCTGTAGATCATTTCCTGTTTGTCTCCAGTCTGTGGAGACAGGACGCAGTTTTAAACACTTGCTTATGTTCAGATGAATTATTGAACTGAAGTGAAAACTGCTGGAACAGTTTACAGCTGCGAGAACTCCTTCATGTTTTATTTATGCTCACTGGCCTTGTTTCCACTGCGGCTCAAAACCGACCTGAGGAGACAGAAAACTCCACGTTTAGCTGAAGAGATTTAACACTGAAGTGTTTTAGAAAGATCAGTGGAGCATTACAGCCTTGAAACAGAACCTCTGTGTAGTTTTAATTTGAGTTTTTATTCACTTTCAAGAGCAGATTTCAGAAAATCTCAGCAGAGTTTGGGAAATAACACGTTTTTCTTTGTACATTTACTTGCAGTTTGCAATCAAATAGAAATATTACATACTCATCCTTAAAATAGTTTTGTTGTATCTATAATTTTTTGGTGTTACTTTTACTTGGAATAATTACAGGGACTCATTTTGTCTGATTTTTATTCACCTTTCCTTCACCTTTGAGTTGCACTCATCATTTTCTGGTGTATATTTTGTGTTCTCTGTCACCATGAACAGACACTTATCATCAAATTTATTTTAAACCAGGGGATTTGGTATAATTTGGTAACAGATTGAATTTTTGACCTGGAAATTTGTATTTTTGTTTCCTTTCTTTAGTCGTTTGAGCTGCAAACCTCCAAGAAACTAAGGAACTAACTGAACTGAACTGAAATTAGCTCAAGGCAGACTTACATGAAGTGACGTTAAATCCACCAGAGTCTGTTAGAAAAGATCCAGGTGAAGTAAACAGACATCCTCTGTTCCTTCCCTCAGTGGGCTGAATGATACCTGATGATGCTGTAAACCTGTGCATGTACGTGTGCACACGGAGGACAAACACACTCACAGAAATGCCAGTGTGAACAGTGTGTAGGCGGCAACACATTGAATAAAAACACACACACACACACATACTCACATACACGCGCACACACACACACACACCTTCATCTCTGCAGAGACCACACTCCTCCTCTGTCATCCCTTCATCATCCTCACCAGGAACAATTCAACAATTTTTTTTTTGTCAACCACCAACTGAATCTTCTCTAAATTCTGAAGCACAAACTCTTCCTCCTCCTCCTCCTCCTCCATCTCCTCCTCCTCGTCCCCTGCAGGGCTGAAACAATCTGCAACGCATGAATAAAAATTAATTTTTCACCGTGATGAAAAGACGCAGCATCTCGCCTCTGTGCCCCCTGCAGCACGACAGATAAAAGCTGTTTGCTGTGAGGAGCATCACAACAAAAAACCCCCCCAAAAAAACAGAAATGTCCTGCTCCTTTTGTCTCTCGTTTCATCATTGTTTGTGTCTGCGAGAGAGAAACGTGGAGAAACACAGAAGTGGGTTTCGCTTTTGTCTTCAGAGTGACAGAGCAGAGAGGAGACGACAGAAAGTGAACTCAGCTGGGTTTTTATCACGAGTGACACTTTTCTGAACAAACAGACGTCTCTGTTGAAGAAGTTTGACACATGAAAGCCTCTTAAACTTAATGAAGCACAGTTGGGGATTTTTTGATGAAGTGGCTTTATTTTTTATGGGAAGTTTTGCTTTTCTGAGGAGAAAGTGAGACAACAATTCCCCTCATTGAGCGTAGTTGCCAAAACACTGACTGAAAATTCACTTTTAACAAAAGTTTTTTATATCTCTGAGATAAACCTGGAAAACAGGAGAAGATATTTGAATCTCACTGGAACTTTTTCAGTAAACAGCTTAATCTAATTTCTTTGAAGATTTATGGTCAAATTTTACAAGACCAAGAATGAATCTTCCTACATAGAGGATCTTTGTCAGAGAGGACTACAACTTCACTTTGTCTCAAATCTGATTCGGTTTCTTTAACCTGTCCCTTTTAAATTCAGAGGACCTCATCTTAGCTTCAGACTCTGTCGTCTACACAAACATTCATTGCCTCATTGTTGGTCAAAGATCAGAGGCTGATAAAGAGGCAAATTATCACGCGATCAGAGAGTGAGGACTGACCTGAGGACGTCTGACTGGGAGGTGAAAGGTCAGACGGACGAGTTGGATTACTGATACAGAGTGTCAGCTGTTTCCTGAGGGACCTGCATAGACAGAAGAGAGAGGACGGAGAGATAAAAAAGACGAGAAGAAAGCAGAGAGAGAGATAAAGAGGACGTCAGACGTCATCATGGGCTGCAACATGTGTGTGGTCAAACGTCCGGAGGAGCAGTACAGGATCATGTTCCAGGTAAGAAATCTGGGGACGTTTTTCTGACTGACTCTAATTGAATGTGATTAACTGATGGTAAAGAAAAAGATTAACCATTAAACCATAAAATGAAAATTCAGTCATTATAGGATCTTGGACCTCCCTGCTCTCTCTGCACACTGTACATGTAAAACCAGCAGCTGCCTGGAAGGAAGGATATGAATCTAAACAGAACTGTAGCCTTCTGAGGTCCACAGTATTTAGACAAAAACAAAATAAATAAAGACAGAAAGGACAAATAATGATTAGATCAAAAATCCATGTAAGAGACATACATGTAGATGTTCACATAAGAACATGAATGTTGCTTTAACTGCCGTTTGGTTTGGAGACAGAAATGCAGGTTCAGCTGAGCGTGTGTGTGTGTGTGTGTGTGTGTGTGTGTGTGTGTGTGTGTGCGTGTGTGTGTGTAGAGGAAACTACAGTACCATTCATCACTGCAGGTTGGTCTAGTTACTCTCTGTAAAGGTCATGGTGTTATTCTGCTGGTTTTCTTTTTTTTTTTCGGTGGAGGCTGAAAGTCACATAGGACTCACAACTGAAATCCTGCTCACACCGCTTTGCTTGTTCATGGAAATGTGTGTGTGTGTGTGAGAGAGAGACGGAGGGAGAGAGATGGTGTGTATGTGCATGGTTGATCATGCCTCCATAAAACAGCCACATTATATTTGCTTTGTAAGCCATTTATATTTCTCTAAATAATGGCATGAAATGAAAATGAATTCCGGTTATGGTGGAGCTGTCCATGGTGCTGAATTCTGGTTTGGGGTGAAGCTGTCCATGGTACTGCACAGGTCCTACTACTGCTCTCATACTGTCCTACTGAGCACTGAGTCAAAGTCAAACCACTTTTTTTTGCACTTTTTGTTTGTTCAGCCCAGTTTTCCAGTTTTGGACCAAACAAATATATAATTACACGTTAAAAACAAACAAACAGAAACCAGGATAACGTTTAACTGAGAAAGCTGGGTACCTGAGATTTGGGTGGTTAGCTAACTGGTTAACTCAGTTGTTAGCTTGGTGGTTTGCTCAGAGGTTAGCTCAGGTTAGCTCAGTGGTTAGTTCAGTAGCTGTAGTTAGCTCAGCAGTTAGCTTCGTTTTTAGCTCAGTGGTTAGCTTTGGTCGACTCCATGGTTAGCTCAGTCGCTGTAATAAGCTCGTGTTTAGCTCAGTAGTTAGCTCAGGTTAGTTCAGTGTTTAGCTCAGTGGGACTGTTTATCGTTGCAGAAGGCTAAAGTAACATTTGCAACAAGGAATTCACACTACTATTTTCTGATTGTGTATATATTTGATACTATAATGATCTGGATGTCCCATGAGTAGAGATGAACTGATTTCAAGCTCAACTGTTGAGGTGCCTTTGAGATCCTCCAAATGAAAAGACAAAATACTTTGTTGTCCATGTCTTCGAGAACAACAGGATGAAATGATTTGCAAAATAAATCTGTTTCATGATGTGACAATAATTAAAGTTGGGTTAGGTTCAGGTATAAAACGACTGGGTTACGGAAATATCCTGGTTTGGGTTAAAGTAACTACTTTACTAAACTCTTTACTGAGATGAACTTTAGTTTCAGTCTCTTTGATAAAGGCACCAAACCCACTGAGACTCCCAGTGTGACTGTGTAAAACTAAGCTGTAAATGCTAAGCAGGATGTTGCTCTTAGAAGCAGGAAGTCAGTTCATTTTCTTAAACTTTACATAAAACTTTGTGGTTTCTGGTGCTGAGTTAGATTTTTCAAACGGGCTCAACCTGCTCAGTGTGTCGAAAAGCATCGCAGATCCATGTTTATGGAGGAGCTACGGGCCTGAGCTCCCCTCATACATAACACACACATGCACACACACACGCACACACACATGCACACACACACACGCACACACACAGGCACACACACTGCTGTCTTCAAATAAAGGACAGAAAGCTTCAGTAAAGAGACTTCTACTTGACAAGCTGGTGGGACACAAATCGTGTCTTTTATTACATTAAGCAAAGTGTAGGAATTGTACAAAAGTAAAACCATCATGGAGGAGACAGTCAAATACATACTGTGATGCAGCTGAAGGTTATTTACACTGTTGGTTAATTAAACTTGTATCAGTTGTCTGAAATGTCTCTGATTCTTAGAGTTGAGCTTCATTGTACACACACACACACACACACACACACACACACACACACACACACACACACACACACACACACACACACACACACACACACACACACACACACACACACACACACACACACACACACACACAGATGGCTTCCTCTGCCCTAGCAACAGTTATGCAGTTATCATCTCATTATGCCAAACTATCTCACTAACACACACACACACACACACACACACCCACACACACACTCACACACACACACATTGGATGCCCCCTGTCACCTTGGCTACATAAGAGAGGGTGTCACTATCAGAGAGTGTGTATATGTGTGTGTGTGATTGCTTATCATCTCCTCTTGAAATCCCATGAGGTCATCAGAATCCATTACAGACCTCATTAATCACCCACACACACACACACACACACACACACACACACACACACACACACACACACACACACACACACACACACACAATGAGAGTGCTAGGCTAATTTTAGACATGGTATTGTATATTACTTACAAAATCAATGGAGAGATGTGATTGGATGCAAACAGATGTGGGTTTGTGTTTTTGATCTTTGGAAATGAGTTGAAGTAACATCTGCACATACGGGTCACTATGTAAGAACCCACAGGTTTTGTTTTATGTGTTTTCAGGTGGTGACATTAGTAGAAATGTGTTTATGTTGATGGCTTGTTGTCTACATTTGTGCAGCACTGTGGAGTAAAAATTGAGCTGGATATAATCATATAGATAGATAAATGGATGGATGGATGGATGGATGGATGGATAGATAGGGGGAATTCAAGTGTCCAGTAGCTCAATATTAAAGATTAAGTTAAAAATAAATAGTTCAATAGTAGTAATAATAATAGTTAATAATAAACAATAATAGTTGAATTACTCCAGTTCATGACCCACTTCATTTCACTGAGGTGTTGTATAGCCTGATGGCAGTGGGAACAAAGGATCTCCTGAACCTCTCTGTTCTGCAGTGCAGGGAAATGAGATGTTTGCTGCACCTGTAGCTGCTTCTCTGTCCTGCCAGAATGTTGTGGAGAGGATGGTTGGTATTGTCCAAGATGGCCTCCATGTTACATTGCATGCGTCTCCCCACAACAGTTCTTAGTGAGTCCGACTCCTGCCAAGCACAGACCCAGCCTTTTTGACCAGCTTATCCAGTCTCCTTCTGTTAATGTCGGACATGCTGCTGCCCCAGCAGACTGCAGCATAAAAGAGTACACTGGCCACAACTGACTGATGAAACATGTGCAGCATTTCACTGCAGATGTCAAAGGAACAGAGCCTCCTGCGGAATAAGAGCCAGCTTCTCCCCATGTTGTTCAGGGACCAGTCCAGTTTACTGTCCAGGTGCACACCTAGGTATTTTTAAGTGTGCACCACCTCAATGTCCTTCCCTCGAACGTTGACTGGCTGAAGGGTGGGCCTAGACCTCCGAAAGTTGATGGTCTTGGTCTTGGAGGTGTTCAGAGGGAGGCAGTACTTGTCACTGCAGTCAGTCACTGAAGGCCCTCATCGGATCCCTGTACACCATTCCTTGGAATAAAAACCTATGACAGAATACCTCTGAGCTCATCGTATGTAACCGTGGACAGACACACAATCCACTTCTACACTAATGCCTTGTTAACATGCACAAATGGAAGTTTTTTTTTTTACAGTGTTAGTGATCTTTCAGTAAGTACTGCCAGCCAGCAGCAGCCTCTGGGCTGTCCCACGCTGGCTCAGAGCATTTGAACACCTCTCTGGTGGCTTCAGGCTCCGCCTGTCTGAGTGAAGCTAAACGGCTGCTGGGAAGCAAAGAAAACCTAAGTGTGTGAAAAAAAAATCAAACGTCAGGAATCAAACCTAGCAAATCAAAGAGAGCTCTGTGTGTGTGCGTTTGTGTGTGTGTGTCCCTCAGGGCTCACTAGAGCTGTAGCTGTGTGAGTGCGTTGAAGCTGGCAGGTGTAGAGGTTTATTTCATTTCATTCGATTTCCTCGCTGCCTCGGCCTGTCTGGATGGATACACACACACACACACACACACACACACACACACACACACACACACACACACACACACACAGCCCCCACACATGGACACAATAGACACACCTTGTCCTGCTGAACACAAATATGACACGTTTTCTGTCCATTGATCCACCTGTCTCTCTTTCTGTATGTGATTTTCTCCTCTCTCTCTCTCTCTCTCTCTCTCTCTCTCTCTCTCTCTCTTCTCCCTCTTTTTCTTTCCTCTCTTCTGTCTCCATTTCTTCTTGTTTCTTAAAATCCTAAAATTGAAAAATCAAACATTCATTTATTCTGTCTGTCCATTAATCTTATTCTTTCCCCTCTCCAGGAATACATCCATCTTTCTATCTCCTCATTGTTCTTCCTCTTCCTCCCCTCCCCCCTCCAGTATTCATTCTTCCTTTCACCTGGTCTCTCTCCGTCTCTTCTTATTAACGCTCTCTCTCTCTCTCTCTCTCCCTATCTCAGTTTTTAATCTTCGACTACCTCCAGTGTCTCTTTGCTCTTTATTCTTCCTCTCTCCATCCATTTACCTCCCCTTCTCCTCTCTCCCTCTCTCTGTATTGTTTTTGTCTGATTCTACATTAAGAGATTTTCTGACATTTTGTTTTTCTTCTACAGTAACTGTATTTTTATTCCGCTAACACTTCTCTCTGCACACAAACTTCTGTGAGATTCTGTACATTTCTAAATTGTATTTATTGCAATTTCCTCCTTGCATTTCCTTATTCTTTCATTTTTTATAATTTTTTTCGTCTTGGTATTTTTTTCTATCAAATGACAAACTTAAACTGAACACAGAAAGTGTTTTTGGTCAATGATTAAGGATCAAAGACGTTTAATTCCAGTGCATTTGATACTTGAAAGTCGTCAGGTCCCAGATTCAGAATAAATGCAATCAAATCAATAAAATGAAGACTGTTAAAAAATGAGTCAGGTGGGCTCTTATTGAAACATGCTCTCGAAGCGGTAAACAAAACAGCACTTTACCAGGTTGTTAACAGTGTTCAGTGAAATAAAAGCAGCAGGAACAATTAGCAGTCTTAAATGTAATCTGGCTCAGTGAGTGATTATTCAGTCTGGTACAGAAAATTCAATGTGAAACTATTTCCTGGACACGCAGGACAACTTGTGCAAAACTGGTTAAAAAGTTAAATATATAATACAAGTTCAAATATTTTCAAGTGAGATTTCAGTGCTGTCGTGGTTTCCTCCTGCAAACAGTCTGGATTACTGTGGAGAAGAGCTGAGAGACACTGAGCGTTTGGTCCAGGAGGAGTGAGCACAGGTACGTGCTGCTTCCAGGAAATAACAACAGCCTCATCCTCTGAGTCCAACACTGACTGAAGCTCTCACCTTCATCCTCCTACTTATGTAAGGCTGTAGCCGAAAAGCAGCTGATACTCAAAAGCCTGAAAAACTCAACAGACGTCTGGAGCTGGTTCATAATGAAGCTGAAGAACACAAGTCTGAAGTATGATATGTGAGTGTATATAGATTTGATATATTATCGCTTCCCTCCTTAAAACCTTCCTGTCTTTCCTCTGTTATCGTCTTTTCCCTTTATTCTGTCTGTTCTTTTTGTTTCTCTCACCCTCTTCTCGTTTGTCTCCTCCATCCATCCCACCACCTTTATTTCTCCTTTCCCTCCCCTGTAGCCCCCCCACCCCCTCACTCCATTTCTGTTTCCTCACTTTGCTGTCAGATTTGTGTCAATGTGAAGCTGTTGCCGCGGTAACCGGGGTCATTAAGGAAGCTGTATTTATGCTTTCTTGCACTGAAGCTGGCAGATCTGCTGTAATGAACGAAATGCACATGCACGCACGCACGCACGCACGCACGCACGCACGCACGCACGCACACACACACGCACCACACACACACACACACACACACACACCACCAGCTGCTTTTGTAAACGACTTTACTTTGTTGCTGGCATCATTACAAAGAGAGAGACCCGAACATGTGTCATTAAGTGAAGCATTTGTTCACTGAGGGTGAAGCATCAAAATAATTTAGAGTCAAAACTAAACTGCGCTCAAACTGATGTATAAAACTAGAGCTGCTACTAATAACCAGACAAGACAAATATAGACACCAGACAGTTTTAAATCTCATCATGTCTGTGTGTTCAGAGCTGGAGTCTGGATGTCGTTAGCTTAGCTCAGCGTAAAGACTGGTAGCAGAGGGAAACAGCTGTTCTGGCTCCAAACCTCAGTAAATAATATGAAACCCTGTCTTTTAAAAAATACATTTCTATACAACTCAACAGACACATATGTTTTGTATAAAATGTAACTGTGATCAGATTATGTTTTTATTAACATTATGAGGATGTTCTTAATTTACCTCAAGTCGCAAATACGTTGATTCTGAATCAGTAAAATGTTCAAAGACAACGTGTTTTTTTTCCTCCAAAATATCAGATTTTGCAGAACAACATCCACCTGTAGTGGCTCCACATTATTAAACAGTTTTCTGGTTCTCTTCAGATTCTCACAGCACCTGGTTGACTTAAGACACAACCTGTTTATTTACAATTAACCTAAACAACCACCATCTACGCCACCATCCACCTCCAAGTGACTCCACTGTCATTAAAAATACGTTGCCTCTGAACATAGTTCAGCCAGACATTATGTTCCCTACAAAATGTATTTGATGTTGCACTTTATTTGTATTTAACTGATGATGAAAATCAGGAAAAAACACAAACATAAATGAGAGGATAGAAATGATAAATTAATAAAAGCAGAGAAAATCTGGATAAAGTCACAACAGCATCGCACAAATGACAAATAAAATACAAACAAATAAAAGAGTGTGGTCAGCCATGTCTTCATGATGATAATTTAGAGGCTAAGGAAAAGATTAATGCAGGGAGAGGATCTAACTGTTAGTGACAAACTATTCCACAGTTTAAGGGAAAACAACTTTAGTTTTTAGTCGATGCAGAGCTTTAAAAATGAAGAATCTTAAAATCAATTCTGAGACATGGTCTCTCTTCTCACTGCTGCATGTTGAACCAGCTGCAGACGAGGCAGGGCTGATGTACAAGAAAATAGTTCCAACATCGAAGCCGCTTAAAGTCGACTTTGAAAAGAGCCAGACCAGCTGTTCTCCCCTGCTTTCTGTCTTTATGCTAAGCTAGGCTAACGACATCTAGACTCCTTCCTCAAAGAGCAAATCTCATCTCAATGAGATGCTCAACTAAATCTTTAGGCTGTGGTGTCTGACTGTTAGCTAAGTTAAGCTAACTGCCTGCAGCATTTTAGCTTAGCCACTATTAGCCTTAGTGCTATCGAATTCTGGCTTTGCCATGGATGTTTAAATGAATGGATGAAAAAAAAAAACATGAACCTGTAAGAAAATTGGATTTATGTGCGAAAAAAGTCATAATTTGACCATGAGAGTAATTTAAATGAATTACTTTATACATCATCATGTCTTTGTCTCAGTGTTGTTAAAATAGATGCTGAGACATGATGAAGACATGAAAATAACCCAGTGCCTCAGGTTAGACACTCTGATCTGTGCTGATGTTACTGCGTCCGCAACGGTCTGTTCACTTTAACCCATGATCCACACAAGACTAACAGTGTTTCACAAAGAGCTCGACTGACAGACGAGAAAAGAACAAATACATCTTCTCACATTACGACCGTCAAACATGTTGTTTGCATGTTAGTCTTTAAGGACTCGTCCGATCTGAGAGTCGTCAGAACTGCATTAGTCTTAATGAGCTGCCGGCTCATTAGGCTTTCAGCAGCAGAGAGACTCTGGAGACACAATCAGCTCGTCTGTATTCAGCTGTGGATCTCAGCTGAACACCGGGTGGTAACATGCTGCACATGTTGCATCCACAGGAGGCAGAGCAGAAAACACTGAGCTCTGAGTCCAGGGTCAAAGACACGAGGCCGAGAGCGACTCCAGCAGCTAGACAGCAAAATGTAACTCTGACCTTTCAGCTAGTTTTAATTAATTGATCACACGATCAACAGAAAATTTCTGAGCTGTAATTATAAAGAATTTTAAAGCATCAGCTTTGGGCTCTGGGATACTAACGTCTGCATTTCAATGATTTTCTGACATGTAGAATATTATTGAAAAAAAACCTCATCAACAGATCAGATTTTATTGGAGATAAGTATTTGCTGCAGCTAAAACAAAAGTAAAACACTTAAGTATATGGTTTTCCACTCGCTTTCCACTCGTAACATCAGTAACATCGTTAAAATCACACAAACGTCACACCCACCTGTCACTCAAAGTAGCCACGCCCTCAAAAATGCATAACTTTAAGCCTTAATAAGATGTAAACAGGTGAGTTGTATAAAAATTCCCCCCATACAGTTGTTATGAAGGAGGAAGTCAACTATAGAGACAGAAACAGTTCTTTGTACCAGGTTGTAAACATGTTTATTTCTGTTGTAAAGTTGGACATTTGAACATGGGAGTCTATGGGGGATCGACTCACTTTTGGAGCCTGACTCTAGTGGTCATCGGAGGAACTGCAGTTTTTGGTACTTTTTGTTTTTGGGTTGTCAGTCCATCCCATTCTCGTGGACACGATATCTCAATAATGGCACACACATTTACTAGGACTCAAGGATGAACTGGTTAGATTTTGGTGGTCAAAGGTCAGTGTGACCTTACATAAAACCTTTCGCGATTACTCAAGATTTCATACAGCTATTATAACCAAATTTCACACAAATGGTTAATATTTCACATGAGTGGTGGAGGTGTACAACTGTGAGGCAGTAATTCTAGCTTTACATAGCAATCTCCACACAGCTGTTTACATTAGAATCACTTTTTTATTCTTTTTATCCTCTATTGTGAAGGAGTGTATGATGTCTTGATCACCTCTCTGACTTTTAATGATGCTGATTTAGATGTCACAGCCAGTGACGGTTTGTACATGGGATGATTTGTTTAGACTGAGTTCACAGCCTCAGGTTGTTGGGAAAAATTAGCCTCTGACCCTGAACAGAATAAGTAGGTAAATGTAAATGCTTGGGCGAATGTTTCCTTTATTTCACCAAATATATTTACAGTACATGTATATATTTATATATAGAGATGGAATGTGTCCATAAACGTGCTCTTCAACTAAACATTTGCATGAGAATGCGGAGACGCTGTCTGACTCCATTACCTCGAACGGCGGCTCGGATCATCAGACAGCCCCAGGAGGGAGATGAGGCGTGTATCAGGGCTGTGGGTGTTGTGCAGTTATGAATCATAAACACACAAGATGGAGGTAATCTATGTGTTAGTGTACTGATCTTTTCATGCATTCAAACTTAGGGCGACGCAGCATGGTGTCACTCTGCTGTGTCTTTATACTGAAACCTCCCAAACATGTTGTGGAGACATGTGAGATACGATTTTCACTCCATCAAGAAAACAACATAAATCAATCAAGGTGAAGCAGCGTCCTGGTGATGAGCAGCTCTCAATTCAACATCACAGCTGAAGAAAAAAACAACTGACCTTACAAGAAAAATTTAGCTTTGGTCAGATGTTCAGATGCCTTAAAAATAGAATAATTCTAACATTAATTCATGGACAACAGTTAATATTCTGCTTTTAACTGCTTGTTAAACACAGAAACAGACGCGATGCTCATGAGCAAGGCAGTAAACACTGAGCCGGAGCCGCCGGCTCCCATGTGACTGTATAAATGTAAAGTTAATGAAAATAATGATTTTTATGTTCTGAAGCCATTATAGCAGTGATACATGTTTATGTGAAGGCAGTTCAGGAGCGTGCTGTGTGGATTTACATAATGAGCACATGACTGAGAATAAACCATGGAATAAATGTGATCTGTAATATGGGTCTGTGTGTGACTCATACATCTGAAAGCTAATAACACAGTTTAAATGATTTACAGCTTCATATTTACATGATCTGTTTGGTTCTCCTAAAAATGAAAAGGTAATCACTTGTGTGCTGAAAAGGCTCCGAGGCTAGAAATGATTTTGAATGACGAGCCGAATGTGTGGAGCTGAATCTGAATAATGCAGCTGCCTGATGGACAGATCGAACAAACAGAAACAGCAGGAACAACTGTTTAGAAAAATCATGTCTGTAGACAGTTTATATAGTCTGAATCTGAACAGACCTTTTCTCACGGTCATTCTGTCCGTTTATCTTTTGTCCAGGTTTTGAGAATCTGTGTCTGAGATTTTTTGTCTCCACCTCAATAAAATGGAAGTAAATGGAATTTAATTTGCGCTGTTCCAGCCTGGTCTCATGCCAGTTCATGTCCAGGTACAGAAAATCTAATGTATTGATGGATATGAATTGGCCATGTACGTGGACATAAGAGCAGTGACTGCTTTGTTGTTTTGTTTGTTAATATTCTCTTTTGTTGGTCATTATTTTTTTGGTGCTTATTTAGCTAGTAGTTTAGTTAGTTTTGGTTAACTTGTATTTTGTATATTTGGGTAATGCTATGTGCACATGAGGTTATTATTGGTTATTATGAGGCAGGTAGACTGGTGTAGGACCAGCATGCACCTGGGTGGGCCTATGGTTTTTTTTACCAGAGCAAATCAAAAGGAAAAACACAATGGCTTTGTTTGGCATATGGTGCATCAGTGGCCTTTGATTTTTATATTGGGTTTAAATTTGTTTGAAGCCAAATAGCCACGACATCACAAAGTTACAGAAGTCCTGACGGCTCATTTTAAGGCTCAGTTTCTGTAAACAGGCTTTGTGCATTTCTCTGTGGACTGAGCACTTTGATACTTTCACAGTATTAATATAAAACCTGGACCTGCTTTATAATCAAAGAACACACGGACATCTACCTTCACACAACATGGACCTTTAAAACAGAACATAAAGCAGAGACGATTTCTAACAACTTACAGTTTGAGGAATAATATGAATACAAATACGAAGACAAATTTTTTTGTGACATGAACAAATAGTAGCTCACATCTCTCTCTCATCGCTCTAAACAACTGAACAGTGCAGGTCTGACTTCGGGCACAAATGAAGCTGCATCCACTGAACGAACTGAACCACAGAAGTGACAGTTACTGAAGCTGCTTAGATTCAGCACTGAAGCACTGAGTCGTAGCGTATGATGCGTATGATGCTGGTCGGGGTGGTGCAGGGACACACAATGTGTTAAGTGCTGGTGGGTGGAGTTCGCATCCTGTGGCTGATGGTTTGTTTTAATTATCAGGATGTGACCAAGTGGTTTAAGTTGACTAAACGTAGTACGAGTAGTTTTAGAGGGAGCTGACAAACAGCTCTCTATGAACATGTGTTGTTGTTGTTGTTGTTGTCTGTGGTTTAGAGCTGCATCAGTCAGACAGAGAAACAGGAACAGACGTTCATTGTGGATTAAATGTTGCTTTGACTGAAGCCTGGTTTCTGAAATGTAAATGTGTTTGGATTATGAATCATAATAAAGAGTTTTGAGGAAATACTGGAGGTTTCCTGGAAGTCGGAGCTCCGTGGAGAGATGTGTGTGTGTGTTTGTGTGTGTGTTGTGTTCTTTTGAATGTAGGTGTGTGTTTGTGTGTGTGCTCTTTGAACCAGCAGATGTGGTGTGGAAGAGACAGAGTCTGTGTTCTCTTCTTCCGTGGTGTCTGCACATTGTGTTGTCAGATAAAAACCTGCAGTGTTTGACAGGACACCAGCTGTACTGTGGCAAATGATCTGCGTAATTTAATGATCTTGAGTGAAACAACAGTTTGGAGCGGTCGGGCTTGAATCTGTTGCGGTCTGGTCCAGGTTCTGTTGACAGCTGAGAGACAGTCACAGTTTAATGACTGTCGTTGTTAACTTCCTGATCCTGCTGTTTATCTCGATGAGAAAGTCTAAATTTAATATCAATTTAATTTGAAGTCAGGACCGTTTGTCATCATTTCAAAACATTTTATTGTGTGTCATTTATTTATTGTTATTGCATGTTCAGATTATTTTTTTATCCATGTATTTAACTCTTCACTAATTCACCCTCTGTGTGGCAGAATGATCCTGGGCTGGGGGAGGGGCGATGGGATACGGGGGCTACAGTCAGTCAGTGTGATGGTGGGATATGTGATCTTTAATCTTAATGACGACGAAAATATATTATTCAATATATGTACAAAAAGAGTGAGGAAAAATTCACAGTTTGCTCTCCCACTGTTTCCTCCAGGTTTGGATTCAGTTGTTTTTTCTGTGCAAACACAAATCTGATGTTTGCATTTGGACATTTATAATTATATAAAAAAATATATATTTATGTTACAGTCACAATAATGTTTTTTCTTCCTGGGTTTGTTAGGGTTTCCTACAGTGAAACTTCTACCTGTTGTTTCACAGGAGCAGCTGTTAAATGGACCTTATGGTTCTAGACACAGTGACATATACTGATTTGTTTTCTTACTGATTGTTACATTACAGTGTTTCTCCAGCAGTGTTGGAGAAGCTGCTTTGAAATCACAGCATAACAACTACTTCATACTGGGAGAGGTTGAATCCTAAAGTTCCAGCAACATTCGGCAGGAAACCTCCAAAAAGAGACTTTGTGTTGATGAGCACTGGCCACGTAATGTGGGTTATTTACAATGTGCTAATGTTGAAGTTATTTAGTGATTTATGTAGGTTTTTATTGTTCATTATAATCTATATTTTAGAAGTTCCAATGTTTTCCACATTCTTTAAATTTTCTGCTGTTTCCATGTGTTTGTTTTTTTTATGTGTTGGAACTGAAGTGTATTAAAAAGCCTGTAAATATTTATCTTTTCTCTAATGCACAGGGCAAGATGAGCAGACACTGTCTATCTCCTGACACTGAATACACAGTGTGTGTCAGGAGTTACACAGTACCTGCTCTCCTCCTCAGCGAGCTGTCTGGTCTCTGTAGTCTTCAGTAATCATCAGGTCTGTTCATGGCTTCAATCCTCAGCTTGACTTCCATTAAACTGAGAGTCCAGAGGATTGATGGAGGTGAGAGGTGAAAGGAAAGAAAGGCACACAGACTCAGAGTAGAAATCTCTTTCTAACGACTGAGACTCTTCTCTCCTCTTTTTTTTCCCCCACCTTCATCATCTTCATTTTGTATTTTACATTTTCCCCCTCTCCTCTTTTTCCATTGTTTCCCAATTTCTGGATTCAACCTCCATCTCCTCTTCTTCTCTTTCTTCCTCTTTCTTCCTCTGACCGCTCCCTGTCTCTTCCTTCAGCCCCCCCCCCCCCCCTCCCTTGGGTATGATTATATGGAATCGCTGCTTTCCCCTCAGCATGCTGGGAATGAAAAATGGATCCCTCGTTCCATCTCTTTCTCCTTAGTGTGTTTGTGTGTGTGTGTGTGTGTGTGTGTGTGTGTGTGTGTGTGTGTTCAGGCACCACAGGGAGTGGATGGGCGAAAGAGATGAATGTCAGAGGAAAGTGTGTTGATGTGGAACAACTTCTGTGTGTGTGTGTGTTGATAGATGTGGTGGAAGTGTGTGTTGATGGAATCAGTAAATAGTTAATGAGCATGGAGGAGAAGCTTGTGGAGGCCCCAGGAGGTGGAGATATCGATGGAGGCTCCAACGCACTGAACACATGGCAACAGCAATACAGGACAATAAAAATAATCACCATCAGCTCCATATGTTCATGTTCATGTGTGTCAGTGATGAGAGCAGTTTAAAGCTTTAAAGCATTACTGACAAACCCGACGGGGCTGAGAGCTGGAGGCACACCTTCTGTTTCAACTCGTCAATACTTTCATGTCCCTGTTGCCTGTTCACATGTCAGGTCTCATCCTGAGCAGGAATCGCAATTCTGGTGACGGTTACATCTGTCTATTGGTCCAGACTGAAATATCTCAACAACAAGTGGCTTAGTTGTCATTAATTTTTTTTTTTTTTTTCAACTGATGATGGCTTTAGATGAAACGTGAAGGGATCAGAAGCAATTTAAATTTATCCTCAGGTAAATCAATTTCTGAACTAGATTTCATGACAAATTTTATAGATATAGAATTTCTGACCTAATAGTGGCACTAGAGTAAAGGTCAAGAGGTCACCAAAGTCACCTGGGATTTAAGGATTTTATATTCATCTGCTTAATGAGCTGGTACTGTCCTCTTGTAAGAAAAACGAGCCCAAAGGTGCAGCAGGTTATTATGACACATAGTGACATTTTGTTGCTAGGCGACATCTAGTAGACGCAGTAATTATGACAGGAGCGAAGGGAAAAGTGCGGTGACGTGGCATAAAGAGCGATAAAGTCTGTGTCAGGAGGAGGTTGTGGTGGATGGATGGGTCAACAAAACACAGGACCATGACACATGACAGCGGAGTTCGATTCCCATGTGAAAGTAGCAGTTTATGTTGTTTCCATTATCCATGACCGTTTCACAAAGTTAACCACGTTGTTGTTATTGTAACCATGACAACAAATCGTAATCGTCTAATGTTGAGGTAGTACTTATTTTAACCCAAATCACAACCTTTCCTAAACCTAACCAAGCCATGACCGTTATTATAGTAACCGTAGGCCGATGTCGGTACAGTCCGTGTGTTTATTATGGTAACCAAGACAACCAAGGTCCAGTACCACCTGCTGCCATAGGGGCGCTATTTCAGGAGACTCTCCTATGGGTCTTATCAGAGGGTTGAAAAAAACAACCTGTATGGTTGTTCAGGTTGGAGGAGTGGTTGCATAAAAAAGACCATTTTTACTGGTTCATTAACATATTTAATTTTATTCACTTCTCTCTGAGACACTTAAGCTCCATGGATCAGAGCTCAGTCTGTGGAGCCTCTGAGGTGTGGAGCATAATGAAGGCAGGGAGTGATGACAGTGGTAAAACAATCAATACTCCTCCAGTAATGAAGGGTAATGAAGTCTCAGCTCAAGCTTCCATAATTTAAACTCAAAGCAAACTGTTCTTGGTAACACAACATTAGATGACACATAGCTAGGTGTGCTCTGTAGGAGCTGTTGAGAGCTTCAGGAGGGACAACCTGTTGACAATAATCAATAATCCATCCTCACTGGAATAAAACACAACAGGCTCCTGATTGAGATTTGTCCTGTTTAACCAAACACAAAGCTCCATGAGGTGAGAGCCTAACACCAGCTCTGGTGTATGGGAGATATCAGCGTTATGACCAACAAAAGAGGACAGTCAGCTCGTCTCTCCTGCTCAGTTATTAATTTCACACTTCACTTAGCTGTGATTTCTGTCGGGGTAATGTGGCAGAGCCCAGTCGGGACGCTTATTGTTACTGTCCTCGCACAGACACACCAGTATAATGAGGCGGAGCAGCAGGGAGCTGGGGAACGCTGTAATTATCATGCAATGAAAAAAAAAAATTTAAAAATCACACAATCCACACAGCAGACAGACAAACACAATGACACTGGTGTAGTGAATATTCAAACCAGTGCCATCCATTACTCCATCTATCTGCCGGCCCATTATCTGCCCACAGATGCACAGTTACAACCACAGCCGCTAACAGAGTGAGCATCGAGGTTATTACCATCAATTAAAACTGAGACAGAGCTGGCTGTAAAACACAACATTATATGTAATTAAAAACAACATAAAGAATATAAATTCAACCCATTTCATTTACAGCTTTTATTGGTTATTTGCTGTAATGACCAAGCTTCCTGAATGTTGCTGTTTTACAGGAGTGCATCAGTGTTTTCTCTTTACTTTAATACTTTTCTTTCTTCACTTTTATTTATTCAGCAAAGACCCTTTAAATGTTTCCTTTATGCTATAAATAGTTAAACTTGTTATATGTTATTTACATTAAGATATGAACATATATTATATATATATAACATATATATGTATATGTTATGTTATTATAAACAGTAGGGTCTGAAAGTCTGTCACTGCCCCAGAATGAGAAGATAGACATGTTTAAAATTAGTGAGAAATGAATTAAAAAAACATGTATAAAGATATAGATTTTTTTATGTATGTTGTTTTAATAACCTTGCATATATAAATTAAATATATATCTGTAACAAATATGGCGGCAACAACTTATACTGCCATCTACCATCTTCATATATCCAGAGGATGTATATATTTGATAATAATATATTACCTTATAAGTGACATATACAATATATGTGTCTATATCAAGAGTGATGTTATATATTATATTTCTGTAAGCAGTTAGGGGTTTCCCTCTGAAAAGCCTGGACCATCCTTCTCTCCCACAGACACACAAACACTCAACATTACACATTAGAGGAGGAAATTGTTGACAAAGGCCAAGATGATGCGACTATGACGTGTTACTGTTTGTATATTTTGATAACAAATCACGAGATACTCTGATCTGACCCTGCAAACATTCCCAGAAACAGCAAGGGGTATTTTATTTTAAATGAAATTCAGCGACAGCTGATTTCTTTGACTTTTTGGTTCACAGTGCATCTCACCCGTGAGTGTCTGTATGTAGGGTGACAGGTTGGTGACATCAAAAACTGAAGTTCGGCCAACAAAAACATCTGACTGGCTCAGTCAATTCTCACCCAGAGAGAAAAGTCTCCGGAATCAAAACCAGACCAGCTGACAAACCAAAACATGAGGGCAGAAGTTCAGAGGAACCGGTGGAGCAGTTCTCCATAACTACAAACTGAAAAACAAATGTTGTACACACACACACACGCACGCACACACCTGTACAGCTCTTTAATGGCAGATGAAACACACACGATCACTGACCACTTCACAACAGGCCTGACAGATAATTTTGGTTATTGAGTGGTTATTGACTGGCTCAGGCATTGTGTTCACTGACACACACACACACACACACACACACACACACACACACACACACACACACACACACACACACACACACACACACACACACACACACACACACACACAGTCAACCTGCAGAGGCCATGTAATGCATAACAATCAGCTCTGAAACAAAGGCAGGGAGGAGGGGGGGTGTTCGACAGACTTGTGTGTTCATGTGCATCTATTCAACTATTCATGAGCTGGTGTGTGTGTATGCGTGTGTGTGTGTCTCTCACCTGGAAGTAGCAGGTTAGCATGTGTGCTCTGAGGCCTCCTGCATGTGTCTGCAGGCATTAGTTTGATGAGTGTGTGTCTGCAGACATTAACCTGAGGAGTGATGATTCCAGCCTGCTTGAAAACCTAATAACAAAGACACACAATATTTTTATCATGACAGTACAGACACACAGACACATGTTCAGCAGAAACACTGAACACTCTCATAAGTAATTACCTCCATGCTCATTTCCGAGCAGGTGTTTCTTCTCACACTGGCCCCAGAGTGACGCCGGCGCTCACTCTGTTCTGCTTACAGCTATATTACTTATGCTAATGTGTGTCGCTGGTGGCTCATTGTATGTAAGCTCGTTATGAGCCGTTGATTGAGGTGGAAGGGGCCTGGAGGGCCAGAGACTTCCCTGTGAATGTGCATCTGTTCTGCCTACAGTGTATGCCCTTGAGCAAAACACTCAGACATGCTCTTAATGTGCTCATTTGGTCACTGGTCACATGTAGCAAGAAGGAGTTCAAGAATCTTGGAGTGGTGCAGCGTCAGCAGAAAAGTGGACATTGTACCGGACTGTTGTGGTGAAGAGGGGGCTGAGCCAGAAGGCAAAGCCCTTGATTTACCAGTCGATCTTTGTTTCAACGCTCACTGATGGTCATGAGTTCTGGGTAGTGACCAAAAGAATGAGACTGTCGAAATAAGGGGCTGAAATGAGTTTCCTCTGCACAGTCTTAGAGATAGGGGGAGGAGCTCTGACATCCAGAGGGGGCTCAGATTGAGTCGCTGCTCCTTCACGTTAAAAGGAAGCTGTTGAGGTGTTTTGGGCATCTGGTTCTGATGCCTCCTGTGCACCTTTCTTTGGAGGTTCTCTCCGGGAATGTCCAACTGGGAGGAGACCCCAGGGTAGAACCCACCCGCCCTGGTAACACCTCAGGAGGAGCTGGAAAGTGTTGCTGGAGAGAGGGACATCTGGAATACCCTGCCTAACCTGCTATCAGTGACCCGACCCGGATAAACATAAAATGGATGGATGGATGGATGGGTGGATGGATGGATGGATGGATGGGTGGATGGATGGGTGGGTGGGTGGGGTCAGGGATGTTTTACACACATATCTAAAACAAATTGGGTTTCCAGCACGGTGACAGTGTCACGAAAAACTAGCGTCCTAGAAACGTGGTCCTGAAAGTCCTGAAACTGGTCTGCACACATGCTACTCATGAAAACTGCTGCCTGCTGCAGCTGGAAACACTGATACTGAAATCTGTTTTATATTTCATTGTGCCTTTAAATATTTTCCTGTATGTTTTTCTTTTAATGTATTTTTTTTATTTTTTCAATTTGATACATTTTTTTTAATTGTGTTCAGAATTTTGCCAATAAAGTACTGATGAAATAAAACCAAATATAAATATTTCTAAAGACACAATAAGTACTATACACTGACGTTATGAATGTGCTATAATAACCATGCTCCTCCTCTTGCTCTCCACACAACCTCAGTAACACCATCCATCTCTGTCTCCCTCTGTCTCTCATTAGCAGAAGGGCTGGAGTAACTCCCTGCGGCCGATGGACAGACATGGAAACATGAAGGTAGGACACACATGGAAGTCGTTCAGTGATCCTCCTGCATGACTGACTTCTCACCTCCTCCTCACTGACTCTCCTGTCCTACATCCCTCCATCCGCCTCCTATCAGTCATCTTTAATAAGGTCCCACTCCCGTAAAGCTGATGATAGATGGAGAATATTTCCTCCCACACTGTCGCCTGTTCGGCCTTTAATCACTGATTTATGTGAGGACGGTTTGATAAGTGTTCACAGTCGTTCGGAGCAACATCTAGATTCTCTTTCATATATTCACATCTACACGACTTTGCCTCCTGACCAAAGCGGATCCCACTTTATCTCACAGTGACACCTCAGTCAATGGAAAGACATCGTCTGTGTCCCGATTCAGATTCTGACACAGGTTTTTAGTGTCTGTGTGTTTACACTGGAAAATAAAGGACACTCGAGCATTCTTAGTGTGAATACAGACTTTTTTGATTGTGCTGGTGTGGATGGGGATGAAACAGGAAGTAGGAACGCCTCAAAACACACAAACACACAGTTTGATTGATGTGTGTCCACAGAACTAGTTTCATTTATAATAATTAATGATCCTGTGTTTTAACGTTGCCTGAGAACCAAAACAAATCCCCTTTGGGATGTTAATGAAGCAGGGGCTGATGTCTAAGTGACACTAGTTTATTCCACCAGGCTTGAATAAAGAAGTGATGGGTGTTTCTATGGCAACCATGTCTTTCCTTGGCTCTTCTCCTGGCAACAGAAAGAATTATTTTTATTGACAAATTTCCATATGAGCATATACAGTAAATTACACAAAAATCAATACCCCAAAACCCAACTAGAAAAACACGCATCTGCACTCACACATACACACCAGTGGAGAGTTCATCTAAAGTAGAATTTTACTTTCTTTTAATTTACTCCAAGTTAAAGTCTCATATTATTTTACATCATTCCAACGCTTAAATTTGACTTCTGTTTTATGTACTCTTTTATTTAATATATTTTCTAAATAATTCCATTTTATTTACTTCTAAGTTAAAGTAAAACGAATCCATATGCTTGTTTGTGTTTGTTTACATGATCCTAACTGAGCTATGAGCTAGAATTACTCTCAGGTTTGTTCAGTAGTTACTGTTTGTTAAGATAAATGTCAGATTTTCATTTTTATTTTAGGGAATCCTTTTTGGGAGACCCTGACAGGTTCATGGATCTGGAAATGGAGGATTCTCTGTTTCATGTCATATTTAGCAGCTTCCAAACAAAACTGTTAGACCCTCAAAGCTGAGAGAAGATGATTTATCACCTCAAACCAGAGAAACCACAGGTGCTCTGAATTATGCAATACCTCGATTCATTATTAGTCAGCCTTCGACCTTGGATTCCTTTTTTTTTTTTTTTTTTAAGCAGTTTCACCTTTGGTTTTTTAATTGTATTCCTCAGATGCTTGATTTCTAAATTCTGCTCTGATTTATTAATCATCACCTTTATTCTTCACATGCATTATTCCTGATGCTTTCAGTCCTCATTTGTCAGTGCATTTGGCTGCAGCTAAAATATTACTCAAAGTTCGATTGGTGCTCATGTTACACTCATTAAAACACCCCTGACCTTACAATATAATTTTCAAGGGATGTTGTTTAATATTCTTTGCTCTGATCATGTATTGAAACTGTTGAGCAGATTTGTGTGGAATTTTCTGTGGATGCTCATGATCCACAGAGACACAATGCTAATGGTCTTGGACTTCCTCAAGGACAAAATTTCCACTTGTGCTCAAGAAACAGCAAAATTTGATGTGCAGATTACCAGTAAATTTACTGAACCACGCTCCCCAGATAACGAACTCTCACACTTTCTCTAGATCCATCTGCAGGTAAGAATCTCACCTCTGCTCACTAGAGACATCATAATGGGCACACCCTGGCTCCCGCAAGGGGAAAAGAGGCCCCCAAATGGCCCCATATATTGGCACATTTTGCAATGGCAACTATAAATCCCCTTAAACTTCCCATAAAGACACTGTGCAGTGCACTGCTGCAGCCCCATCTACCTTTTGCCTGCATATGAGGCATTTAGGGAACATCTATAAGTTGCAGTCTGCCAAGAGGGGGTGTTTCTGTGATGGGCTTCTTTGCCTGGGGCCCCCCAGAGTCTAGGATCACCACTGCCTCTGGCGCCATACTCAGCACAATTTTAACATTTTAACTCCTCTCCTGTGAAGGTCGAAGAGCAGCTAAATCATCAGTATGTGTTTGGTTTAGTTCAGTTTTAATTTAATTCTGTATCTGTTTTACTTTAAAACCTAAAGGCCACAGTGGGATTTTTTTTCTTACTTTATTTACTTACTCACTTACTTATTTACTTTGCCTGACTTTTGCATAACTTTTCATGACTCCCCCTGAGGCACAGAGAAACCAGTGTGATGGAATACAGACACTGGCTGTGACCTCAGCTGTTGCCGTTTCTGTGGTTATTACTGAGGATATGGCTACGGCCTCATGTGGGCGACCTGTTGGGAGCACCAGCACATTTCCTGGTGGCCTGAGGTTGTTTTGATCTGCTGTGACAGTCAACTTGACTCATTTTAAGCCTCAGTTGGCTGTGTGCATTTGTCTGTGGACTGAGCACTTTGATACTTTGACAGTATTAATATAGAACCTAGACCTGCTTTATAATCAAAGAAGACATGGAAATCTACCTTTATACTATAGGGGCCCTTTAAGTTAAAAGGGAACTGATATCTCAGGGCCACAGTATGTTTGCTTCTGTGAGAGCTCAGTTTCTGTGGATCTGCAGGAATAAACAGAGCCCTGCAAGCTAAAGCTAAATTATTGTGAGCGAATGCAAAAGTAGTTGAGAAAAGAAAAATCTCACAGCGTCCGTTGTATTTCTTCATATAAATCTTCCTATTATTCTTTACTCACTCTACCTGTATAGAAATGATAAATCTATAAGTAACATACTTTAAATCTCATCATCTCTTCAGGTCAGAGGACGGGGAGCCTCTCAGCTTCCACTAGACAGATCACAAAACTCCCAGGAGCCTTTGAACCAATCCGGCTCGGTCCGCAAGAGTCACAGGAGGAAAGGTAAACCACATTCCACCACCTGACAGATACATGCATGAACACATGTTTTATTTTTCAACTGCTCCTTTCATCTGCTTTCACTTAACACAGACGTCCCTGAAGTTCTGAGACGGGAATCCTCTTTTTTTCTTCTCATCTTTTAGTCTCATCTCTTCACATCTTTCTTCATTACATCTCCTCTAATCTTTTCATCTGATTTCTCCTCAGCTGAGTGTGCGCCCTCCATGTCACATTTTCTCATCTTTCATGTTTTTCCCTCATCCCACCTCCCGACTCTTCTGCTCATTTTTTCCCATCATCCTCTTACATACAAAATCATTTTGTGTTATCTCTTGGCTTTTACCATATTTTCTGATGTTACTGCAGCGTTTTATCATTTCTTCTTATCTGTTATGTCACCTATCTCCTTTCCTAACTCATATCTTTATCCATCATTTATTCAAGCAAACAGTTGCTGTGATAAAAATACACACATACACCATCTTCAGCTTTACAGCTTCTACCATCCAATGTGAGTTACTATGGTTTATTAGGTCTCAAATTATATCTTTTACATAATTGATTTCCTTAAATTCAGCTCTTCATGTATTTTTTCAAATAAATTAAGACTTAGTCCACATAATACTATAACCTAATAAGTGGAAAGTTTAGGCTATTTATTTAGTTAGATCCCCGTAGCCACTGTGTTGTAACATTGGCAACTCTTCCTGGGGTCCCCTTAAATTTATATAATACTTCAATGACAATAGACACATAAATACACATCCATATCATTCTTACTCCTGCTACTCCTGCTAAGTCACAAAAAAAAGATAAATAGATATAAATAAGTGGGATAAATCCTGTATCCACTAAAATAATGTCATCTGTCTGCGTAAAATGATTTGTGGGGTTTTAGTTATGATAATATTCCTGATAAAGCCCACTAGAAAGTAGTGCAACCTGCTTTTTACTCTTAACCTCTCAACTCGATATGGGCAGTGAAGAGCAATTGTGCCGATTTATTCTTTGCTACCTGCAATCTGTTCTTCTTTTCTTTGAAAGAAATTCTCACCAACTATTTGCCATATAATTTTGCAGACTATTCTCACCCACCTCCGGGTGAATTGCAGCAGCTGTTAAAAAGCCAGTATAGATTAGTTATCAGGTCACATACATCATTTGCTTGATACTTTGGTTTATGACCAAACATCAGAACTAATGACAATCCCATCAGCCTCAGCTGTGTTTCAGGTTATTTTACGTCCATGCTAATTTGCAAAGGTTAGCATGCTGACATGCTAACCTTTGATAGTTCACTTTTTAAACATTATACTGATGTTAACAGCAAGAGATGACATATTTTTGTGGGCCAACCTGGATGTTAACTTCACCCTGGTTCCCTCAACAAAAAGCCAGTCGCATTTTTACAATTTTATTTTGGATTGTTGCAGAAAATAAACTCTGTGTACTGAAACGTCTTGTTCAGCAGGACGATCTTCACTAATGAACACCACTTTTAGGATGTTTGAAGCCTAAATACACCAGAAGTAAAAAGCTAATGTTATGCTAAAAACCATCTACACCACGGTCACATGACTTCAACATCACCACCACTAAAGTTCAACTTGTGGCTTGATTTAGCCCTCACCTCTTCTACACAAGCGTTTCATCTTCCAGTTAGTAACAGTTTGTAAGAGCGTGAGTATAAACACAACAAGGCTGTATATATGTAGATCTGTTTCTATAAATCACTGGCTTTGCCCTTTAACGTCTGGATTCAGCTCAGTTCTGCCTCTTGTTAATCTTCACACCCTCCACCCCTCAGGGACATTAGTTTGCAGCAGCAATGGGACTGGCAGCACCTCCATCTCCTCTGTTGCCATGGTTGCCATCCCCGACTGCATCGACAATGCCACGCAGACGGACATCAGCTTCCAGAACATCATGACACTCGGGAGGAGCAGAGGCCATCACCACCACCACCAAGGCGGCTCCTCCCCTCCGCCTCCTCCCCCTTCTCCTCCCCTCCCTCACCTCATGGGACCGTACGGGATCAATGAGTTGTACGTCCTCACCTGCTGCTTTGGAATCAATTCTCTTTGCTGTGTTTAGAAAAAAAATGACTCCAGATATGAAAAATCAATAATGTTGGATATGACAGTCATTGATTTTTCTTTCTCCTCCCTCCAGCTGTGTATTTGAGTACAATGACCCCAATGACTACTTTGACGTCTCGAATCATGAGGTGGACAGGCAGGATGACCTGGAGTACGAGGTGAGAACTCTCCTGCTGTATTACCATGAACCAAATGTCAACATAAAATGAAAAATATCAGGCAATTTTTCATTCAGTGAGATAATTCTCAACCTTTTTTTCAAGTACTGCCCTCACTGTATTGAGCTTGAATGCTTCATCATACTTAAGTCTGGATTATAAACAAAGCAGAACAGCCAACTGCTCTTCACTTGCTATAAGAGAATAAACTTGTTCAGAGAGGAGAAGCTCCCTTTTAACTGTAAACCATAGACTGTAAATCAAGATGGACGTAGCCTCTGTGACATCACCCACAGGTTTCTGAAGAACGGTTTTGAAGCTCAGAGTGAGCTGCTCCACCATTGCCATCTTGGAAGTGCCTGACTCCACAGTCTTAACTCCTGGCTAACCCAAAAATGGGCAAAGAGGTGTGATGTGTATGAAGCTGGGACGTCGGTGCATGCCAGTTTGTGGCAAGCATACACTCACCCACCTGTCACTCAAAGAGGCCACGCCTTCAATTATGCATAACTTTAAGTCTTCATAAAATGTTAACAGGTGAATTATATAAAAAAAATCATTAACAAGGAAATTAGCTATTGAGACCAAATCTGTTTTCTGTACCAGGTCGTCAACATGTTTCTGTTGTAAAGTTGGACATTTCAACATGGGAGTCTATGGGGATTGACTCACTTTTGGAGCCAGACTCTAGTCGTCATTAAGGGAACTTCAGCACATCAACCAACCAATAATTAAAATCTGTTTGCATGTTGCACTTCTGGCCACACCTCAGTCAGTGACATAACTGTTTGGGGCGTGGCCTGAACAGAGAGAGCAGTCTGAAAGTTATCTCTGTAATTCGAGGGTGATTTTGAATATTTCTGGAACAACAACAGGTTTTTACTCTGAGACAGAAAGAAGAAGAAGACAGTTTGGCTTTAAGGCCTTTTAACTTCTTTAGTTTAGGGTCCAGTGCCTTGCTTAAGGGCAACTTAGTTGCGAAGGAAGGTGAGAAGGAAAGAAGTGAGGAGGATGGCGGTAGGGGCTGAATGGAGGATGAGAGTGAAAAAGAAAGGAAAAAAGAAAGGAAGGGAAGGATAGAGGTAAGAGGCAAAGAGTGGGATTTAGGAGGATGAGTGAGGAAGGAAAGAAGGGAACAACAGCATGAGAACATAAATAATTGAATATAGACATTAAGGAAGATGGAGAAAGTAAATGGAAGGAGGATAAGAGGAGAAAGGGAAGGAAACAGTGAGCAAGGAAACCATGAAATGAGACCTGGAGGACGGAAAGGGACCAGTGGAGAAAAGGTTAATAAAGACACAGTATTTTTGTTTATGCTGCAAAATGATCCACAGTCCACAGAAATGTTACTGAAACAAATTGATCTCTACAAGCTGTCGTGTTTGTCGAGAACATCAGGATGAGTGATAGACTGGGTTTAAGTTCAGTTTATAAATGTCTAATGGACGACTGTTTTTAGCTGAATGGCCCTTTTTCTTTTTTCGCTCTGTTAGTTCGCTGCTTTTTCCTGAGACAAACGGCAGTTTGGTCATTAAAGAAGTCAGCAAAGTGGAAACGCTCGTGCCCTCTCTGACTTCCTGTTCCTCCTCTACATGGTCATTCTTCCATCGTCTCTTTCTCTCCCTCTTTCATTTTCCTCACACTCCATCATTATATCCCCATAAATTACTTCCTTTTTCTGTCTTGAGTTTCATCCTTCATCTCCTCCCTAAATCACTTCCTCTTTGCTCTATGAGTTGTTGTTCAATGGTCGAAACTGAGGGTATACATTGGTCTTTGATGGGGTGGTCTATGGTTTCTGATCTAATAAGCTTATAACTTTTGATGGTCAGAGCTAGACTTTGGTCTGAGCTCATCTTTGGGAGATGCCAAAAAAAGTACTAGGTACCAGGTACTAGCCACAACTTGGAACCAATAAAGGCGAGTGGAGTCGAGTTGAGCCGGTTCCATCCAATGGAAAAGGCTGTAAGATGATCTTTAATGGTGTCAGCTGGTCTCTGATAGCATAATATGTTTTTTTATGATTTTATGATGGATTTCGTGATAAAAACTAGTCTCAGCTCGTCTTTGAGAGGGATGTATCTTGCTGGTAAAGGTTTTTAAAAGGCTACAGCAGCTTGATCTACCTTTAACCAAATGTCAGCATTAAACAGCACCTGCTTTTGTTCAGATTAAAGGCCCAGCCACAGCAATGTTTAAAAGTTTGCTGCAAAATAATTCACTCCAGTGGAATCACTCTTGTCAGTGGATTTGCTCGGGGGCAGAATGTACATCCGTGTAAATCTTCTGTCAGCTTCAACTTTCATGAAGTCTGACAATGGCAACATCCCTGACGACCAAGAGCAAAACTGGTTCGACAGGGCTGACCTTTGAGAGAACAGAGAGCCAGAGAAAACTAAAGAGCAGCGCTGCCCACCATAAACCAATCAGTGATTCTTTCCTTCCTCTCTTCTTCCAGGAGGTAGAGCTGTACAAGTCCAGCCAGCAGGAGAAGTTGGGTCTGACGGTCTGTTACAGGACGGACGAGGAGGAGGATCTGGGGATCTATGTTGGAGAGGTGATGAGAGGAAGCATTGCTCTACTCTTCATCCCTATTACTCCTTCGTTCAGATATTTTCTTATCTATTCACTTATTTATTGCATCCATCCATTCATCACTTTATTACTTCATCCTTTAAATCATTCATCCAACCAATTACTCACAATTTCTTTCCATTCATTCAGCCAATTTATACTGACCTACTATGCACTTATTATGCATTCATCTGTTCCTTAATTCATGAAGTCATTTATTTATCCTTACATCCCTCCTTTAATTCCTCTCTCTCTCTCCATCTGACTTCAGGTCAATCCAAACAGCATCGCAGCCAAGAATGGACGCATCAGGGAGGGAGACCGAATATTGCAGGTACACAAACAAAGACAATTTAAACAGTAAAAGCCCTGCATTCGAAATCTTACTTAATTGAAAGTACAGGCGTATTATCAGAAAAAAAGTTGCAGGTAAATTCCCTGTAACTGACATATTACATATGTATGACATTATTACATCATTGATACTCATATCAGTGCTGTAGAAGCATTTTACTGTTGTAGCTGCTCGAAGTGGAGCTAGTTTTAGCCAGATACAGTTAACTACAAACTTGACTTCACCTCAAACCATTAAAAAAAAAAAAAGTCCACTTTGAGCAAACTATCTGCTAAGAAAGAAAGTAGGATGTGGTTGTTTTGTTTTTTTCCCCCAATCAAACTTCTGTTTCAAAAGGTCAAACTAAAACTTTTACACTTATCTACTACACTTATCATAGTTCTTTTTTATAGTGTGTTCATTAAAGTGGAGAAATGTTGAGTAAGATTTATAGATATTACAAGATGTACAACATGACAAAAACAAACTAAACCAAACAGATATGTTGACCCAAGTCCAATTTGAAGCACCAGAGAAATATTGTGAGAAATAACAAATAACTCTTTTGATTATACCCAGCCACTCCGTGATTATCCCCAGGACAAACATAGTTTTTCTATGTGACCACAGTGAATTTAATCAAATGATGAAAAATTCTCCGTATTCATTAATATTGAATGTTGACCTTCAGGTTCATGAACATACAAACTTGTCCTCTGACAGATTGACTGGTGCCATGGGGGTTAAAAATAGATTCAAATCAAACTATGTAAATTTATACCTGAAATCCCTGGGGCAGTCATGACCAATCAGAGAGAGCTGTCAGCAGCCCAGTTACTGCTGTCCTAAAAATAGACTGAGAGAGATGGAGGGAGGAGGGTGAGGGGGGGCAACTTTGTCACCCAGTGTTACCACCACACTGTTCAGCTGTTTGTGAGACTGTAGAGACCGTTGATAAAAGTCAGTCACTGTCATATTTTGATTTAAGTAAAGATGTTTCCAGTCTGACTGTTGTAACACAGCAGTGACTCAGCTCCACTTGAGAAAAGCATTTCTAGGTTCTACGGTTCTATGTTCTAAACACTGCTCCAAACTTTGGGATTTTTTATATGAGCTAGTGAGACAGGATATATGATCTGGGGAGTTCAGTTTGAGTGACAGATCCATTAGTTTGAAAGTTTATGAGACACCAAAACACTGCACACAAGTTTATCACAATAAGAGACAACGTGTGTTTCCCATAGCAACAAACACAAAGTAAAACTGAGTGAGGATCAACTGGCAACCTCCAGGGCTGATAAATGAAGCAAACGAGCAAGTGGCGAAATCTGCAGTTCCTCTAATGACCACTTGAGACTGGCTCCAACAGTGAGTCATTGGGAGTTTAACCTTTTCGACATTTTGTTAAATCAGTGTTGTTGTTTCTGCCCTGCAGCTAGACTCCCACATGTGTCGACTTGACATTGAAAAACGAGCGTGAATAAATTTATCTCCCTGACATTTCTTCTCTTATCATCCTCAATTCGTGCGACTGACAGGGAAAAAGGTAAAGTTGGAATGTGATAAGAATAGACCAGTTGCACCTGGCATTGCTATGGTTACCTGGCAGTGGACCAGTGATGTCAGCAGCGGTTCCCATGACAGCCATCACCACAGAGATGAAAGGCCTTTTGGTCCAATGTGGTGTCTCCCTGCAAGTTTGGGGAACATACCCATCAATACAGCAGCAACATAACATACACATACCATACCATACCATACCTGTGAAGTGGTTCATATATGTTTTATAGTTTCAGTTCATATTTTTTATTCTTCTGATAGAAAAACTTGTGCTGCTTCAAGATCATTCTCTATTTTGTATTTAAACAGAAAATACAAATGAATGGAGCCCAGAGGCTTTCTTGGAGGAAGGAAAATTTAAATAGTGTCCTTGCTAAATGTGATCCCATTTGTATTTTGCTAATGTATGATATGACTTTTGCTAAGGAATACAAAGAAACTAATCTCGTTATCTTCCTCATCTAGATTAATGGAGTGGATATTCAGAACAGAGAGGAAGCAGTGGCCATTTTGACCAGAGAGGACAGCATCAACTTCTCCCTGCTGCTCGCCAGGCCGGACATAGAGGTGACACGACATGACACGACTGAACCACTGTCCTAATCAATGCTCGGGGGTTTACAAAGTGCAGGAACCATATCAACCAAAGTTACAGGTTAACTTCCACTGGTGAAACTAACATCTATGTCATACAGGAGCAGCATGGGCTGTACAAATCTAATGCAAGCTTTAAATTGGGTCGTTTACGCTACAAATTTTGGTCAGTTTTCTGTAACCAGTTTAATTTACCACAGCCAGTGGAAAAGTTTTTGTCTTGGTATTAATGAATTCCACTTGGTTTTCAACTTATTAGACGGAGCGCAAGACGAACTGATCAGACTTTGGTGGTCAAAGGTCAAGTTGAGACTTTGTTCAGCAGTTATGACAAAATTTCACACAAATGGTTCATATTTTATATGAGTCTGGATAAACAGGGATGCAACCTGAAACTAGTCTGAGTGGCGAAGGCATACAACCGCGAGGCAGTAATTCTAGTTTAGTAGTTTAGTATCTTGACAACTACTTGATGGACTGCCATGAACAGAACATAGTGCCCAGATAATGAATTGTAATCACTCACCCTCGGACTTTTCATTGAGAGCCCTGTTCAGGTCAAAGTTTCATTTTCTCGGTGCTCGTGTTGAAACTTGGTTGTGATTGGCCAGTGAGCCAAGTCCCAGAACACGCATGTTGACCCTGAACGACAGAAACAGAAAGGGTGGTTAAAAACTGTATGGATTTTTTAACGGTCCATCAGCCCACTGATGCAGCGGCCCATTGGGATTTGTCCTGGTCAGTCCAACACTGCTTTTATATGAGAAAGGTTTTCTTAATTTTCAGGTCCAGAAAGAGTCGTCACATTCATCCAGCCGAACAGTTTCTCTCCCGTTTCATCACTCAGCTCACTGCAACCCAGTTTACTAACCTACTTTCTCCCTGTATAACTTTGGCTGCTGCAGGTGGCCGACAGGAGAGGAAAGATTCATAAAAGCCACAGTTTATTTTGCTGTGTGGTCGGAGTCCTAGTTTCTTCCAGCAGGGACATTATGTGTTCACCTTCTCCCTCCTCCTCCGCCCATTTGTGACCAACATATGGAAATCTAATGGCTGAATTGGAGTAAATTTTGATTTCCTGCTGCAAGTATTGAGATTTTTGACACCCTGTGATCTTTCCAGTAGCACATCTATAATTGGCCCAAAGTTTAATCTGCTCCTCTGCCTTCCACTGAATATAATGTTATAATGAGAATGTGGCTGGAGGTTCTGTATGCAGTCCAGAACATTGGTTCACTTGTTTGATATCTCTTAGGTACAAACACGAGAAAGAGTTCCCCTCAAATAAAGGCTGAATAAAGGAATGACAAAAGGGGGATATTTATTTTTACAGCTGAAGTTAATAAAGATACGCTCACTCTTTACAGAGAATCACAGTAGGTTATATATGGTAACTTTTGCACAAACTACACATAAAATGAAAGGTATAGTGTATGATAAACACTGCGCACTGTGTCCTGGCTTTTGCTGCACAAATGCAACATAGAGAAACAACAATACAAACTGAGCTAAATTAAGGCAATTGTTATAATTTAAGATACCCTGACCTGAATGCAGACACAAAAACTGGGCTGGTAGAGTTCAATGATGAAGTAAACAAAGAATGAAACAAATCCAATGAATTAAAGTGGCCGTTGATCCACAGTCCAAAAACGAAATCCAAGACTAAGGAACTAACATGGGAGCTTGAAGAAACACTGGGGAACATGGCAGGGACAAAAACAGACGAAGTGACAAACACAACAGGGAGTACAGAGACTAAATACACATCTGGGGACCAGGTAACAAGACAGACAATCACAATGGAGGGAAAACAAGAAAAAGACAGGAAGTAAAAAACACCAGGGAGCACACAAGGTAAGTGATTTCAAAATAAAACACGAAATAATCCAAAAGTCCAAACCAAGTCCAAAAGTCCAAAAACTATCATACCAAGGGCAGATTATGACAGTAATAATAAATAATTAATAATGAAATAAAACAAAAATATGTGATGTGATACGTAAGGTGGACAAATAAGTCCAGGTGAGTAGTCCTGTCCTCTCTCCCAAACCACTGTGTATTCATCACAATAATCTGTAGCTGTAGCACATACAGTATATATTTGGCCTACATCTATCAAATTAACTAAATCATCATAATTGAAATAATAATACTCATCTTATAAGAAACTCACAGTTTTTTCATTGAGTTCAAATCACTGCGCTGGATCTTTAACAGTCTGAAACCACACTGCACTCAATCTTCTGCTCTCACTCATGTTCACAATCAGCCTTTTTTCCTCATATCATAAAGGTCATATACAGGACCCCACTGTACATAATACTAATGGCTGTGTGTTTTATCACACACACACACACACACACACGAGCCATAATAAATGTTTATAGTATGACAGCAGCTCCCAGAGTGTGTCCCCACATGTGCTGACAGAGAAGGAACCGCACCATAGCATATTCATACATGTCAGTTAAAACACACTCCTTCATACATATTCAGTGAAAAATGTGCACAGCGTGTTTTTGTGTGTGTGTGTGTGTGTGTGTGTGTGTGTGTGTGTACACACTCAGATGCCAACCACATGAATGAGCTGTCACTCAGTCATTCAGTCAATGCTTAGACAATTCTGACACTTCAGCCTGTCAGATCTACTTGTACTGAGAGAACAGGAGATGATGGATGTTTTATCGAGTAAGCAAATACCAAATGAGGGACGTGATGGGAGAGCAGCTGTGACGACAGAGGAGGAAAGAGATCCCCAACACCCACATATATAGTGACTGCTATCATCCACACCCAGGAGGATCAAATCTGTCATCAAAAATAAAGTCTCAGATACAAAATATTACAAAAATAAAATAAAACCTCACTAATGAAGGGTGTACTCACTTCTTTTGCAATTGGTTCTTCAACATGGAAATGTGTTGTCTGCTTTTGCCCTTTTAGTAACGGGGCAAACTATGGTCACATATAGGTCAACATCTGTCAACAACTGTCCAGATAGTCATGAACAGAGGTGCAGCTTGTAAACAGGTGAGACAGGTAACTGCTTGGGGCCCCCCAAGGGCTAACAAACCTTACTCCACAGCAGTGTCACAAAATGAGGCTCCCTCTCCCTTAAACAACCAATGGACAGTTTGCAGTGACATATCAGTAGGACACATCTAAATGATAATAAAACTAGAATTACTTCCTTGTAGTTGTATTCCTCCGCCACTCAGACTAGTTTCAGATTACATCCCTGTTTATCCAGAGTCATATAAAATATTAACCATTTGTGTGAAATTTTGTCATATTTACTGTGTGAATCTTAAGTAATAGCTAAAAAGTGTCACACTGAACTTGACCTTTGACCACCAAAATCGAATCAGTTCATCCTCGAGTCCAAGTGGGCATTTGTGCCAAATTTGCAGGGTTCTGGAGCTATTGTGTTCACCATGATTGGAGGGGCCATTTTTTACCTAGGGCCCCAACAGACTCTAGAATCTGAAATACACTGATCTCAGTCTTGCTCCTGGGAGGATGAACCCTTTTCAATTTAAAGTCTTAGACCAATGTCTCTGACATGAGGGAGAAAAAAGTTTAAATTGTATGACAAAAATATGATAATATCCTGCTAAATAAAACTGCATCAAGGCAGTAAAATATCATTAATATCATGGTGTGATATTTACAGTGTCAGAAAGACTGTATTTTGTATCAACCTGCTGAAGAGAGACAGAGGGGGAGAAGTGAAGGTATCAGATGGATGGAACGATGAGGGGATGAAGGGATGATGGGTGAAGAGAGGAAAATGGAGGACTAGTTATTTATATTGTGTGCTCTATTTTCTCTGTCAAGGTCAAACACACAAACAAGATATCAATCATTACAAACAGGTCACAATTGGACAATTTCAGTTTTAAAAAGTGGCTCAGTAAATTCCTAAAGCAGCTGCTCATTTATCAAACAAACAGGAGGAAATAGTGCATTTGTTAGGAACTATTTTCAGTGGCGGATTAATCCGCTTTTGGTGCTCAAGAGTGTATTCGAGACAGCAGGATAGTGTGTGTGGGACTGAGCCAAAATAAACTACAGTCTGTGTGTTCATGGTGATGAAGCAACATATCAGTGCTACAATGTGACTCACTGATGTGTAGTTATAGTTCAATTCTGTGTCAGCAATGAGAAAAATATAAGATATCACAAGACTTTTTGTTTGACTCTAAAATCAAGTCTTTTCGAAGCTGTGAGGCCGACACATCCTCGCCTCAAGAACACAAGGAGTACAAGAGCACAAACAAACACACACATGTACTGTCCACAGAAACAATACAATGTTGATAGCATTATGTCCAAATCAGTGTCCTGTAGGAAGGTTGTAAACAAGAAACCGCTCTGCAGTGTCAATAAAACATATTAAAGTCGAGTGAATTCAGCACAGGAGACAACAACAACAAAGCTGGTGGAGTGTTCACAGTAGATAATCCTATTAAAACACAGAACAGCTGTTCTACATCACTGCACTGACAACAGTGGAGAAATTTAACTTTTAAATCTCTACACTCACTGATGTGTGAGTGTGAGAAGCTCCTCATTTGTGTCTGCTCCAACTTAATATAGACCCTGAAAAAGGTTCTGTAAACCATCGTCACCAGCATCTCAGATCCAAACAATGATTCGTCACAAGCCCCCCTCCCCTCCATTCACGTTCTCAGTCAGCAAGTGTTATGAAGCCCAGTGAAAGTGTCGACTAAACATACATCAATAAGCACAACTGAATAAAGTTACCCTGTGTACATGAAAGCGAACAAAAAGCAACAACTATTAGCCTACACTAGCATTGCCGTGATATGCTCAGTGACGGTTAGCCAGATAGCGATGGCAATATTTGCAGAACCCATTTATAATATGGGAAACAGCAAGTTGGCTAATGTTATCATGCTACTGTAGACGTCACTTATAAAGACAGACATGTAACATCAAGTTACAGGCATATGAGGTAAAAGAAAAACCAGTTCTGAGTCAGGCTGGAGACTTTAGCAGCTTGTAAGGTTCTCCTCTCTGTTAAGCCAGACCACTCCATGGTTGGACTGGGAAAGAAATTCAGTCTTGGACTGATCCACTGGGACCAGCTGCATGAATGACACTGATGGTGCAGATAAAATCTTGGAAAACTGGATAATGGATGTAATGGATATTTTGACAGTCCAGCAGTTAAACCGGGATTTGAGCTGGTAGTCCCCATGGCCAGTCCACCTGTGCTGTGGTCTGATGTCTTTCTTTGGCTTCATTCTCTGCTCAGGACCCCATTACTCCACTATATCTTTACATAGAAAATAGTTGTATTGCTGCTGTATTATTGTTTAAAATCTTGTTTACAGAACCTTTAACTTTATTTCCACATTCATATAAATCTTCTGCGCTTCTTTCCAGAATGACAACCCTGCTGATCCAGAGGAGGACATGGAGATGACTCTGGAAGGAGGAGGTTTCCACCCAAACCCTCAAGCCTCCTCTTGCTCCCTCAACTCATCTCACCTTTCTGGCTACTACCGCCTCCGCCGGGGAGGAGGAGGAGGCTTGGCCTGCCCTGGAGGAGGAGGAGGAGGAGGAGGAGGAGAAGGAGAAGGTGCAGGGGGTGGTGTGGAAGTGGAGGAAGAGGAGGATGAAGAGGGAGAGGATGGAGAGAAAGGACAGAAGGAGGACAGAGACCCACCTGTCCCCCTCCCTCCTTTGCTGAGTCTGGCTCCGCTGCTGTCCAATAGCCAGGAGCTGGACAGCGGAGTGGGCCGGACCGATGACAGCACCCGCTACGAGGAGCTCTCAGAACAAGACCTACTGGGGGACCAGACCAGTGCCTGTAACACCAACACCACCAACACGCCGGGCAGCACCAGGAAGTTCAGACCAGGACCCAGCCCCAGGTAGGACCGCAGATCAGATATCAAATCCAAGAATGTCAGTGTTTGTGGAGAAACTTACATTTTTAAATTGACTGTAGCCATGTGAAAAGTAGCAGATACAAAGAGTGGGAAGGGCTCTCAGATTGATATCTAATACTCTGAGTTTTAGCGCACCATAGAAAGCCCTCCTTGTCTCCTGTACCCAGGCCCAGTCCCAGACCCAGTCCTGGCCTTGGCCCAAGCACCAGGCCAATCCCCAGCCCTGGGAATGGACGAGGAGACACTACCCCTCCTTTCCTCCACCTGCGAGACCTCCAGCTCAGCTCAGACTCTCTCCCCGGCCTCGACTGGACAGCTGGAGGAGGAACAGGAGGACCAGCGTACAGCCCCCACCACCATCACCACCACATGGTAGGTCTTGATAAAGGATACATTTGGTGACCTGGAGGCCTGTTACTGTCAACAAATCCCACAAAAAGGTCCACAAATGTGAGCTGATTTTAAAGATTTACATCTTCAGTGGGAAACAATGAGCTCAAAGCCGAGACCCAAAGACAGAGGAGGGCATTCAGGATGTGTTGAGAGACAAACATTGTCCTTTGGGTCTTTTCATGGGATTTGTTGACAGTAACAAAAACATAGAATAGAATTTGACTTGTTCTTTTTACAGCTGATATGACCTTAAAAGGTCCCATATTTTACTATTTTTGGTGTTTTATTTGAAGTGTTGATCCATAAGAAAATATATTTGTGGTTCTAAGAGCCAAAAACCATTTCAATTTAGTTTAACATCTCTCTCAGGCTTCTCTGGAGCTCTAGTAACAACAGGTCGGTGATCTAATAAAATATAGCAGATTTTAAGTAAACACTCAGTTACACGAAATCCTGCAAGGTCGGATGGCTGGTCCAGGTGGGCAGGGCTTGGGGCATGGCTTATGCTTTGTTGTGACATCACAAAGTTACTGAACTCCTTACAGCTCATTTTAAGGCTCAGTTTCTGAGTAGAGGCTGTGTGCATCAGATGTATGCTGATGATACAGTAATTTATGTTCATGCACAAACTAAGGCAGTAACACCATGGTACATGTTCAAAAATGGCTGGTTGGTTCACAATTATACCTTAATGTTAAGAAGACAGTCGGTATGTTTTTTAGCAAGACCAACACTACATCTAACTGTGAACCTAAGGTCTATATCTCTGGGGAGGCAATTCAGATAGTATCTCATGTTAAGTACTTAGGCATCACTCTTGACTCTACACTATCTTTTAAACATCAAGTGAGAAAAGTAATGCAAGTAACTAAATATAATTTAGCTAATTTTCAATATATAAGAAACTGTCTAACAACATATGTTGCTAAAATCTATTTAAATACTATGATCATCCCCCACCTGACATACTGTATGACAAGCTGGACCCAAGTGAATAGCTCAATACTGAAACCAATTCATTCTATTTACAAAAAGGCCCTTAAAGTCTTAGACAGAAAACACAAATTATACCATCATTGTAACATCCGTGAAAAGTATAGCTTACTTAGCTGGGTTAATATGCTAAAATATGCTGATGCTTGTCTGCTCTTTAAGATTGCAAGGCTCCCCCACCACTCTGTATAATTCATACAAAAGAAAACATCTAATAATAGAACCACAAGATCGGCTTTAAGAAGTGACTGTGTAATCCCTCATAGGTCGACTACTTTTGGTCAGTTATGTTTCTCTGTGAGAGCCTCTAAGTTATGGAACACATTGTCAGCAGAGTTAAGAAATTGCACTTCCTATTTTAAATTTAGCCACGATGTTAAGGACTGGCTTTTAAGCGGTCAGACATGTGAACACTCTTAAATGGTATTATGCTAACTTGTTGTTGTTTGATATATGTTGTTTTTATATCTATTTTATGTATCTTTTTAATATGTGTTATTTATTAATCTGACTGATGAACATCTGGTCATTATGTGGTTTTTAGACATCCTGCCAGAGGACTGCAGTTGAAAATTAGCCTGTTGGCTAACACTGGCACATTTACAGAAAGGTTTATTAATGTGCACTGTCCTTTTCAAATAAATAAATAAATAAATGAAATGAAATTTCTCTGTGTATTGAGGTGGATCACTAACAAGGCAAAGTGGGCAATTGCCCGAGTTGCCTCACACCCTCAGGGTCCCCAAAAGCTCCAAATTTGTTAGAAATCTGCACCACTGAACTACAAACCTCTACCCTCCATCTTCTGGCCCTGATCTTGAAGAGGGACTCTGTGTCTATTTTTTAATATATATATATATATATATATATATATATATATAAAATTTGTTGTAAAGTTTCAATGAAATTGGTAATTTTTTTCTGTGTAATGTAATATATATATTGATAACCTCAGGCAAGGTTGTATTATTCCATCAAAGGAATTCCAGGAAAACTGGAAGGCTACTTTCATTATCAATAGGTCAGACAATTATTTTCTTTTAGGGCTGCACGATATGCAAACACAATGATATGATTTTTGTTGAGTCTTTACAAACATGTTCCTTTACGTCTTGAGAATGTGATTGTAGGCCAGAGAGTCTCTGTAACACTATGACGCTTATGGTGTTAACAATGCACAACAATGTGACACATTTTACCTTTATCAAAAAAATTGCAGCTCGTGTGGTTTTTAATTAATTATTTAATTGTGCAGCCCTATTTCTTTTAATACTCATTTGATCATTCGAAGATCGGTCAGAAACCCCAAAATTTTGAGTTTGTTATCAACTAAAACTGGGAAACCAGCAAATATTTACATTTGAGAAACAGGTAACAGTAAAATTTTGGCATTTCTGCTTAAAACATGACAAACAAATAATCAATTATCAAAATTACTGCCATTTTTTTCTGTTGATCAACCCATCATTTCAGCTTTAGAGCACTGGTTGGTTTGAAACTGTAATAAATAGTCGTGGTCAATAGGGTACAACAACAAATTATTGCCCTGAGAGGAAAATCCAGCCATGACACAAAAATAAAATCTAGATTAAAATTATTATGATTAGTGGAAGCTATGAAACACTTGTGTGGCCTGTTGTTGGTTTCTGGCTGCTAACTGACCTTTGACCCGCAGCACTACCACCACCATCACCACCAGCCGCCTCTGACGATGATGATGATGATGCCGGGCCTGACCGAGGAGGAGTGCCAGCGGTACCAGGAGCTGCTGGAGATAAAATGCCAGTACGAGAGACGCAACGAAAAACAGCAAAGAGAGGCGGCGAAAAACAACGCTGAAGCAGAAATGAAAGAGCAAGAGGAAAGAGAAGAGGCAGAAAAGGAAGGACAAGAGGAAGCCTCTTCTTTGGTGGTGGATGTGAACTGCAATGAGACTTTCAGTGAGCACGAGTTGGCGCTCATTGATGAGGAGTTACGCCACCTGGAGTTTAAGTGTCGCAACATCCTCCGTGCCCAGAAGATGCAGCAGCTCAGAGAGAGGTGCCTCAAAGCCTGGATGATGGAGGAGGAGACGGTGGCTGCCGGAACAGGGCGACCGGGCCCTTTGGAAGCAGGTAACCATGACAACCACTGAGGAATGTGTGACAGAAAGAAAGCCTGATATTTTGTGTATATTAGTATCCATGGACATCTGAATTACAACCTGACAGGAGCATTTTAAGAAGATGAATAGAGAAATTCCACACTATTCAACACTATTCATAACTGAGAGGAATAGTTCAAGTTGTGCTTTTGTGTCAAGCAGCGGAAACTTTAGCCTCGACTTAAGAACCTTAAGTTTTTACTACTAGAAGTGCTGGTAGGTGGGTTTTGTAACCCATGAACAAATGTCACCCCCCCGATAAGGTGAAGGTAAAGCCAGGAGTGAAATGTGGATCCTAGGCAGTGTGCAGGTGGTAAACTTTTTTAATCTTAAAAATAAAAAAGCTAATTAAAAACAATACAAAATCCTTTGTTGTAGGTATGGATAATGATAACGATGACAACGACGACCCTCACCATCACGAGTTGTCGGCCATCAATGAGCTCCCGGAGCGGGAGCGCTCAGACGACAAAGACAGCACCAGCGCCTACAACACTGGCGGGGAGAGCTGTCGGAGCACGCCATTGGTCAGCACTGAGCAGATCCCGCCTCTCCATGAAGAGGAAGATGAAGGAGGCAGGCAACTGATGTCTCCGCCTCCTCTCCTCCCCCTCGGTTACCTCCCCCCTTTGAACTCCCCTCTTACCCCGCGGCGTCACAGACGGGACAGAGAGAGACGTCACTCAAACCTCAGCTGCTCTTTCTCCCCTAGCACTTACAGGAAGAATGAAACGGCCAATGGCAACGTGGCAAACGGCTCGAGCTCCACCCCCTCTACACCCTCCAAGTTCAGGTCTTTTTACTTCTGTTAACACATAGTTAAAACTGAATGTATGTTTTTTTGTTACATTTAAATGACTGGATATCTTACTGTGTTTGTTGCCATCATCAGGTCTCTGACCAGAGAGGCGGGGTCGTCTTCAAGAAGGGGTGTGGCCGATGGAGGGCGGGGCTCAAGAGCAGGTACGAGTACCCAGTTATCTGCAAAACTACCTTCATACCTTCAGAAATGTGAGATACAGTAATTTTTGTCATCAAGCTTTTCAAATATACCACCAGAGTCTGTTGGAGGCCTAGGCTAAAAATTGCCTAGTGGCCCATCCAATCAGTGTTCATCATCATTGTGTAATAAATTATCTGACACAGACGGAAAAATGGGCAAAATCTACTGTAAACATTTTTATTATATTCAAAATGTTGAAAAAAAGAAAAGAAAAGAAAAGAAAAATGTTGTAATATTCAGATTTTGCCCTCACAACCTGGAGCCCCAAGCGGTTGCCTGCCTTGCCTGTTCACAATCTGCGCCTCTGACTACCACTGGGTTCTCCAGTGTCAGTATAACACCAGAGACAGAGTTGCCTTGGTGGCTACTACATGCCCTGCCTTTTGTAGCAACAATGCTAGCACTCAGCAGACAGTAGCCCAGTGACAGTTGGTGCCAGTAACGCACCAATAAACACAGCAATGTGCCAACAAAAGAGGTGTGGAAGAACCTAGACTTTCAAAATGTTTGAAATATTTTATGAGGAAGAAAATGCAATAACCCAGAGGTTACACAAAGTGTTTGTTAGCAACAGAACTCCAAAATAGTTCCTAGTTAACTGTGATTTTCATGTAATATTTCCTATTTTTTGACTGTATACTTTATTCATTACCATTGCAGGTGGAGCCACCAACAGGCCCGGAGGCGGAAGTGCAGAGTCCAGTCCCTATTTCACCAGACGACACCACGGCCACAATAAACCATTAGAGCGCTACCAGAGCTGTATGACCCTGCCCTCTGAGGGCCTGGTGGACCCTCTGGACCGAGTGAGAGACAGAGCGAGGGCCGAGGGCGAGGAGAGAGGGATGGGCACGGGCAGCAGCGGCCCAGCCAGCCCCAGGAGTGTGAACAGCGCCCCCTGCGGTCTGGAGGACCATCACGTGGGTGCTTCACGGTTAGGACTGGCATTACCGCTTGGGTTGACACACTCGTCACCGTCTGCCTCACCACAGCGCATGGAGTGGAAGGTAAATACTGTGATCAACATGAAAGGTAATCTGCAGTCTTCCTGTTTGCGATATTGTGATACAAACACATATAGATGTTTTATCACTGAAAATGTTTGAAACCCACTAAACAAAATAGTCATAATCTGTCAGTGTGTTACTCATGGATTGAATTATAGTGAAAATAAATTATTCCCCTTTTTGCTGGGGACCCCCATGAACCCTCTCTAGAACCCCTGGGGGTCCCCCGACCCCACTTTGGGAACCACTGGTATAAAGGACCCCCTTCAACTGTGTCTAAGGAACTCAGATTCATGGAGTTATAGAACCAAAGCCATTTCCTAAACACAGCTTCAAGCCTTGAGGGCAAAAAGAAATCCAGAAATCTGACGGCAAGAGTCACCTCAACAACAAAGACTTCATGAAGCTAAATTAAGCCCTGTGGGCTTAAAGGAAACACAATGACCTGCCTCTGCCTGCTTTTAGTATGACTTTGGACAAGACGAGAGGCTATGAATTCGTTCTCTTTGTGTCCAGGTAAAGATTCGGAGTGATGGCACCCGCTATGTGGCCAAGCGGCCGGTCAGGGATCGTCTGCTGAAAGCCAGAGCCATGAAGATCAGGGAGGAACGCAGCGGCATGACGACCGACGACGACGCTGCCAGTGAGATGAAACAGGTAGAGTCTGCACAGAAATCAAGACGGCATTAATAACCAGCAAAGTGTCTCTCATTCAGTGTGACAAACTGCTCATTAAACCACATACAACTGTCCTTCAAACAGGGCCGATACTGGAGCAAAGAGGAGAGGAAGCAGCAGCTGCTGAGAGCCAGAGAGTACAGACGAAGAAGAGAATTCATGATGCAGAGCCGCCTGGACTACCTCAGAGGAGACAGGTACAGAAAGTCCAGGTTTATCCAAAGATTTCAACAGAAATAAGAAGACTGAGGGTAACGCCTAAATAGTGGTTAATTTCTCCAAACAGTATGGATTTTGTGCAGTGACAACATCAAATATACGTATGTTAATTTAAACAATTTAATGTGAGGTAGTTGATGTTATCAAGACATGTATGAGTATTTTATTTGCTTTTAAGGTTGCTCTTTAAGGTTTGTCTCAGAGTTTACCCATGTCTGTGTTCAACAGCACATCACAAGATTAAGATAAGATCAATGTCAACAACAAAATCCTCTTACCTCCTGCTGCTGATGAGATGCCATTCAGTGTGAAAATCCATAAAACATGACACAGACAAACTCCTGTTGTTAGTCCGAACTGATAATCCATCAGTCAAACAGTCATTTCAGCTTCATTTATGGAAATCCCACATTCTGAATCTTTTTTTTGTCAGTTTGTGTTTGTCAAACTAAGGTTGTTCCAGTGTCGAACCTGAGATCGAAACACTGAACCATTACAGAGAGTTAATCAGCATGATTACCATCAGCTGTGAGCTCAGGAAAACCTGTGAGTGTAGGGCTAAAAGGGCCAGTCCTCAAAATGAGGAATGACACATAGCAATCTACCTTTATACAATATTATTCATGAACCATAGAATTAAAACACTTGCTAATGAGTGAGGTTTTGCAGTTGATCATATTACAGAGACGATGTCAGAGCTATATCTTAATGCAGGTTTAAGTTGTGCTCACAATATATTATCTTGTGTGCACAACACAAGGACTTTTTGACAGTTGCTACGTAAAACGTGTAAAACCACTACAGATTTTCTCTGTTAAAATACAGATTGTGATCTAACTCAGTCTTACCTTTTGGTTTTATTTCCAGGGACCCTTCATCGTCAGCAGGGAGCGCTGAAGACCACTGTTCCTCCCAGCTTCCCCCCAGACAGGACTCCCCCAGCAACAACATCTTGTTACTGAGCCAGAAGAAGATCATGAAGAAGAGGAACCGGCGAATCCTTGACAACTGGATCACCATCCAGGAGCTGCTGGCTCATGGATCAAGATCTCCAGATGGAAAGAAAATATACAATCCTCTTCTTTCTGTGACCACGGTGTGATCTGAGCACAGAGATGAGGAAAAGAGGAGGGAAGAGGGAAGAAACTGACAATAGGATAGAAAGACTTTGGAGAATAAGGCGAAATGATGGAAGAAAAGAAAAATTTTAAACTTTAAGATCTGATTAAAACTGTTCCCTGAACTGTCTTTTATAGCAAGTGGAACAACAAAGGGGAGAAAGAGAAAGATATAAAGAAGTAAATCAAATGAGAGGATGGAGTATAAGCAAAAGTGAAATGAGTTCTGAAAAGGCAGCGATGAGTTAATACTGAACAAGTGGCAACAGCCTCTAAAAGATCTGGATTGACCCTTTAGTCTAGATTTTTTTTTATTCACAGAAAAACTGTGACTTGAAAAGTCGAGTAACTTTTTACAACTTTTCAGGTTAGAAAATAAGAAAGTAAAGCTTAACCCTACAGCTGGACCTGGACTGGATCCTGATCAGGACATGGGTCTCAGAACCAAACATCTTTCATATAAGGACGACACTTGATATGAACCAGGTTGTTCAATCTCTCTCCTCTATGACGTCCCTTCAAACTTCAAGTAAAGACATATTTAAGGAGGGAGACAGTTTGTTCTGCTTCTCAGCCCCATTCATGAAAGTGCTCCATGGTTTGACAGGACTTGGACAGGTTTGATCTCCCAGAGAGTTCAGACACAAAAACATTGCAAACCCAAGTCAAAGGAAGACACACATTCACTTGGGGTGAAGGAGTTAAATGTTTCAGCTTGAGCAAACATGTTTATCCCAGGAGGGAGACAAAAGAACTCTGAGCTGAAGACAGACAGGTAGACTCAGACCACACACACGGCTGGTTGCTAACTAGTTTACAGCTAACATACAAAGTGCTGATGCCCCTTCAGTGGTAAAGAAACTTTGAACAAAGGCAATGAACTGCCAACCGACTCATGGCTGCCTCCTCTGGTTCAAGTTCAGTTTAACTGCGTCGAGTACAAACGCTCAGAGGGACTCGTAGATGTGATGACAACCTTTGAGAGAAGAACTTTTCAATGTCACTTTGTTATAATATAAAAAGTGTTTCAGAAGATTCAGACTTTTGCTTCATGTCTGAGAATCTCACCAACATTTTTTCTCAGAGGACGATAAATGTACATAGATTTATGGTGTTGACACATATTGAAAAAATAATCATAAAGTATTATTGATACACACAGCTGAAGACCAAGATTCAGTATTCAACCACTATGTACATTAAAGGAAGAATTCCACCTTTTATATATGACAGTCAGATCTCATTGATCTGTGACATTCACTGTTTAATTTGACTGACCTGCCTTTAAATTTACAGGTGCATCATTGTAAATCTCTTTCCCAGAATGCCTTTTGAGGCTGAGGGGAAAGGAGACTGGTCAATGATTGTATATGAAGATGAATGACATGACAGCTCTCCAAAAGTGAAGGCGAGACATCTTGATCGCCCCTGGTGACTGGCTGCTGTAGAGCTCATAAACCCCGCCCCCCCCTCCATATTAGCAGATGGGACATTGACTGAACTGAAAACATCAAAGTACACATCAAATACATTTTTCCCAAAAATTATTTCTCACATTTTAGATTGTTCTTATAATGCTGATGTTTTTTGTAACCTACATGTACGGCCTCATCCCCGGATCACTACTGTGCTCCAAATGACGTCATCAGCGCAGAATGGCAGCACTCATACCCAGAATGTTTTGGCTTAATTTTTGTACGGTGGGAGGAAGAGGAGACGTGTCGTCCATCTTTATATACAGTCACTGGGTCTGGTATGATTGTTTCGTTTTTTTACATGGCTAATATTATGTCCATTAAATTGTGCTGCTTATGGGTTTTTTTTCCTTTGACAGCAGGATGGTTCACAGCGTGGTTGGAGCTTCAGGCTGTGTCTGTGACCATGATGTGTAAAATGAAATATTCATACTGAGTCTAATGAAATGCATGAATTAAGTATTGAACGTTGTGGATTATTGGACATAATTCTTGAATCTAAAGTGATGTAGTGTACAAAGCCTTGTGCAGACATTTTCAGTAGTGAAAGATGTGAAAGTGCAGAAAATTCTGAGTTAATTAAATTAAATGAAGTGAAATGAGATGTATGAAGTGCTGCCTGCTCTTTTCTGTGAGTCACACATAGTGGACGGAGTTTCCTCAGTGTCATATTCAATATTGTCATATTGCTACATATTGTCATATTCAATTGAAACATGGCTGTGCCCAAAATCTTTAAGCACATAAACTGTGCCATATTAACCACAGCTAACAAATACAGACATGCTATGACTTCTGTATTGTATTTTTTGTATTTTCTTCGAGTTTGTGGTCATGCTTTGACATGTTAAAAACTGATGCTGTTCGATCGCTAAATTGCAAAAACTGAATTTGAATTGTGAGAGTCGAATGTGTAAGTTGAGGATCAAACACAGTTTCGGAGCAAATGAAATCAGTTTCATAATATTCTACATTCAGTCTCAAGTTTATTGGAAGTCAACTCATAAATTCAAATTATTATTATATTATAAATATGACTTGATTCAAATTCATTTTTTAATGCAGTTATTCAAGCTGAGCAATTCATATTATATATATACAATTCAATACTGCAACACCAGTGAAACAGGAGGCCTCGTCAACGGCTCCCAGCACATTACTATATAAATTCTGCCACCTGCTGGTTGTCTCCTGGAATAGGTCAAGCCTGTTGCAATAAATCTCGGTGTTTTGTTTGGTAGTAATTTAAATTGAGCAGCGTAACACAAAGCTGGTCCAATCACGATTTTGCACCAATGTTAGCAAGTGTAAGCAGGTTTTTTTGACCAGTGTAAAAGGGGCTACACACACACACACACACACACACACACACACACACACACACACATACACTCACAAGGTGAAAACAATTCCAGCCAGCCCTGTTGAGGCTGGTAATAAAGACTGATGAAGAGGGGTGGAGAGTAGAGCTGTGTGTGTTGTGTTTAGAGGAGGGACTCCATCATTTAGAGAAGTGAGAAGATCTTTATTTACCAGTGAAGACAGAAGAGAGGCCAGATTAAACTGAGCCTCAACATGAAAGTCTATTACACTTTGATCTGCTGCTGCTTCCTCTGTGAGTACATCCATCATTTTGTCACTTTCTTGTCATTACATCATTGAAAAGTTGTTATGAATTGATTCATATGAAATTTAATAATTTTTCCATAAAATACAAACCAATGATTCTTGTTAACACATTAAACAAATACTGTATAAAGCTCCATTCTTACTGAATGTAGACAAGTTCAGTCAGTTGTTTGTTCTGATTAATGGAAAATGAGTGAAACCAGATGATCTTGAAAGTTCTTGAGCTGTAGTGGGTAGAGGCTAAAGTCTTATTTTCAGCATTTTAAAATCTAAAAACGACGGTGTCAATGAGAGCTCAATGCACTGCATCTTAAGAAAACACATGCAAGTCACAACACAACCAAATACGTAAAAATGTAGTTTTACATCTCCTCTCTCGTTTCTTTCTGGAGCTCTAGTAACAACAGCTTGACTGTTTTCTGAGTGATCCAATAAAAAAATATAACAGATTTCAGGTAATTACTCAGAGAAACCAAATCCTGCAAGGTTGGATGCTGGGTCCAGGTGTGTGGGGCTTGGGGCATAGCAGAGAACAGTAACTGATTTATCTACATATTAGACCTGTAAAAATCAACCAGTCAGGAACAAATCTTTTCCTGTACAGTAAAGATCAGTGAAAGAACCCTCTGTGAATAGAAGCTGGTGAAACAAAAGCTTTCATATTGGATGGGACTTTGGCTCTTTTTAATGTTTATAATAGGATGGACCTGCGTTATTGCTGTACCAAAATAATGTGGAAGGAATATGACGAAACATTTCAGTCAAAGTTATACTCATTATTTCTACAGAAAAACTCTGCAGTGAGAATAAAAGATGATGGATAAATGAGAGACAAAGAAAAATAAAAATCAAACAGTAACATTCACCTACTAGGCAGGTTTGTGATCCTCAGTCACAGATTGGTTGAACTGGGCATCCCCCAGTGTGACAGGAATCTTTAAGTACAGATAATAACTACTGATTGTTCATCTGTTCAACAGCACTGCAGGATGGAAACACTGGTCTCGTCAATGCACAGATCCCTATGTATTTTGGTGCTGAAGGAGGACAAGTCACAGTTAACTGCGCTTTTATTCTTCCTGCAGAAACGAAGTACTTCTGTAAGAACGAATGTGGAAGTGATGATATTCTCATTGAAACATCAAGAGACACAGCTTATATTGGCAGATACAGCCTCCACTATACAATATATTACCCTTCAATACTGTACTTGACCATCACGCAGCTGCACAAGTCTGACTCGGGGCACTACAGTTGTGGCATAAACAGCTCTTCAGTGAAAAATATATCCAGGAAGTTTGATATCATGGTCATAGAAGGTGAGTTTCTTCTGAAAGTCATACAAAACATTCTTCATTGTTCACTGACAGCTGTCTTCTGATATTTAGAGAATGAATCATTGATGGTGAATCGTTTTGTCTCAGATTCTATTGGTTTGCATGCAAAAATATTTGGGAACAAAGTAGTTTCCTGTTTAAGCTTCATATTAAACTCTTCTTGTTTTCTCAGAAAACCACTTAAATTTAAACCCAATTTCTACCTGTATTGTAATTAAAGCTGCAAAGCTCCAGGTGTTACTGGAGCATGCAAGAGTTTGCCATGGTTACCCAGTGTTTAAGATGGCAACACCGAAGGAGTCATTAGTGGAGACAAAAGTGTTTTCAGGGTCAGACTCCGACACGCCGGTCGATTTACAGTACAAGCTGTGGAGTAATTATTCACAACCCCCCAACTTTGATGTGCACATAATCACAGAGGTTTTTGTTGTCATTTTGCAATTGTGTAATTGTGGCTTGACAGTGCAGAACACCACTCCTGATAAGAAAAGATTGCCACATCTGTTGCTATCACCAAAGTACCAAACCGGGGTGGTCAAGGAAATAACCTGCCGACAGGAAAAGAGAGCCCTTCATGTCAAACTACTCCTTCCTGCTCTCACGTTTGGCAGCTATACTCCTTCCTCTAACAACACTACTGACTCGCCTAAACTGGCTGACTTCTGAAAGCCGAACTGGGCCAAAGTCATCTTTTTGCTCTTTGGTAACATTCTTGTGAATGAAACAGAGCGCAACAGGAAAGCTTATACAACAATGTAAAGGTTGCACACCTCATGAACAGGTGGAATTCATGAGGCTGAAACGAGCGATTTACAACAAGTTTGTCCAGTTAAGGGAGTGCGGTGACTTGACCTGTAAAACCCCTACAAGCCTCGAGACTCCTACCACCTATGCAGCTCACTAGGATTAGTGCAGACAGCAGTTGACAAAGTTCATACACTACTTTGATGTTAAATTTCTACATACTTATGCACCGGATATTCGTAATTATTATCTCCATCGCATAAATAAACATCAAAATACATGCTATCTTACAAGACATGCAATCTTTACGTATCTTTCATGTATTATGTATGTTTTCATTTGTCTACAGAGCAGCTAGCCTGTTATTAAGATGACTTCTTCTACAGCACTTTAATGAGTCGGGCTGCAATGCATGATGGTCTAGCTTGACCGATGTAATGTACATCTTTTGTACACTACATTTTGATGTTCCTCGTGACAATTTTGTGGTGCACTATATAGTGGGAAAAATTTACAGTTGAAAATTCAAACAGCACTACCAAGTGGCTGCTTTATTATATAGTGGACTATAGGGATTCCCCGATTGATCGGCCGCCTATTACTTATACTTATAAATTTCACCTCCATTTGCTTCAATACCAAACTGAACTTTCCAACAATCTTCAACAGCACTCCCGGTGACCTGCACCCCACCACGGATCACCCAACTGCCTGGACAGACTGAGACGAAGGACGCTGCACATTGTGGTACATGGTACTTTTGAAACCTTTAACCTCAGTGTTTCTCTAAATGGGGAAGAAGAGTGTCACGGATAATTGAACAACACTGAGGATTATACTGCCACCTGTAATAAATGTTTTACCTTCCTCCCCCTTTTTCAGATTGATATTTGAAGGGATTTAAAAACTACAGTACCCATGAGTCGAAGTGCCATTTGCGTAGAGAAGATGCCAGCATAAACAATGACATTACTGTTTACTGTATATGAATGTGTACACATTAGTGAAACTCAGTAGATGCTCATTTACATTAGAAGATGGACACAAAAACCTGCGTCATGTTGTGGCTGTGCTACAGCTGAACCCCATTCAAATGTTGCCAGTATTACAGGGGCTGGTGGGGAATAGAATATTCACTGCATTCCTCTGTAATTTATCATAGTTATGAATTGTATTTTAACCATCCAGATATTAGGTGATGGTGTTTGTAATGGACATGGACACTTCACAGGACAAATCTAAAACACAAAGGATTGAAAAGAGTTAAAGGGGAGGAATATACTACACAAGGTCAATAAGAGTCAAGAATCATCCTCAGTCTCAGAGTCATAACTCTGTGTCAAATCTTAACACGTATTGATTTTGTTCAGTGTGACTTGCACTTTCTGGGGATATTATTATCTCCTCTGTCCATCCAGAATAAACTTCCGTAAATCAACATCATAAGAAAAAGGCACTTCAGAACGTCCCGAGAATCAACAGTTTTTCACATTTTCTTCAGTACCAAAGTGCATTATGAGTGCACTGCAAACAAAATACTGACAAATATAGGCTAAAATTACTAGGTTCAAAAGAGAATACCAGTGCTGTCCTGTAGCTGACGTTACAAAAGCCCATTTGATGATTATTGATCTCATAGTGGCTGCAAAATAGGCCTATATGCTGGTGTTAGTGTTGTGCCTGTCTATCAGTGTCAGGTACGTGAAGCTTCACATTAGCTTTGGTTGAGCTTTAGCATGCATGTACCGGATATACAATTAAATCATTATTTCATAAATGTTTAATTGTCTGAGAAGAGAACAGTATACAGTAGGTGGAGTGCAGGAGAGAACCAGGTTTAACCAGCTGATGCTGAGCAGACCAGACTGTATGTATATCCTGACCAGGAGCCCCTTTCACAAAAGCAATTTCCAAGCACTTATTAAACACAAATGATGGCAGCAGTATCCTGTTTAACAAATGCTGCTTATCATGGATTGCAAAAATGGTCTTTGTTTTGGTGAAACATGTCGAAATGAATGCAAGAGAAAATTATATATTGTTGCAGATCGAAGCTTGTGTGTTGAAATCAGGTGAAGCAGGCACCAGATGTTGGCTGTGATATGTGATGTTACGTTGTTTGCCAACTCCAAAATAGCGAAGTACACAACTTCTTTACTTGTGTCACATAGACACAGTGTAGATCCATGTTCCAACATGGTACCGCTGCTCACCAGGCTCTCACACCAAGAAAGGTGTTCAGGCTTTCTTGTGTTTGGGCGCCCATAGAAACAGACATAAATGAATTCACCACTTTTAGCCATTTAATTTCCAAAGGACCCAAAGCCTTGAATTGTGATAGCAGGAAGAGTACAAGTGAAATCTTTGACCTGCGATTTCAGCTGTATATGTCAAGGCATCTCTGTTTTTTCTGTCAAAAGTACGGTGCCCCTGAGAGCTCAATGCACTGCAACCTATGAAAACACATGCAAATAGACAAAACACAAACAACTTTCGCGTGTTTGCAGCGCGTTTGCATATTTGGTTGTGTTGTGATTATTTGCAGCGCATGTGTTGTCAAATTGATGAAGATATTTTTCTGAATTAATTTGTGTTTTGTCTATTTGCGTGTCCTCCAGTCAACTGTGATCAAGAAACTCAGCCTCTTCACAAATGACACAATATGTTAGCGTACTACACAAATACGTTAAAGCTTGCAATTGAACTCTTGAATGTAATTTGACAGGAAGGCTTAAACATGGATGATCATGATGTCGCTTACCTCTCTTGTTTAGTACAACAGTAAAAGGGGGGGGGGGTAAAGGCAGGAGACCCCCTTTTATAGCGGGGAGCTCACAGAAGCTAACGTAGCCTCAAACGTTCCACATATTAACATGTCAGGCTATTACTATTAACAAAGATTTTATGTAATTACAATACTACATATTACTGCGGCATAATTTACTGTTACACATATGTGTACTTAATTACATGGATGTATCTGTATTTATGTAACCTATAGTCTTTTGTGTTTTGTTATATTGTCCTTAAGGATTTGTTAAATAAAACTTGTTAAGGTGTTAATGTTAGTTTGACAGCACTGCATGAACAAGGTGTCAACGTGTGAGGCATCATTAAAACAAGCTTTTTCTTCTCTTCTACCTCACCCAGATGTGCTGCTGTATTTGGTCGTGATTCTTGTCATCCTTGTCGTCATCATTGTCGTCATCTTAGGGCTGGCTTTGATGATAATCTGCAAAGACAGAAACACCAAACCTGATGGTAAGACAACAGAAAAAATTTATAGTCACAAGAACAACTGAGCAACACTTCCTATTTCTTTTGATAACCACCTGAAATAACTTTCACAATGACCTCCGCCCTACAATGTGCTCACAGGACTTAGACCATTATAGAAACTTGAAACATTTTCAGCCATGCTAGGAGAGTGGCCGTGGGGATAGAAATGTTGGTTGGTCAGTCCACAACTTTGGTCCAGACTGAAATATCTCAACACCTCGTTTTACTGCTGTTCCTGTCTCCTGTTGCTTCAACCCAATTAGAGCGACCTTCCCTTATCAGCATGTTCACTAACTACTTATTCTAATAATAACAAAAGCATAATGAGTAAAATACTTTGTTCCACAGCAAGGAAGACCACAGGGCGCTCAAGCGGCACAAACATAGAGGTAACTTTCATTGCCTGTTTACCCTCTTTTATGAAGTCCACTACTGCACTATAAAAAACATAATGTGAAAAATGAGATGAGCAGTTTGCAGAATATGTTACATAAAATTATAATACAGGATTTCAAATGGCTCTCTTACTCTTACTCTACCAACTTACATAAACTTAATTTCCAGAGTGAACACTGTGTTCAAGGTGTGCTGTTATTCTTATATTTCTCAGAATGCCTCCTATGAGAACTATCCTCAAGTTCCCACACGTGAAGATCCCACCTACCAGAGCCTCAATCCAGCCACCAATGATCAGAATCAGATTTACATTACACTCACACACACACAACACACACAGGCTGTGTGAATTCGGAAGAGGTAAAACACAAGTGTAGGCGCCATGATTGGAGGACTGGATTTTGAGGGTTATATTTTGGGCGGTGCCATGGTTGGTTTAAGATCCTGTTCACCTGTGTGGGGAAGTAGAGAGAGGGTGAGCAGGTCGCTATATTTTTTTTGACTGCAACTTTCTTTTTTATTTGCTGTGGTTATTTTGTTTGTTGTTAAGTTTGCGTACAGTATAATGTGTTCATCTTTTGCTGATAAAGGTCATTTGTTTTGCATGTATTTTGGACTGAGAGCGAATCCTTTTAATTAGCGTGTCATACAAATGAAACCAGGCCCGACGTCAGCCTCTGTCTGTCTGTCACTCTGTCTTCCTGAAGTCGCTACAACAAGCACGTTAAAAAAACAGCAACATTTACATTGACATTTATCTCCAAATAATTTTATCATCAAAAATGTTATACTTATTATTTTACAGCAACATTTGTGAACTTTGTCATATGTACTTCAAAAAATGCGGTTTTAAACATTAATATTTAATCTAAATCTAAGTCTTAAATCAAAATTTAAATGTTGAATCTAACTACTACATCTAAATCTAACTTACGTGTTAAATCTAAATGTTAAAGGTTTAATCTAAATGTCAGTGAAACTAACTTGAGCCTGATTGACCGTGGATAGACCTCGATCGAGCTTTTATTTTGGTACTTCTGCTGATTGGCAGCGTGAATGTGCATATCAGCCGAATATTTAGTTTCACCAACATTTAGATTTCACATTTAACATTCAGATATCCAATATAAAGGCACTAACTCCACAAACACGGCTGGTCATGGTCAGTGAGTTGAATCCTGAGCTATGTGAATGTATGGAGGAGGGACTTCTATATAGGAGAAAAAGCTTAATATTTTAAAAAAAAAGTAACATCAAAAAGTTTAATACAAGTAAAAATAAAAAGCTGAACGTTTTGATATTTGAACGGTTTCTGCAGCACAAAGAATGTAGGACTAGTTAGTGAAAAAAAGGGGCACAAGAGAAAACAAAGAATAAAAGAAAGATTTGAAGAACAAAAGTGTGAATGCCAAGTCATTTTTCTCATCACTGATTAATTATTTCTTGATTAATAGTTGTCAAGTTTTCTAAACATATCCAACAAATACTGTAAATGTAGGCATTCAAAATCTTTTATTTTTTTAAGCAACTTGTGGAATCTAAATCATCTGAAGCCTGATTCTGTCTTCAGTCAAAAATGTTGATGTTCTGTCACTTGAATGCATTTTGTGTAGGACCATTTTGTTGTTTTTTAATTTACACGTTGCTTTTCTCCTCTGTATCTTTTATTGTTTTGTTTTTATCTTTATACAGCACTTTTTAACTTTGTTTTGAGAAGAGCTATATAAATAAAGTCATTATATTATTATTATTATTATCATTATTATTATCAATGGGCAATTTAGAGTCGCCAATTAACCTGCCCTGCTTATCTTTGCATTAACTATAGTGACATTACCAGCAGTTGCCACATATACCGTTGGCTAACAGGTGCAGTGGCTACATCTCTTCTTTCCTTATTGGAGGTTCAGACTGTGGAAATTACATTAGGTTCATTACACTGAACGTACTTGGTTATGTGGAAAAAACTGGCTGTTGCGTTTATTTAGGCAACAACAATGTAACAATTAATTCCAATGTTTATATTTATTTACTGACCAGCCCTCTTTATCCTGCTTCAATTTTACTCTGTTATTACCCAATATTTTACAGTAATTCTGGTTAATAATGATACTTGTCATTATACTGATTGTTTTACTTGACTGTTTCTTCTTGGAAATTTCTTCACTTTGTTACATAATTACTACATAATTAACTGCCTGTAAATTAAAGGATTACTAACCCAGCAAGCTGGACATATTACAGCATGCCCAGATAAGCCAGTATTGTAGAGGTACAATATTTCTTTTTACAGTCAAGAGCCTCAATAATGTCACACCACTTTAATAGCAGCTGTTATTGCGCTGTATTGTTTTTTAAAGCCTGGCTGATGTTATGATAAAAAACTATTTGTCTCTAAAAATTCTTCTTCGTTGTTCATTGGTTGTCTTTCATTGACAAACTGCTCAAGGACTTCCTGAATGTCCGTCCACCCAGTCCTCCTGCTGAGCTCTTTATACCACATCATCTGACTTCTTCCTTTGCTCCTGTCATAATTACTACGTCCACTAGAGGTTGCCTTACAATAAAAAATACTGTAGCTATGTTACAGGAGGACGGCCTCAAAATTTCCTTACATGTGTTAAAACTTTTTCCCCATTGTAAAAATGTTGTTGTATGTAGTGATTTTCACACAGTACTTATTTGTAAGACCATGAGTCTCAGGTTTATTGTGCATATTTATCTGTAGCTTTTCTTCTTAAGCATCAAAAAACAGTTGGTCCAGTTTTGTTGGAGGTTTCTCCCTGTTAAAAGGGTGTTTTTCCTCCCCACTGTCACCAAGTGCTTGCCCATTGTGGGAACAGTTGGCTTTCTCTCTATAATATTGTATATTGTATATAATATATATATAATACGTCTTGACCTTACCTTTGTCCCTTTACAAATAAAATTGAATTGAATTGAATTGAATTGAACTGGAAAAAAAACATCATACAAAGATCATTACATATTTATTGAAGCAAATCACACAACAAGGGAGCTGGATCAAAAAATTAATGTATTTCAGAATTATATTTTTTATTATATTATATTATAGAAAAATATCGACCAATGAAAAAAGGAAGAAGATGGAACCTTGCAACATATTATAAGATTCAAAATCAACATCTTGTTTTCTATGCATGTGAGTCTTCACATCTGGAGGCTGGAGCCCAGTTCTCATAGGTGACAGATGACTGAAAATAAAACAGGAATGATATCAAAACCTGTGATTCAGCAGTAGACCAGATATTTGTACTTCTCATGCAATTGTTAATAGCCTATGTTAGTGGCAGCAACTCAAATGGCTAAAAGGTAATCATTTTATTCAAATAACATCTTTATAATCAAGAAGTACAATGAGCATTCCAGAGGAAGGAGAATCACATGTCAAAAGATAAATCGTATCATAAGAACATTAAAGTGGATCAAAACAATGAATTGTGCTGAAATACTGGTATGACCAGTTACACATATCAAACAGAGGGAATAAGAAACAAAGACTTGTCTCTAATACAAGCCTGCACTAAATAAAGGCCTGTTACCTCCTGAAGTAAATGAAATCCCAAGTCACTATTTGAGGAAAAACAGTCATGTTTTGTTTTTTTGTTATAGTTTTACAGATATGTTATGCCTTATTTGATAACGACAGTTGAGACAGGAAATGGAGGGAAAGAGAGCAGGGGTACGACATGCAGCAAAAGCTCTGGCTGCCTAGAAACTGGCAACTCGCTACTCATGGCATTTACATCCATGTGGTATGTGCCCTAACCATCTAGCATCGGGTCACCCCATGATTATTAATCTTGATATTATTTTACTAAATAAGGTCCATTACTCATCATACAGCAATGTTTGAACCCCATGAGAAACAAAACAAGTTTAAGTCACCTCCACATTTATGACTGCAGAAGAACATTGCGCTACCTTTCACAGCATCTTTGCATGGATATGTGACGTTTTCTCCGGCAGTATGTGTACGGATAAAACCAGAGTTTTTATCCAACAGTGCTGTAGAAAAAATGAACAGTCGATAGTTACAATCTGTTCTTCCTGTAAGATGCTGCACACATATCTGCAGTTACACTGGAAGTTGCTCAGTTCAACCACTTTCTTTGACTTGTAATGCACCAATTTGATCATAATCATAATAATACATAAAACATAATAAATGAATCACATTTCTCCCAATGTTTCTTTGCATTGGCAAATATTACTGTAACTATAAACTTATTCTACTACTTATTATATACTATCTTATTCTACTCTATTCTTACAGTGCATCAGACAAGATCAATACCAGGGTATCTTCTAACAGCAATACTGCAAACTGAAGGTTAACTCTTCTGTTCCACTCAAGACGTTTTTTTTAAACTTCTTTTAATTTGCTTCTTAAAGTCTCTTGCTAGTTTCAAATGCTGAGCATTCAGAAAGTCCTGAGACTCCTTCACTTTTTTCACATTATGTTGCAGCCTTACTAAATGTCATACTAAAACATTTGAATTAATTCTTCCCTCATCAATCTACACTCAATACCCCAAATGATGAAACAGAATTTTAGAATTTTTTGCAAATTCATTAAAAAAGTGAAAACTGATATATCGCATTGAAATATATTTAGACCCTTTACTCAATACTTAGTTGAAGAACCTTTGGCAGAGTCACAGCAAGCTTTGCATACCTGGATTTTGGGATTTTCTAAACTAAAAATATGGTATAATTTAACAAATAATGTTAATCAGTTAATCGACAGCTTTTTGATGCTGACATTTTTGTCCCCTAAATTTAAGTGTAATTTTTTTTAAGGAGGAAAAATGGCTAAAAATAGTATGTTAGTCTTTGTAAGTAGTATTTTCTCATTTAACATCATGGCAAGAGTACTTGATTTAATGGTTTTAAGATTTGGAAACACACTTTTGCACATTTTTGTGCCATATGCATCTCATCTAATGTTGCAGACCCAAATGGCACCTGCTTCACGGAATGACTCAGCTATTGTCTATATGGGGATATAGTGCTATAGCTTTATTGCAGATCAATTTCTGTAAGTGCATGTATGTGTGTATACATGTCTTGCTATGGTTGGGACAAATTTGTGTTTGAAACCATCAGTGTGAGGTTATTGTGGCCAGTCGTGACAGCTTCAAAAGGCTTTTTGAGGGACACCTGCAGTGACCGAGGTCAGTGTCGGGATAAGTCTCTAGACATGAATGAAACTGAAAGTGACGTCTTTTATTCAGATTGAAACATGAGGAATGAAGTACACACACTGAGCAGCAGGCACATTCAAAAGTTCTCCAGGAATGTTCAAGTACTTTTAATGTTATCCTCTACCGGCGCAATCTTCCGTAATTATGTCATCAGTTCTGCTCTTGTTCAACTTTCTGCATGATATAAAAATATGTTCACCTGGATTTTAAAGTGTGTTTTGTCTACGCTAATCAGCCTGCACAAACTTCATAACGGGATTGGTCGGAGGAGAGAGGAGGAGCCTCCAACTCCACAGCCGGCTTCTCCTATTGGTGCGGCAATGATCCTTCCAGTCGTCAACACAGCTGCGGCCGTTTAAGCATCAGAGGAAGAGAGTTTAAGAGCCGGGCCGCACATCATTAGTGGCAGCTGACATGATAGGCAGCTCACCTCTACCGCCTTTGTGAACATTTGTGTGTAATTTGTGATTTGGTTTTAGATGCTGGTAGTTATTGTTGGGGACTGGGCTAAGTTTAAAATTCTGATTGTTAACACCTGGTTTTATGTTGCTTCTCCTTTCCCCTGGCTGGATCATAACCTAAAGACTGGGAAGACGTTGTGCCATGACTACTTTTATATGCGGACGCTGTGAACTGAAACCTGGCTCTGTGAGCGGTCAGTAAGTGAAATACTTCGTAAGTAAAATCTCCTGGGCTGTTTTATCTTCTTTTCTTGCAGAAATCAACTGCCTGATACAGGATGCGAGTCCCACGGTGTCGGAGGTTTTCCTTTCTCAGCAAAGTGGTTCTACAAAGGGTTTATATCTCGATGCTTCATGTGAACAGTGCCACATCTACTGGCCTGAATGCAAAATGAGTAAAATACAAATGTTTGTACATCACAAATTGAATGTAAGTATAAGGTAAAGCATGATTGTATTTTATATTCCAAGCATAGATTTATATACTGTCAAAGCAAATCAAAATGTTTTGTATGCATCAAATGTGTCGATCAGTCAAATTAAGCTCAATGTCTTTTGTTTTAATTTAAGTGTCAAAACTGAGTTAGTTTGCAATGTGGGCAAACAACATGTAGCTTTACTTTTTAAATGTCATCTTTGGTGGTTGTGCTGTAAAGGTGCAATATAAGATCTGGCCAGAACATTAGTTTAAAAAGTTCAAAAATGAATTAACACTATCAACAATGTGTGAAGCAGCCACAGTGACGATGTCATGATCAAGACCTCCATCTGTTCTTTTTCAGTTATCTACTGAAACGAGGACGGTCACCAGCCAACACCGACCTGTCCTGTGTTGTAATACCACTTTGTGACACTAGAGGCTGTGTGAGTCAGTGGCGCGTTAAGTCTGCCCTCAGTCCCACGAAGAAGAACTTCCGGCAGAGCTTGAAGTTAGCATCACAGAAACGCAGGAATGACTGAACCTCCTAAAAGGTAATTTTCATCTGTATCCCGCAGAACCGCTCCCGACAAGAAACCACGTTTAACAGCAAAGAAAAGAAGCAACACGAGTAACTTTCGATGTGGCTTTCCACCGCCGGAGAAGCTCCTGAGAGTAAAGAGAAGCGGTTTGATGCCGAGCTCGCAACTTTCCTGTTAGCCCGGTGAGTAGCATCAAGGTTAGCTCTTTAGCTAAAAGTATAATCAGTGCAACGACTGACAAACCGTACCGACAAACATTTCAGGTGGTGATATTGACGTTGTCGACAGACGTTTTAGCGGTTACTAGCGGTTGTAACTGATGACTGTAAATTGAGATTGTATGGACCCAGTAGAACGACTGCACGTCGATCGGTTCAACATGTTGTAACCACTTTACATTACTGTTACGCATCTGTCTGTCTCGAGGCAGCATGTAAGCTATCTTATTACACACGGCATCTCACCAGAATTGAAGTGTAAATTCGGTGTAAATTGACCCATAGTCCTGTTGTTCAAGCTCACCACACGCAGCCCATAGAAAAAAGTGAGACAATTTCGAACAACATAGGGCAAGTTATGGGTCTGCTTTAAGCTGCCTGTCCATAACTTGGCCTATGTTGTCCCAATTTGTTCCAGTTTCTTGAATATCATATTTCTGTAAAAGACGCTGCCCCGCCTGTCTCCAGGTCAGTCTGGACCCAATGACTCGGACACCCGTATTGTCAAGGCTGATTAGAGGTAAGCAATGGTATAGCTCAGTGTAGCAAATTATGCAAGCAAAACTCGAACTAAGTCGATCGTCCTCAGGTGCATGGGCCGAGCCAACAACTTCATACATACATGAAAGAATCAGGACTGTGGGATGTCGTTTTCCAGACTTTGAGATCACTTTTATAATTAATAGAGTATCGGGACCACAGGTAGAAATTGATGCGTTTCAGCCAGGGGTCGACCGGTATGTTTTTTTTTTTTTTTTCCCGGCAGATTCTGATTATTAGTAATCAAGGAAAACGATATATGATGTTATGGTACATAAGGAACATAAGAAGCTGCATGTGCTGTGTTTAGAGGAAGGCTTGTATCATTTAGAGAAGTGAGCAGATCCTTTTCTGTCAGTGAAGAAGGAAGAAAGGCTGCGGTAAACCATCCGAGCCTCAACATGAAAGTCTGTCAAATTTTGATCTGCTGCTTCTTCCTCTGTGAGTACATCCACTTTGTCACTTTCTTTTATGTCTTTTATCTTTATCATGTTTATTCACAGTTGGTCAGTGGTTCATTTGCACCAGTAGTGTCTCATGAATAGTTTATGTGGTTAAACAGGATGATCAGAATCAGGTGTGATGCATTTTAAAGCATAATTTCACATTTTTCACGTTGTCTATCCTGAAACAGGAGCCTCAAATCTTTCAAGAACCCGGACTGTGGACTTTGTATCTGTCACTTAGACTAAAATCGCTTAAAGAACGGATCTCTTTGTGGCTAGTACAGACAGAGAACAAAAACTATTTCAGCGTTCATATGGCTTTGTATGAACATGTCTTAAAAATAGCTCATTACAAGTCCTTGACAGAAAAAGAATCAAATCTTGATAATTGAGAAGCTGAAACCAGCAACTGTTTGTTTGTTTGTTTTTGCTTGAAAAATCACTAAAACGATTAATTGATTATCAAAATATTTGCAATCAGTCGATTTAATAATTGCAGCTGTACTTGATTTGAAAAATAACAAAATACATGTTTGGTGCTTGTTGTTTCATCCTGACTGTCAGCAGTTTGTTATACCTTCCTGCTGTATGTAATAGGTTTTACAAGAAGATATCACATGCTGCTGATAAATAAAACCTGTGAGTCGCATCATTCTGAACCTACACAGTGGTGTGGAAATAACAAGAACTGTTGACCTGCAGGTTCCTAAATCATCCTGTTTTCCTGGTTAGAGTGGATAAGAAGAAACTGCATCAATTTGAAAAGTTGAGACAAAATGAAACTGATCTACATGACAGTTTTACTGAATGTGTATGTTCAGTTGGTTGTTTGTTCTGATAAGTGGAAACTGAGTGAAACAAGATGATGTTGAAAGTCATACTGAGCCGTTGTGGTTTGTGGCTGAAGTCTTTTTATTTGTAGCATTTTAAAGTCTAAAAAGAGAAGTGAAGGCTCTACTCTATTTTATGTTCCATATTTTGTCTAACTCACCTTTCTTAATGCTGATTTTACTATTTCATAAAGCCCTGACTGTTCTGTCATATGTCTGCTGTTGTTTGTGTCTCAGTGAGTTACTGAAAGTTTCTATTCTACAGTAAAGTAATGTACATTTTGACATCAAAACCTTAGTAGTAGGCTTATATGGGTTTGATTATTGTTATGCAAACAGTTTCTTATTGGTGAATGAAACAAGAAAAGGGAGGAAAGGAAGGAGGCGAGAGAAAAGAAAAAAGGATAACAGCAAAACTAAAACATGTTAAATGATCTGGAGGGAATCAGTTACTTTTTTGCAATTGATTAAATCAAACCTATTTATTTATACAGAGAAACTCTGCAGTGAGAATAAAAGATGATGGACAAAAGAAACACAAAGATGTCAAACAAAACGGTAACATTCACTTACTGGGCAATTCTATGATTCTTAGTCATAGACTGGTTGAACTGTGCAGCTCCCAGTGCGACAGGAAATATTGTGATCAGACAGCAGCATCTCTGCATAAAGTACAGATAATAAATATTGTTTTATCTGTTCAGCAGCTCTGCAGGAAGGAAACACTGCACAGACCTCTGTCTATCCAGGCACTGAAGGAGGAAATGTCACAGTTTCATGCCGTTACCCTGCACTGGGAACATGGAAGTACTTCTGTAAGGGCGAATATGGAAGATGGGACATTCTCGTTGAAACAATAGATGACACAGCTCAGAGAGGCAGATACAGCATCAGATATGTCCAAGAACCTCGCGCTGCCGTTCTCGATGTGACCATCACACAGCTGACCAAGTCTGACTCAGGACGGTACGGTTGTGGTCTGGACAGAACTGAGCTTTTATACAAAGCGTTTGAAGTCATCGTTGTAGATGGTGAGTTTCCACTAAAATCCATGAAAATGTTTCTTTCTTGTGTCTGAAGGTCTGAAAAAAAGTTTCACCATACATTGGCAGCTGCTGATAAATGCTCAAATAGCTCTGCTGTAAAGTAACTGATGAGCTCAAACATCAGTTTTTTTGAATATTAGTGAATCACACACTTACTGTTTCTATGATAAAGAATTTTATATCAGGAGCAGGAACTGACTGATGACAGCACATGATTCTGGATGTGTTGTACAGTATATTTACAAAAATGTTACTCAATGTTCCTGGAGGTGTGAAAGAATGTCTTTATTGTTCCCTGACAGCTGCTGATGTTTTAAAGAACCTGATTTTAAGTCTTGCGACCACATTGTCTTGTACTTTTAACATAGTGGAGACTGATAGATGCTCATTTAAAACCAACAGTTCAGGATTTCTTTGTATCTGTATGTTTTTTCTTTTTCAGCATCGGCCTCACCAGCTTTCCCTGTCACACACCGTATGTAATAGATTTAATTCATGACTTTATTAGAAAGGACCCATATTTTACAATTTTCTGGTGTAAAGCTGTGTAGAAATAATTTGACATTGAGAAATATACTCACTTCCTTAACACAACTTAGATAAGATGGATATCTCTCTCATGTCTACGCTATGACGCTACAGCAAGTCCTTGGTAGGCCGAGATTATATATTGGTTTTTATACAAATTTAAAAATTGAAATTTAACATGTTAATTATTGAGCTTTGGAGGTGTTTGTAGGTGGATGATGTTACCTTAGGGCAAAGCTAGGCTGCTGGTGTAATGTCCAAGTCAAACAGAAACTCCCACTCTTGGCATACAGGCATATAATGTTTATCTTTGTATTTGTGTTTATGCATATGTATACAGAACTTATATATGTGTACTGTATGCATGTCCTCAGGGGCCTCATTCCCTATACATGCACACAGTACATGAGGGTCCAGCACATAACATTTGTATCACAATGAGTCAGGGAGTGTCGGTGTAAAACAAGATTCTTGTTCTCCTCAAACTACCACAGGTGTGATGCTGTATGTGGGCCTGACTCTGGTTGTCATGGTTATCCTATTATTAGTGGCTTGGCTCATATTCTGCAGAAAGAGGATATGTAAACCTGAGGGTGCGGTAACAGGAAATGCACACTCACACTCACACACACAGGAAGGCTACCCCCACACTACTGAAACTGCCCATTTCTTACAGAAAAATTTACATTTTAATTGTTGTCTTTTTGTATATAAAATAAAGTTCAGAAAGAGACACAACTCAACATTTATTCATTAGCACAAAATGTTTTTCAAGTTCACTAAAGTAGTGGTTCTCTAACTTTTCCACATCAAGGAAAACTGATGGTTGACTGACACAAATTAGATCATGGACCCTAATCGGATAAGATTTTGTCCCAGCGCCGCCCACCTGATAGGATTTTTGCTTTTAGATGTTTCATGACAAAAAGTGTTTGAAACCCCGAACCCCACTTTGAGAACAACTTCACTAAAGACTTTTACTTAATCCAGAATAGGTACATTAGCAAGACTAAAGAACTGCTGGACAACCTGTTTCATCTTTGAAGGATAATCACATCTTCTTAATGACTGAAGTGATGCTTGAATCACTCATTGGGGAAAACATTTTCATTGCTGCCAGCTGCTTTGCACACAGTACATAGGTGCTCAAACCCCCTTTGAGGTCTATGCACGAGCTGCTATATATGGTTTGAACGTGCTCTTATGTTTTTTTTTTTTGTTTTTTTTTACAGAACCTCCCGTGGAAAGTGAGTATGCTTCTGTCAAAGAGGTGAGTCTGGGGAAATTTGAGACATTTGAGTTTTTGTGAGACCAGCTGATATTAGTACAAACCAAACCTCTCTTCTTCCCCTGAAGGCCAACCCAACGTACGAGGAGATCAGAGAGGTGGAGAGACAGAGCAGGTCTCCTCCTGAGGGAATCTCTTCAGTTTATGCTTACACCAAATATACCAATCCAAACTGAGTCGAAACCAGTGACACCACCGCCAGTTCTCAGCACAGAGTAAGGAACAACATTAATAGGATTTTAGCTTTGGGCTCAGAAAACAGTTTGCCTGCATGATATATAAAACTGGACAAGTTTGACACTTGATTAATTTAGACAATGTCTATCTACTAGCCACTGGACTTAGACAGTTTGACAGCGGCCAGTTGGTGGCGGAAACCTGCCAAGAAATGTAGCAGTGTGCCGGCAAGGACAGGAAGTAGCAGACTGTTAGCTAAACATGAATATAAACAATGCAGCTTTTTAGATACCTTTGCATATGTTTGTTCCAGCAGCGCACCCCATGGTAGTGACAATGATGTTTATTCTGTTCTTCAGGTACAAGGCAGCTCTGATGCCAACCATGTGGTGATCCGCCTCTGTACTCTACTGTTACTTTACATCAGCAATAACTTCATTTTCTCAGTGCACTGGTACTGGCACTCTAATCAGCCAACAGGAAGCTGGTTTGAATGAGGAACTGTAAATTTTTTTTTTTTTTGTGAGCATGACTTTTTCATGTGACAACCAATGAAAAGTTACATATTTCGTCAGTATCATAACCACAAATGTGCCGCCTCAACAATTTGTGTGCTGCTTTTACTACTGTTACTTTTGCTAATCTTATTTTAAGTTGATTTTATTGAAGGTGTGTTGAACGGAAGTTCAGTTGGATCATATGGTAAAGGAAATAAGAAGCAGTGAAGCCTCTCTCCTCAGCACTTAGAGAATTCAACTAGCTCTTATCGTGGCTGCCACTCGGATACTTCCGGGTCATTTCACTCAGTTAGGAATCTTCCTAAGCAAAAAATACTTCTTGATCACAGCCAGAGATTTGCAGAAGAGAAGAGCTCCACTCTAACTGAGGAATGGGGGAATTTATAGTTGGTGATGTACTAGGCCCAGGTGCCTCCAGCTCTGCTGATGAACTCCGCCTCTAGCTGCCTGTTGAATCAAAGACATACCACACATATAAAAAGACTGCCAAACATTTCAAAAGTTTCATCACACAGTTTGGAATCTCCTTGTACACGATTACTGTCTAATATGTGTTCTCGGCTTCAAACGCAAATTATAAAAGGCTCCATATGAAAGTGATTGGAGAAAAAGATCTGGTTTTCAGAGAAGAATCAGTCGACAGCAAAAACATCTTTTACTCATCCAGAAAAAAATCCATAAATGCCTGGGATCCAGTTGTCTTCATTTAGAAAGCATTAACATATACATATGTATTTACATTCAGGCTGGGAACGCAGAGGTGGAGAAGTTTGAACCCATCGTCAACAGGTTGGTAGTAGAGGCAGGGAATGATCAGAGCAGATTGGATGGCCAGAGGGGAACTGCAGCAGAGAGATGAGGAGCAAGGGCTGAGGCGGAGAAATTTTATTGCTTTCACTGGCATTAATTGACTTTTGCCACTTGGGGGCAGTGCAGAAATGCAACACTGACATTATCACCGGATGAAGCTGATATTGGGCAACCATGTTACCAAAGTTACCTTTTTTCAACTCTGTGTACACAGAGCAACATTAACATTTATTTGGACTCGTTTATGTGTCCAAATGATGAATTCAAGTCCAGTGCTCTCTCTCCCTTGTTTTGTTTTGCTTTGTTTTGGTCCAAAACATGTTTAATTGTCTTCTATTTGAACGAGCGGTCAGCCTTGCTCTGTCATACTGTTGTGAAACCGGCTGATGTTTGTACCAAGCCCCTATAAAGGGTATCAGAGAGGAGGACTGACAGAGCAGACTTGCTCCTGTGGAAATCTCCTCAGTTTACGTCAAATACACCAAACCAAAGTTGAACCCAATGACAACCACAGCTTTGACAACCCAAACTTTTCCACTTTAACCAGTTTTCAGCACAAAGTAAAACCTTGGTAGGACTTTAGCTCAGACAGTAGCTTTAGACTGCATCCACTGAAATAACTTTACAGGGTGATTTTCACACATTTCACGGAGGCTGTTTCTCTAACCTCAAAGATGGCAGTTGAAAATGCACTTTTTACTGATTTGGCAAAGTAGTTTACCACATCTCTTTTACTCCAGAAAAAGGTACACAGATAATGAAAGATAGAGTTTCTCTGTGATATGTATTAAAATATAATTAATTAGTTCTGTATATATGTACTGTATAGTTGCTCTCTATGCCAAAACAAATGTTCAACCAATGCTATGTTAAATAATAAGAAAAATTATATATAATTTTCTTCATCAATTAAGGGATTAAAATGCTGAACTTTAGGAATCAGGAACCTTGTAAAATCTATTACTGTTGTACAGTTTGGACTGAATCTTTGTTGTTGAGGTCATAGTTTAAGATTCTGTTGTGTGGGACCCAGTGTGGTAATTCTACCAGTAGGTGGCAGTGTGCATCGTGTCATAAGACACTGAAGTGTGTAAAAGCCTCAGCGCCTCAGAAACCTTCATCATGTCATCAGTAAATACATGAGCTTCGTTCTCCAGTACAGTAAAATATTTGGATTCTGTACTTAAGTAAGAATACACAAGTATCGCCAGCGAAAAGAACCTAAAGTATCAAAAGTAAAAGCACATCATGAGATGATTAATAGCAGATGAAAAAAGGAGACAAAACAAACAAAAAAAAAAACCCATAACAAACTAAGGCCTGATACACAAATCTCCTTTCACTGTTTTTTTTTTTGTTTTGTTTTACACAAACAAAATTGGAGAAATTAGCAAAAAAATATCAAAAATAAAACAATTTTGAATATACAATAAAATAGCAGCTACATATTTCTGTATTTAAAGTTCAACAAATTGTAAAAAAAAAAAAAGAAAAATCATCTGTGAAGGGTTGCCAGGTTTTATCATATATAATAATATGCAATATTTGGTCAACAATTTTGCTCTTTAACATAGTTGATCCTCTGTTGTTGGAGAATCTGATGGGCGGATAATTTTGACACACACAGATCCTGACTATCAGAATTTATCACCCCATATATTAGTTATCAAAATAAAGCATGTCAGTATGATCAAACGTTACCAGTGGCTAAATAGCTGAAATCCTAAATCGGGTCACAGAATATAGTGTCACATGAGACTGTGAGTTCTCAAGGTCTCCATTGTTTTGTTTTTTATTGTTGTTTTTTCTTTTTTGCGAATGCAGGCGTGTCCTGTAGCAGGACATGGGTCTGTCCAACAAACTAAAATTTAATTAAATCACCCTGGTCGCCCTGTCATGCTGCAGGCTCATGGATGTGATGCAGATGCTGATTCATGAGGTGCAGTCACATCTGTGCAGATTTCCCAGCATGCAGAGGGAAGTGCTGATCACGGAGAGTCCTGTGGGTGGGGACATTCACACAGAGACACTGAGGCCAACCATAGACTTTGTGTGTGTCTGTGTGTGTGTGTGTGTGTCTTCCTCTGTCTTCTCCCAGTTTGATTTTTAGTTTGTTCAGTTTTCTCCAATAATCACGGCACCATTTCTCAGTCGAACAGCCAGCAGCTCACATTAGTTGACTCGATTTGTAGAGTTGTCTAAATTCGTTAATGTGATTCCTGAAAGGGAGCTCATACTGAGATTTCATCAGTGCATCATGAGACAGACATTGTGAAGAGAAAATCTTTTCTCCCCCTCAGTGAGCAAGTATCGATGCGTTATTCTGTATTGATTTACTTCATAAATCATCTGTGAACGACATGCAGGGTCATGGAAGAGAACAGGACGTAGTAGTGTGAGTGCAGATTAAAAGATTTTGAGACTTTTCTCACCAGCTACACCATCCTCTTACAGTACAGTTACTGTTTTTGTGTGGCTTATATACATTTTCCAAACATGTTGCGTATCTAAAGAGATTCAGTGCTCTGGGTGTGAATACAAGATATGTGTTTAAATACTTCTGGCACCCTTTGGTCATTGTGGCAACATTACCAACATGGCTTTAGGAATTGTGATGTTGGTCTGTCTGCAGTCAGTATACTCGTCCACATTGAATTATTGGAATTATTAACAGTTATTGGATGATTGGCCAGATGATGAATCCTGATGACTTTGGTGATCCCCTGACTTCATTTAGCACAGGGCTGGGCATGTCCTATAGATAATATTGCAAATTTTCTAGCCCACTGGTTCCCCAACCTTTTCCAGCTCATGGCACACTTGAAAATCTCAAAATTGTTAGCAGCCCACGTCCGACCTGGTAATAATACGGAGACCAAGTAATGCCTTGTCAGAGCGATCAGACTGACATGTTAAACAAGTATACGATGTGGTCCAGGGGCAAAGTGGGCCGGCCAGCAACAACAGAAAATCATCATCATTGACTTATCACAATTTCATTTTAAAACGTTATTTTTCTGTTATTTATTTTTTATAATTACATCTTTTCACCAAAATTGTACTGCTTCGTAACTGATTTGGCGGCCTTCTCGGAATACCTTCATTGCCCTTTAGGTTGGGAACCATTGATCTAGACCAGGCATGTCCAAAGTCCGGCCCGGGGGCCAATTGCGGCCCTTGTTCAAATTTTCACCGGCCCGCAGCCTCTGTCATAAAATCAATAATATGCGGCCCGCCAGCTCTGTTGACCACAGTATAAAATACACGCGTACAAAAAAAGCTATTTTACATTTCACCAGAAGATGGCAGTAGACCTGTGGCCGCACTCTCGACCCTTGTGTGATCCTTTCAGCCCATTTCTGACATGGCGACTGTAACTAAAACAGAAAAGTTGACAGCGAGGGCCGCCGCTTCCAGGACAAGTGGAAATTGGAGTATTTTTTCGCTGAATTACGAAGCAGTCGGCACCAACAGCTCCCTCTTGTCAACTTCTACCTCCAGCTGGATGAAGGCAGGTTCCAAGAGATTTGAACATTTGCTAAGAAAATGCTGAGCTTGTTTGGCTCGACATACTTGTGCGAGAAGACATTCTCGGTTATGAACATTAACAAGAGCCGCGTGAGGACGAGACTAAGTGACTCTCACCTGCGTGACGTCTTGCGCATCAAAACCACTGTTTTTGAGCCAGACCTGGACTAGGCCTACATACTGCAGTGAAGATCTCAGTCTCACCCTTCACATTAGTGCAGGCAAGATATGTGTTTAGTCCTCTGAGGTGAATAAATTCTAAAATCTCAGTGAATTGATTTTTTTGTGATGATCAAAACCACAGTTTTGAATATGCACGGGCCACTGTTTTGAATTTAGAAGTTTACAGTGAGCGTTTAATAGTGAATAATATGTAATGTTTCAAATGAACCTAGATATGTTTCATCTTCCCAAAAGTTTTTTTTCCAGACAGACTTTTTCTTCATTTTATGTTCTTCAAATATGAAAAGCAGAGAGATTTTGGCAAAAACTTGAAAATGACAAAAAAAAATGAAGTATGCCATTTGCAATAAAAATTTCATAAAATAGTTCATTTGTATTTAATGTTAATTGTTCAAAGAATGTCAGGCTGAATGGTCGGCCCCCACACATTCTCACCTGACCAAATCTGGCCCTCTTTGCAAAAAGTTTGGACACCCCTGATCTAGGCTGTATCGTGATACACGGTTGCTGTCTTGCTGGCTGTATCCTCAGGCCAAAATACAGACAGTTTTCATACTTGAATTGCTAATGGGTCTAATTGCCTTACGGGATTTATTGATGTGTAATTAAATAAAACTGTTAACCCTTATACATCTTCTCATTGCTTCTCACAATGTCCTTCTCCCTTAATGCTGCTGTTTCTCTCCGTCCCTCCCTTCCTTTTAACTCTTTATTCTCTCCATTCGTCCTCTCTCTCTCACTCCACCCTCACACAAGATGACAGAGATGACAGGTTGTCTGTATTCTTCAAGTTGTGTGTGTGTGTGTGTGTGTGTGTGTGTGCACGCACGCGCACACACACACGTTGCAGTTCCTTGTTATGTATTCCAGTCAGAGAGGCTGAGTCACACTTACGGTAAACAGTATCCATACAGAAAGAGAGTGTGTGTGTGTGTGTGTGTGTGTGTGTGTGTGTGTGTGTGTGTGTGTGTGTGTGTGTGTGTGTGTGTGTGTGTGTGTGTGTGTGTGTGTGTGTGTTGTGTGTGTGTGTGTGTGTGTGTGTGTGTGTGTGTGTGTGTGTGCGTGCGTGCGTGCGTGCGTGCGTGCGTGCGCACGCGCCGTGAACATGCCTGATGACATGTCCCAGACAATGCCAGACATGAGACAAGGACATGAGAGGGGAGAAAGATCTGCTGTATTGATCACTGCATCTTAACGCTCGGCACACACACACACACGCGCGTACAGACATACACACACAAGTTAAATGAATTAAGACTTAAGTGAGGGAAGACATGGAGATGGAGGGAAGGTATGGGAGGAGGAGAGTGGGAGGCCAACACAAGCTGCAGGAGGTGGAGGAGATAATGGAACTGCTGTCTGCTCGAGAGGAAACTCAATTTGCTGAGCACAAGGAGAGGAGCAGATGAAAATGAAAGACAGGGTGATACAGGAAGACATGGAAATAACCTGCTTTCTTTCTAAAGGCCACTCTGGCTGGTGTTCTTCTAATACCAGTTTCACTTCTGTTCAGCCATGCTAGCAACTCAGCTCTATGAATGGCAGTACTGATGATTCACTCTGACCAACAGTCTGCAGTGTTTTCATGTTCTCTTATGGTATCGCCTCAGCTCACTTGGAACTTTGGCAGCGTTAAATACCAAGCACCACTTACTAACCACAACTTTTGCTCAATGCAAAACCAAAAAACGTGAGTCGAGTCAAGTCGAGTTGAGTCGGTACAGTTTAGTCACTCTAGTGGAGAGGTTATTAGCTGCTTCAGTTTAATTCAGTAAGCTCTGTTCAGTGTAGATGTTATGT